>NC_045434.1:52020419-52192207 GCF_002776525.5 Piliocolobus tephrosceles | reverse complement strand
TTATTATTATTATTATTATTATTATTATTATTATTATTATTATTATTTTGACAGAGTCTCGCTCTGTTGCCAAGGCTGGAGTGCAGTGGTGCAATCTCTGCTCACTGCAAGCTCCGCCTCCTGGGTTCACGTCATTTTCCTGCCTCATCCTTCCCGGTAGCTGGGACCACAGGCGTCCACTACCAGGCCCGGCTAAATTTTTGTATTTTTAGTAGACACGGAGTTTCACAATGTTAGCCAAGATGGTCTCGATCTCCTGACCTCGTGATCCGCCTGCCTCGGCCTGCAATGCTAAGTTTTAATTCTAATTTCATGGGCTTCCTGTCTGTGTGGATCTCTCTCCTAAACAGAAACCTGGAGCCCTGAGAGTTTATAGAAGCTTGGCTATTGTAGCCCATTTCATTCTCACTGTGTTTCCATTAAACCCATTTCCTCTCAGATTAGACAAAATTCCTTTATTCTGTTGGTATCCTATAGCACAATTTATGCTGTTAGATGTCTGTTCATATGTCTAGTACTTATTATTAAGTATACAATACTATTTTTTTAGGACTGTGAGTTTAGTAGATGCTTCTCCCTTAAATCAAATTCCTGATATCTAGCCCAGTTGTGTAAAACCGGTTGTTTGTTACATAGATTTCCTAATCCTAATATTCCATTCTGATAATAACCTACATTCACACTTTCCATTGACATGCTTCACTTATCAATTGGAAAAGTCTGATATCTTCTGCAAATTATTTGATGTTCCATTTTTTCCCATTACTCTGGGATGAGGCTCGCCTATTCAGTATTTTTTCCTTCACATTCAATCACTTTCTCCACATTATCTCTGCATTGTCTGCATTAAATATTTCCAGGTCACCATTATTTAAAATAAATTTTAACGTGGGATTTTTATAGACTCTGTCTGTTTTGTCTCAAATTGTACATCTGTTGTGACTACATGTTTGCCACTTAAACTATCCCTGTAATTGAACTAAAATAACAGCCATTGCCATTTTATAGAAAAATGTGTGTCTTCCTGAAAACTGTGTCTACGTTTTTCTTCTTGATTTTACTTGACATTTTAATAGTATTGAACACTTAACCTATGCTGCTTGAATCTCCAGAGATTCTTTGGTTTTACACATGCATAGAACTATACTTCTATTCTCAATATATGATGAACATTCTGTAAGTTTTTATTGACTCTGAAAATGAATTTCTGAAATTGTCCTTTTTCCAGATATTAGTTCTGCATTCTCAACATACACAGTTTGTGGTATATCTTATTCTCTATGTGACTCATTGTCACTTCATAATCAACATCAATTCATCTAAATTCCTATAACTAATTTTTTTTTTTCTCAACAATTCCTCAGATTTCTCCTACACCTTTTATTTTCTGTCTTATTTCTCTAAGGGATGTCATAAATGCCCCCCAAATCTTACAGTTATAGTTTAGTACATCCTTTCCTACTGTAGTCTCAATAAGTATGAATTCTAGCCTCAGTAAGTATAAAGAATGTAATTAGTTAAATCATATTTATTCTTTACAGGTATTTTGTAGTGTTGATACAGTAATGGTTTTAACAGACATCTTATCCTGATCCCCCTCCCACATCTATGCCATCTCCTGCCATACAATATAACAGCTATATTTTGGCCAATATTGATTGCACCGACATCCCTGAGGGTAGGTTTAATACAAATTAAAACAATAAGTGTTTTTAGGGTTTTTTGTTTGTTTTCATAGAAGGTTTGTGAGAGAAGATATTACCATTTATAGAGAAGTAAAAGTTAAAAATCCAATTTAAATATTATTATTTTTAATTTTTTTATTTTACGTTTTTCTGAGTATAGAGTAGGTGTATATATTTGTAGGGCACATCAAAAATTCTAAGACCATTATAAACTTATTGTTCACCTTTATGTTGACATAGCAGTGTAATCAATATTAATATTAGCACATATAAAATATCATTTAAAACCTAAAGAGAGATGTACAATTCTATAATCAATTGCTATTTTTAAAGCATGTAAAATAAAATTATATTTCAAAATATGCAAAATGTATAAATATTCAAGTTATTTTTCCTGCTAAGTTTTAATGTACTTGCTACTCTTTTTTTCTTTCACAAATAGAGCCTTCGTGTCTTTCAGTAGAGTTCTATAATATATTGTAGTACTTTTTAAAGCTTGGCAAGGATTCTATGAGGCTCTAATGAATGATTCCGGTTAGATTTTTATGCAGGTCTCAATGTGTATAGGAAAATCTGATATACACAGAAGATTTAGTTTTTGCAGTCTACACTACCATGTATGCACCACTTGAAAAATGCACCAAAAGGATCCTTCAGGCACATCCAGTTTGGTTTCACTTAGTTGATTTTACTAATAAGATAAACAAATCATTTTTACTGCAAAAGTGGCAGAAGCTGTACTTTTCCAGAAATGTAAAGTCTGCATTCCTGCTGTGAAGATTGTAGAAACTGATGCTAATATTTAGTCACATATATTAAGAATAAAAAGTATACTTGTTTGTTAAGCATAGTTTCAATAGACTAATAATTTTTCCGTAATTATATTTTGATTTTTAAATATTGATTTAAAATCATATAGTCTTAAATTTCAATTAGAAATAGTGATTAACAAAGTGCACTCACTCAAAGACAAAAATAAATTACTTAATAATCAGATGCAAAGACTCATTGTCACTTATATTTTTCGAGATCTACTAGAAGGTGTATAATAAATTTGTGAGTTCCCTGGAATGGTAGAAAGGATGTTGAACAATTATTACTAGGAACATTTATAAAGTTGCCATCTATACATTATTCTTTACTTCTCATATAAAAGTGGCAGAAATCCATATTAAAGTAACTTAGAGAAACAGGTGATTTAATTAGAATGATTACTGATTGGACGGAAAAGAATGGAAATAGTTTGCCCTTAGTGATTAGTAGAACCAAGTCCTTGGAAAAAACAAACAATGACAAAACAAAACAAATTAGTTTCATCTCCACTTACATTGTGGCTAATTTACTTCTTAATCAATTGCACATTTCAACATGGCAGAAGCCATGCTACCAACAACATTTAGGTTCAAACTGTCTATGTTTTACTTTATTTTATTTATTTATTGTTTTTTGGACGGAGTTTCGGAGTTTCACTCTTGTTGCCCAGGCTGGAGGGCAGTGGCGCAGTCTCGGCTCACTGTAACCTCCACCTTCCGGGTTCGACTGCCTCAGCCCCCTGAGTAGCTGGGATTACAGTCATGTGCCATCACGACCGGATATTTTATTATTTTTTTAATTTTTTGGTAGTGACAGGGTTTCTCCACGTTGGTCAGGCTGGTCGCCAACTCCCGACCTCAGGTGATCCGCCCGCCTGGGCCTCCCAAAGTCCTGGGATTACAGGAGTAAGCCACCATGCCCGGCCCTTTTTATGTTTTTATCACCAGAGAACTCCCCATTTCTCATAAGTTTAAATTTCTAAAAAACAATGCAATTAGAGATGTCTTCCACTGTCCAGCCTTTGGCTTTTCAAATATGTGTGCGTTCACGCGTGCACGCGGTCACACACATGGGTGCGTGCACACACATACTAACAGAGAAACATAAATATTTATCTTTCATATTTAATTTGAAAAATACCACAGATAACCCAATTCAGTAGTCTGTATGCAATTCAAAACTATGTCCATGAGGGAATATCTGGTTTTTATATTAGTATTTTGAATTGAGGTCAGTGCCTGTCAAACAGATCTGAAAATAAACTTCTCATGATAAGTCATGAAATAAATTGTATGTTTTCACTCTGTCCATCATAATCAAATCATAAAATTTAAAAAAAAACTGAAAAAGAATGTTTGAATAATATGGGAAATGCTTTTATGAAGAGAATTCTTATGTCTGGGGAGAAAGGTATTTTTTGCACTCTCATGTTTTATCTCTAAATACTATATTGTCTGAAGAACAAATTTATTTTTTCTGCATCAGGTAGGCTTTCTTGTCTTCTGGTTAGATTTGATCAATGAGAGCACCTGAGAGAGTAACAGAAGATAGATTGACCAATACTATAAGAAACATGGATGGGGTGGGTAACAGACTCTTGATCCCCCAGAAATCTACCCCAATGGATGATTTATCATGAGGGTCATATGAAATAAATAGTTGGCAGTATATTAAAGTGCTGCAAACCTACATAACCAGATAAAATTCTAGGTCTCTTGGGGCAGGTGACTTGATTGACTATACAAGTGTTTCACACTTTCTTATCCCATTTCCAAAGCAAAAGCAGTTTGCAGACCTTGGTCTTCTTTATGAGAAGATAAAGGATCTCTTTGAAGAAGAGCTATGCAATGTAGTCATATTGAACCTTTCTTCAATTCTTCCATGGTAGCACTTGCAGTTATTTATGTAACTTTTTTCTTTTCATTTGGGTAGGTACCCAGTAGTGTGATTGCTGGGTCAAATGGTAGTTCTATTTTTAGTTCTTTGATATGTCTGTATATTGTTTTCCATGGAGGTTGGACTAATTTACATCCCCAAGAAAAATGTATAAACAACCGATTTTCAATAAGTAAAAGAAACAAAAATGGGGAAAAGGCACCACCCTATTCAATAAATGGTAATTAGAAAATGAATACCTATATGACAATGAATAAAATTAAATCCCTATCTCTCGCCATATACAAATTAACTCAGGATGGATTAAAGACCTAAATATAAGATCTGCAAGTATAAAAATCCTAGAAAAAAATCTAAAATAAACCCTTCTGCACATCGACCTAAGCAAATAAGTACCCAAAAGCAAATGCAACAAAAACAAGAATAGACAAATGGGACTTTATTATACCAAAAAGCTTCTGCACAGCAAAAGAAATCATCAAAAGACTAAGCAGATGACCTACAAAATGGGAGAAAATATTTGCAAATGATGCCTCTGAAAAAGGACTAAGATCCAGAATCTAAAAGGAACTCAAATAACAAGAAAATAACAACAACCCCATTAAAACCTACACAAAGAACATGAACAACATTTCTCAAAAGAAATATACAAATGACCAACCAACATGTAAAGAAATGCTCAACATCTCTAATCATCAAAGAAATTCAAGTTAAAGTCACACTGAGATATCATCTTATACCAGTCAGAATAGCTATTATTAAAAAGTCAAAAAAAAAACAACAGATATTGGCCTTATCGTTTCTTTAAACTCTTCTTTTTTTGTTTTTTGTTTGTTTGTTTGTTTGTTTGTTTGTTTGTTTTTTGAGATGGAGTCTCATTCTCTCGCCCAGGCTGCAATGCAATGGCATGATCTTGGCTCACTGCAGTCTCTGTCTCCTAGGTTCAAGCAATTATCCTACTCAGCCTCCTGAGTAATGGGGATTATAGGCACCCACCAACATACTCACCTAATTTTTGTATTTTTAGTATAGATGGGGCTTCACCATGTTGGCCAGTCTGGTCTTGAACTCCTGACCTCAGGTGATCCACCTGCCGCTGCCTCCCAAAATGCTGAGATTACAGGTGTGAATCACCATGACTGGATTCTTTAAGTACATTTTGATTCTTGTTCCAGTGAAATTGATTTTGAAGCTAAGACTAAATGCAGTCATTTTCATTCTTCATGCAACATGTCTGGTAGAGAGAGTAAAGCGTTCCTTGCACTGCTGATTGATTGGTTTCAAAAGTAAAGAGCAATGTGCATTGCTTCCTCATAGGGTAAGAAGTATTGTGTCTGGATTTTATAGGGTTCACAATAGCATTTCTTAATAGTTTCTTGCCCACTAATACTAGTCAATGGGAATCTGCAATATACCATTAAAGAACAAACTACTATAATCTTTAATACTGGAATTACGGTTTAGATAGCTGAATTGAGATCTGAGATAGATTAAAGATGACTTCTAACTTCTTTTACTTCTCCCTTGGAAGAATGAAGTAGAAACTTCTCACAAATTGGCTGGATCTAATGACAACTTTGGTCAATAGAAAAGAAAGGAGGTAGAGATGTACTAGTTTCCAAGCTTAAACTCTAAGTGTCTGGCAACTCCACTTTTTGTCTCTTGGAACATTTACTCTGTAGGAAACCAGCTTCAATAAGAAATCTGGCTACCTCAAGGGTGCCATTGTATCAAGAGTCCAAACAACCCAGGCTTCTAACTATCCCCACTGTTAGAAATCTAATTGTGTCCCGCCCATATATGCTTAATTTCTAACATCAACCATCTCAGAACGTGAGCATTTTCTTTGAAGTAGAGTATTTGCAGATGAAATTATTTCAATTGATAGGAGGTCATATTGCACAGGGTGGGCTCTTAATCCAATATAAGTGGCATCCTCCTAAGAAAATAATATAGGAGGACGGAGCAAGATGGCCGAATAGGAACAGCTCCAGTCTCCAGCTCCCAGCGCAAGTGACTCAGAAGACAGGTGATTTCTGCATTTTCAACTGAGATACTGGGTTTATCTCACTAGGGAGTGCCCGACAATCAGTGCTGGTCAGCTGTTGCAGCCCGACCAGTGAGAGCTGAAGCAGGGTGAGGCATCGCCTCACCTGGGAAGTGCAAGGGGAAAGGGAATCCCTTTTCCTAGCCAGGGGAACTGAGACACTCAACACCTGGAAAATCGGTTAACTCCCACCCCAATACCGCGCTTTAAACAAACGGGCACACCAGGAGATCATATCCCACACCTGGCCGGGAGGGTCCCATGCCCACGGAGCCTTCCTCATTGCTAGCACAGCAGTCTGCGATCTAACTGCAAGGCAGCAGCCAGGCTGGAGGAGGGGTGCCCGCCATTGCTGAGGCTTAAGTAGGTAAACAAAGCCCTGGGAAGATTGAACTGGGTGGAGCTCACAGCAGCTCAAGGAGGCCTGCCTGTCTCTGTAGACTCCACCTCTGGGGACAGGGCACAGCTAAACAATAACAACAACAACAAAAGCAGCAGAAACGTCTGCAGATGCAAACGACTCTGACAGCTTTGAAGAGAGCAGTGGATCTCCCAACACGGAGGTTGAGATCTGAGAACGGACAGACTGCCTGCTCAAGTGGGTCCCTGACCCCTGAGTAGCCTAACTGGGAGACATCCTCCACTAGGGGCAGACTGACACCCCACACCTCACACGGTGGAGTACAACCCTGAGAGGAAGCTTCCAAAGCAAGAATCAGACAGGTACACTCGCTGTTCAGCAGTATTCTATCTTCTGCAGCCTCTGCTACTGACACCCAGGCAAACAGGGTCTGGAGTGGACCTCAAGCAATCTCCAACAGACCTACAGCTGAGGGTCCTGACAGTTAGAAGGAAAACTAACAAACAGGAAGGACACCCACACCAAAACCCCATCAGTATGTCACCATCATCAACGACCAGAGGCAGATAAAACCACAAAGATGGGGAAAAAGCAGGGCAGAAAAGCTGGAAATTCAAAGAATAAGAGCGCATCTCCCCCTGCAAAGGAATGCAGCTCATCACCAGCAATGGATCAAAGCTGGATGGAGAATGACTTTGACGAGATGAGAGAAGAACTCTTCAGTCCATCAAACTTCTCAGAACTAAAGGAGGAATTATGTACCCAGTTCAAAAGAAACTAAAAATCTTGAAAAAAGAGTGGAAGAATTGATAACCAGAATAATTAATGCAGTGAAGGCCATAAATGAACTGACAGAGATGAAAAATGTGACATGAGAAATACGTGACAAATGCACAAGCTTCAGTAACCGACTCGATCAACTGGAAGAAAGTATCAGCGTTTGAGGATCAAATGAATGAAATGAAGTGAGAAGAGAAACCAAAAGAAAAAAGAAGAAAAATAAATGAACAAAGCCTGCAAGAAGTATGGGATTATGTAAAAAGACCAAATCTACGTCTGATTGGGGTGCCTGAAAGTGAGGGAGAAAATGGAACCAAGTTGGAAAACACTCTTCAGGATATCATCCAGGAGAACTTCCCCAACCTAGTAGGGCAGGCCAACATTCAATTTCAGGAAATACAGAGAATGCCACAAAGATACTCCTCGAGAAGAGCAACTTCAAGACACATAATTGCCAGATTCACCAAAGTTGAAATGAAGGAAAAAATCTTAAGGGCAGCCAGAGAGAAAGGTTGGGTTACCCACAAAGGGAAGCCCATCAGACTAACAGCAGATCTCTTGGCAGAAACTCTCCAAGCTAGAAGACAGTGGGGACCAATATTCAACATTCTTAAAGAAAAGAATTTTAAATCCAGAATTTCATATCCAGCCAAACTACGCTTCATCAGTGAAGGAGAAATAAAATCCTTTACAGATAAGCAAATGCTTAGAGATTTTGTCACCACCAGGCCTGCCTTACAAGAGATCCTGAAGGAAGCACTAAACATGGAAAGGAACAACCGGTACCAGCCATTGCAAAAACATGCCAAATTGTAAAGACTATCGAGACTAGGAAGAAACTGCATCAACTAACAAGCAAAATAACCAGTTAATATCATAATGGCAGGATCAAGTTCACACATAACAATATTAACCTTAAATGTAAATGGACTAAATGCTCCAATTAGAAGACACAGACTGGCAAATTGGATAAAGAGTCAAGACCCATCAGTCTGCTGTCTTCAGGAGACCCATCTCACATGCAGAGACATACATAGGCTCAAAATAAAGGGATGGAGGAAGATCTATCAAGCAAATGGAGAACAAAAAAAAAGCAGGGGTTGCAATACTAGTCTCTGATAAAACAGACTTTAAACCATCAAAGATCAAAAGAGACAAAGAAGGCCATTCCATAATGGTAAAGGGATCAATTCAACAGGAAGAGCTAACTATCCTAAATATATATGCACCCAATACAGGAGCACCCAGATTCATAAAGGAAGTCCTTAGAGACTTACAAAGGGACTTAGACTCCCATACAATAATAATGGGAGACTTCAACACCCCACTGTCAACATAGGACAGATCAAGGAGACAGAAAGTTAACAAGGATATCCAGGAATTGAACTCATCTCTGCAGCAAGCAGACCTAATAGACATCTACAGCACTCTTCACCCCAAATCAACAGAATGTATATTCTTCTCAGCACCACATCACACTTATTCCAAAATTGACCACATAATTGGAAGTAAAGCACTCCTCAGCAAATGTAAAAGAATAGAAATTATAACAAACTGTCTCTCAGACCACAGTGCAATCAAACTAGAACTCAGGACTAAGAAACTCAATCAAAACCACTCAACTACTTGGAAACTGAATAACCTGCTCCTGAATGACTACTGGGTACATAACGAAATGAAGGCAGAAATAAAGATGTTCTTTGAAACCAATGAGAACAAAGATACAACATACCAGAATCTCTGGGACACATTTAAAGCAGTGTGTAGAGGGAAATTTATAGCACTAAATGCCCACAAGAGAAAGCTGGAAAGATCTAAAATGGATACTATAACATCAAAATTAAAAGAACTAGAGAAGCAAGAGCAAACACATTCAAAAGCTAGCAGAATGCAAGAAATAACTAGGATCAGGGCAGAACTGAAGGAGATAGAGACACAGAAAACCCTCCAAATAATCAATGAATCCAGGAGTTGGTTTTTTGAAAAGATCAACAAAATTGATAGACAGCTAGCAAGACTAATAAAGAAGAAAAGAGAGAGGAATCAAATAGATGCAATAAAAAATGATAAAGGGGATATCACCACCGACCCCACAGAAATACAAACTACCTTCAGAGAATACTATAACACCTTTACGCAAATCAACTAGAAAATCTAGAAGAAATGGATAATTTCCTGGACACTTACACTCTCCCAAGACTAAACCAGGAAGAAGTTGAATCCCTGAATAGACCAATAGCAGGCTCTGAAATTGAGGCAATAATTAATAGCCTACCAACCAAAAAAAGTCCAGGACCAGATGGATTCACAGCTGAATTCTACCAGAGGTACAAGGAGGAGCTGCTACCATTCCTTCTGAAACTATTCCATCAATAGAAAAAGAGAGAAACCTCCCTAACTCATTTTATGAGGCCAACATCATCTTGATACCAAAGCCTGGCAGAGACACAACAAAAAAAGAGAATTTTAGACCAATATCCCTGATGAACATCGATGCAAAAATCCTCAATAAAATACTGGCAAACCAGATCCAGCAGCACATCAAAAAGCTTATCCACCATGATCAAGTGGGCTTCATCCCTGGGATGCAAAGCTGGTTCAATATATGCAAATCAATAAATGTAATCCAGCATATAAACAGAACCAAAGACAAAAACCACATGATTATCTCAGTAGATGCAGAAAAGGCCTTTGACAAAATTCAACAGCCCTTCCTGCTAAAAACGCTCAATAAATTTGCTATTGATGGAATGTATCTCAAAATAATAAGAACAATTTATGACAAACCCACAGCCAATATCATACTGAATGGGCAAAAACTGGAAAAATTCCCTTTGAAAACTGGCACAAGACAGGGATGCCCTCTCTCACCACTCCTATTCAACATAGTGTTGGAAGTTCTGGCTAGGGCAATCAGGCAAGAGAAAGAAATCAAGGGTATTCAGTTAGGAAAAGAAGAAGTCAAATTGTCCCTGTTTGCAGATGACGTGATTGTATATTTAGAAAACCCCGTTGTCTCAGCCCAAGATCTCCTTAAGCTGGTAAGAAACTTCAGCAAAGTCTCAGGATACAAAATTAATGTGCAAAAATCACAAGCATTCTTATACGCCAGTAACAGACAAACAGAGAGCCAAATCAGGAATGAACTTTCATTCACAATTGCTTCAAAGAGAATAAAATACCTAGGAATCCAACTTACAAGGGATGTAAAGGACCTCTTCAAGGAGAACTACAAACCACTGCTCAGTGAAATCAAAGAGGACACAAACAAATGGAAGAACATACCATGCTCATGGATAGGAAGAATCAATATCGTGAAAATGGCCATACTGCCCAGGTGATTTATAGATTCAATGCTATCCCCATCAAGCTACCAATGAGTTTATTCACAGAATTGGAAAAAACTGCTTTAAAGTTCATATGGAACCAAAAAAGAGCCCGCATTGCCAAGA
Source organism: Piliocolobus tephrosceles (assembly GCF_002776525.5). Classification (NCBI taxonomy): domain Eukaryota; kingdom Metazoa; phylum Chordata; class Mammalia; order Primates; family Cercopithecidae; genus Piliocolobus; species Piliocolobus tephrosceles. Next base: position 52,181,173 of record NC_045434.1, on the reverse strand, counting down.
CAATCCTAAGTCAAAAGAACAAAGCTGGAGGCATCACACTACCTGACTTCAAACTATACTACAAGGCTACAGCAACCAAAACAGCATGGTACTGGTACCAAAACAGAGATATAGACCAATGGAACTGAACAGAGTCCTCAGAAATAATAACACACATCTATAGCCATCTGATCTTTGATAAACCTGAGAGAAACAAGAAATGGGGAAAGGATTCCCTATTTAATAAATGGTGCTGGGAAAATTGGCTAGCCATAAGTAGAAAGCTGAAACTGGATCCTTTCCTTACTCCTTATACAAAAATTAATTCAAGATGGATTAGAGACTTAAATGTTAGACCTAATACCATAAAAACCCTTGAAGAAAACCTAGGTAGTACCATTCAGGACATAGGCATGGGCAAGGACTTCATGTCTGTAACACCAAAAGCAATGGCAACAAAAGCCAAAATTGATAAATGGGATCTAATTAAACTAAGGAGCTTCTGCACAGCAAAAGAAACTACCATCAGAGTGAACAGGCAACCTGCAGAATGGGAGAAAATTTTTACAATCTATTCATCTGACAGAGGGCTAATATCGAGAACCTACAAAGAACTCAAACAAATTTACAAGAAAAAAACAAACAACCCCATCAAAAAGTGGGCAAAGGATATGAATAGACATTTCTCAAAAGAAGATATTCATACAGCCAACAGACACATGAAAAAATGCTCAGCATCACTGGCCATCAGAGAAATGCAAATCAAAACCACAATGAGATACCATCTCACACCAGTTAGAATGGTGATCATTAAAAAGTCAGGAAACAACAGGTGCTGGAGAGGATGTGGAGAAATAGGAACACTTTTACACTGTTGGTGGGATTGTAAACTAGTTCAACCATTATGGAAAACAGTATGGCAATTCCTGAAGGATCTAAAACTAGAAGTACCATACAACCCAGCCATCCCCTTACTGGGTATATACCCAAAGGATTACAAATCATGCGGCTATAAAGACACATGCACACGTATGTTTATTGCGGCACTATTCACAATAACAAAGACTTGGAATCAACCCAAATATCCATCAGTGACAGAGTGGATTAAGAAAATGTGGCACACATACACCATGGAATACTATGCAGCCATAAAAAAGGATGAGTTTGAGTCCTTTGTAGGGACATGGATGCAGCTGGAAACCATCATTCTCAGCAAACTATCACAAGAACAGAAAACCAAACACTGCATGTTCTCACTCATAGGTGAACAACTGAACAATGAGATCACTTGGACTCGGGAAGGGGAACATCACACACCAGGGCCTATCACGGGGAGGGGGGAAGGTGGAGGGATTACATTGGGAGTTATACCTGATGTAAATGACGAGTTGATGGGTACTGACGAGTTGATGGGTGCAGCACACCAACATGGCACAAGTATACATATGTAACAAACCTGCACGTTATGCACATGTACCCTAGAACTTAAAGTATAAAAAAAAAAAAGTACTCTTGAATGCTTCAAGCCTTCCATTTTGCATTATTTTTGTTAAGAACAATGTATAACTTGGAGTTTTAAGTAAAATAAAAACTCATGATTAAAAAAAAAAAAAGAAAAGAAAATAATATAATGTGAAGACCCAGCAGAAAATGACCATGTGACAATGGGGGCAGAGGTTGTAGTAATGTACATTCAGGGCAAGGAATTCCAACATGGCCAACAAGCACCAGATCTTAGAAAAGGCGTAGAAGGATTCTCCAAGTTTGAAAGTGAGCATAGGCCTGTTGACACCTAGATTTCAGATTTCTAGCTTCTAGAACTGTGAGACAATAAATTTCTCTTGTTTTAAGCCATAGAGTTTGTGGCACTTTGTCATGGAAGCTCTAGAACACTAATAAAGTCACCAAGGCATCAGATATGTAGAAAAACAACAACAGCTTGAGCCTTCCATTCTATCCTATTCATGAATTAAGTGTCACTGAGTTCATGGCATGAGGAGCAGGTGTTGTGACTACCTAACCTTGCTGGTCTGGAGTACTACATCTGCCTTGTTGATTTACTCAACCTTATGTATGGTTTGCAGAAAGACCCTCTATTAAACACTCCTTAACTAACCATTCTGATTGTGCTGTTATTTTGACTTAAGCACCACACGTCCTGAAATCTGAACTGAAATAAAAATAGAATAAATCCACAATGTTAAGAGTAGTTAGAAAGGATAAGTTTTAGCAAAGCTCTATATGCAAGGTTGTTTCAAAGGGAGCACAGCTCTGCTGACACCACGATTTCAGATGAGAAATGGAGGGAATAAAGTCGAAGAATTTGCAACCAGTTCTCACCTGTGTCAGACCATGGTTAGGTTAATTACCTGAAATGAAAATCATAGTTATTATAACCCACCTACATAAGTATTTTTATAAATCGATTTGTAGTCCTACTTGCATATAGAAAATAAATAAATACATAAAATTCATTATGGAATTGTATTTTATATGCTTTTAATATATTAGAAAAGAAACATGGCCTGGGCATGGGTGGCTAACACCTGTAATCCCAGCACTTTGGAAGGCTGAGGAGGGTGGATCACCTAAGGTTGGAGTTCGAGACCAGCCTGGTCAACATAGTAAAAGCCCGTCTCTATTAAAAATACAAAAATTAGCTGGGTGTGGTGGCACACACCTGTAATCCCAGCTGCTTCGGAGGCTGAGGTATGATAATTGCTTGAATCTGGTAAGCAGAGGTTGCAGTGAGCTGAGATCATGCCACTGCAGTCCAGTCTGGGCGACAGAGCAAAACTCCATCACAAAAAAAAAAAAAAATAAATAAATAAAAGAAAAGAAAAGATGTCCCCCCAAATTTCTAGAGTATGTTTTCATTTATAGTACAGCTGACCCTTGAACAACATGGATTTGAACTGCATGGTTCCATTTATACGTGAATTTTCTTCCACCTTTGTCCCCACCCTGAGACAGCAAGACCAGTCCCTCATCTTCCTCCTCCTCCTAAGATTATTCTATGTGACTTTTTACTGTCTCTCACCTACCCGTATCTTTATATACCTCCTTATTGAGTGAGATGTCACAATCCATGCATGTATGTGTATTCTAAATCAGTATTGTCTGCATATGTCATAGTCACATGAAAAAGATGAAACCCCTGACTCATGCAATGTTGACTACTCATCCAATGATGACACCTACACAGAAATAGCTAAATGTGACTAGAGAAACATCACAAAGCCATGGTGACTGGTCCTAGTTCAAAATTAATGACCATCAGAGGGCTCTTATTATCTGAAAATGTTGCTATATTTCCCCAGTAATTTTATTCTAATGGGTTACAATTTAAATCCCCTTATTTAGGCCCCAAATTCAACCTTTCTAATTTTCAGTCTCTGTTAATGACTGTGCTTGCTGTTGAACAGAGGTAATAAAGCAATCAGAAGATAAGTCTCCATGGTCTCTCCACTGTAACTATCAATGTACCCACATTTATGTCCACATATTCTGCCTTCTCTCCTGTTAGCATTGAATTATCCACACCACTGTTTGAAACTAATTCTCCACTATTACCTGCTCAGTGATTGCCCCAACAATTATTTTCTCCCTTGCTGTATTATCTGTTTTATTATTCTAGCAAATCTATTCTCTCAACATACCAATATGCAATATTGGACCATCTTAAAACAAATAAACTAAAATCAAACAAAAGAGCTAACAAAATAATCTATTAAAATTCGTGCTTGTTCTTCTGTCTCTTTTATACATTTTCTTACCTTTAAATATTGGACTACTTCTTTTCTGTATTTTTTTTCTCATAAACAAACTCATTTAGATTTTTGGCTTTAATACTTACACATTTTGACAACTCCTTAATATATAATTTCAGCCTGTAGTGTACTGTAACATCTTGTCTTGTATATCTAATGGGATAACAAACACCTCCCCTTGGATTTTTAATAAGATTTTCAAAATAAAATATTTAAAACAATACTGCCGACCTCTTCCCAAATCTTGTAGTCCTATATTCACTGCAGTTTTCTATTTCTTGCTAAGTAAGTCCATTATCCAATTTTCTCAGGCAAATAATTTTACAGTCATTCTTGAATTATTTTTGTTTTCACACACCATCTTATTCAGAACCAAATTTTGTTGGGTCTAAGTACAGCATATATCCAGAATCTGACTACAGTTCACCTATTTCCCTGCTAGCACGTTGGTCCAATACCCTATCCTCTGTCATCTGGAATATTAAAACAGTCTCATAAGTGGTTACTCGACCTCTGTTCTTTAGCTCTTACAGTATATTTTCACCAAGACAGGGTTCTCCTCTGAAAATATATTTTATATCACATGATTCCTCTGCTCAAAATTCTGCATTGATTTTACAGCTCAGGAAGAGTAAAAGCTTAGGTATTTATGATGGTCTGCAACTTACTGTGTGTCTGAACAATCTAATGCCTCATCAACCTCATCTCGTGGCTCACTGCTCAAACAACACTGTCTCATTTGCTCTTTCTCAAACACATCAAACATGCTTTTATCTCAAGGCCCCTTTTTTGCTGTTTTCCTTATACAAAATGTTTTTTTTCTCCAGACATCCAACTGCTTCACTGTCCTATTTCTTCACATTTTTTAGATGTCTGTTCAGATGTGACCTTACCAGTGTTTTGTACATATCTAGTCTCAAGCATTGGTGGGAAAAGGGGAGAAAGCAATAAAAGTATTTAGATAAGCAATTGGACTTCTATGTGTTCTCATTGAAACTGGAACACACTGGAATAGTCTTGTGGTCAGATTCTAAAGTGATAACCTAGAAGGACTAATTTATGTCCACCTGTCCAGTACTGAAAGGCTAAGATATATTGTCTGAGCTATCTTATAATATTACCATAGACTGAATGTGTCTTCTCAAGATTCCTCAGTTAAATTCTGAAGTCCCAGTGTGATAGTATTGATAGGTGAAGTCTTTGATAGATGATGAGGTCATGAGGATGGATACCTCAAAAATAGGATTAGTGCCCTTATAAAAGAGACTTGGAGAACATTTCCCCTTCTGCCATGTGAAGGCACAGTGAGAAGACAGCTATCTATGAACGAGGAAGCAAGTTCGCATTGGACACTGAATACACCAGCAGGTTGGTCTCAGACTTATCAGCCTCTAGAAGTGTAAGAAATAGACTTCTATTGTTTACAAAACATCTAGTTTATGGTACTTTCGTTATAACAGCAAAAATGGATTAAGATAAATATATTTCAATAATTTATCCGGACTGTTTATTTTGCATCATATTCATGTGGTACTAACATGGACACTAGTGCTCCCTCCTGCAACTTCCACTCCAACATTTTGGCAGGGGCTCTGGAATCAAAGTACTTCTCTGATAAGAAATTGGTCTTAACCTGACATCCTAAGATACTTTACTATGTCATTTTCAATTTCTTAATAATAGTCAACAAGTTAAGTTCTGAGAAATTAATACATAAGATTTGTTCTTATCCAACTATGAACAAAATACTTTCACATATTCAAGCTCTTTTGGCATTTGATAGAAATTGATGTAATAAAATGTGATGCCAAATCACATTTTCCAAATTCCTAATAGAGCTCAGAAGGCCATTTATATTAATACTCAATATTTAAATATATAAATAAGAATTTGTTTGTAAGAACTGATATTTCAGAGTCTGACTTACCTTTACCCAAATCTTGCAATAATATTTATCTGAAAGGTTTATTACATTTTAAACTAAGGCTGCTTTTGTCAGATGAATAATATAATAATTAAAGGAAGCATCTCATTATTTTAACTTGCATCAAATCCAACTTGTCTCCAGTAGGCTGGAAATATCTCAGTTTCAGTGCTTATCTAACACCTGATTCATTCAATTTGTGCTTACATACCATTAATTAGAGTGAGAAAATATGGGTTGATGTAATTTTTTTAAATACCAAACTATTTTTAAAATAATAGTTTTAGAATTAAACTTGGGTGGAAAGTTTTTGGGAGGAGTAAAACATTCCCTGTCCTTACAGGATTTCACCAAGATCTCAGCAGCATCTAACTAGAATGTGAGTATATAAGAATCTGATTGCTCATTAATTTTGGTCATATAGGGTTTTATGAAAAGTCCACGGGAATTTTTACACCACAACTTTCAGGATCTGTTGACTGGAAAATGTGACCTGAAAGGGATGTCTTTTATACAATCCATTATATTGTTATGGCAAATATTATTTTCCAGTGTGTCATCTAAAATACATGCTTTGAAATTAGATATATAAATGAGAGAAGAGATGCTAATTCTTTCCCTGTACCTGTTACCTTGTGGTCACCACTCTTGCAAGTCAGTACGACATTTGCAACACGGTCATAGTGAGTTTGTGGGGTAATCAATTATTTGAATTTATTCAATTTGCCTAAAACCTAACTATTGACTACTGAATGCTCACCAGTAAGATCCACATACATAGTAAATCCGAGTTTATTATTGCAGCAGTCCGTCTATGTCTTTCGCTAAAACTTTCAAATTATCAGTTTTTTGGGGGGAGAAAATTCTGATTTCACTGAAAAATTAGCTGTGCACAATTCAGAGAATGATTACCTGTCGAGGTCTTTGCTTGCTTTTGCTTTTTGCTTTTTTAATAGCTTTCCCCTATGACAGTACTAACCCCCACCCTCAGGTTCTATTAGGGCATAGAGTCAAGTTTATTTTTTATACTCCAGAACAGAGGAAGCGATGCTATGTCGTACATATGGGAAAGAGGTGATGTTGTGGTAGAAACAATGGTCTATCTGCTATGACTAATGTGCACCTGGCCTGTCTCTCCTCATTCATCGGCAATCTGAAACACACATAGACGTTGTTTCATCGATTTTTTTAGCAATTGAAAATAGGAATTTTTAACAATACCTTCATTTTAGACACCTATTTAAAATGAAACATAGCTAATTACTGCCTTGCTAATATTTTAATTTTATTAAGTTGTTAACACAAAAATTACTTTTAAAAAATGTTTCTATAAACGTCAAGAATACCCACATAAAATTGCATTTTGTATCATGTTTTCTGTGTCAATCAAAAAATTTCCTTAGGGCAGTTTCATTTCAGTTTTGTGCTCCATATTATTCTGACTGAGAAAAGACCAATTGGCTCTTGATTGTCAGTCAGTTTTTGCTATAAATTTATTAATCTATTTATAACCTTAATACCATCAAATGTTTAAATTAAAATCCTATTCCAAAATGGCAAATTTGGAACTTTCGATAATCCCTTAAGTCCTTTTTGCTAACCGTTGTCTTTCATGCTGTTAGCATTTTACATAGGTAGAGTTTTCCTCAATGGAGCAACAACAGATTCAATGATCCTCTTGTTTTAAAATGAAGACATCTTCTTACAGGTTTTATGCAATAAAACTGCACTTACCCTCTTACGTTATTTCTTGTACCTTTGTGGTAAACCATACTATTCAATGAACGTGTGTGTGTGTGTGTGTGTGTGTGTGTGTGTGTGTGTGTGTGTTTGTTGTTCTGTCTTCCAAGCATACATAGGAAATTTAGAAAATTTTACTTTTGACAAATATTATTTCCCTGGTTGTTGAGTTTACTTGCAATAGTCTTTTATTTTCCCAATCAGCTCTATTCAGGGAATGACCTTTCTAACTTTGGAAGAGTTTTTCCAGTTATTTATTCGCTGGCAGAATTGAAATTAACGTATAAAAAGTACTGTGACACAATTAATGGAAAATTCTCTCTCTAAAATATAGATGATTTTATCAAGAAAAGGTGGTCCTCAGATATCAAATATATAATCTTAGTGTATATAATTTAAATGCAAAACTTCTGTAATACAAAATGTCCTCATTTAAAACTTTGACAGTGTTGCTGCTATGGCTGAACTTTTATCACAAATTTTCCTTATTTTTAAATGAATGAAAGCAAAGATGGCATGAAATTAGTTTCCACAGTATGAAATTATTTACAGCAGCAGTAGACCAACTTCTCAGATAAACGTATTGCAATATATGTATCTGAAAGAATGGGAATTTATGCAGCTTGACTCTGTTGCATCTAGAGGTCAACAGCTGGTTATTATGTACACCTAATTTACCGGAGCGGTAAATACCACAAATGAAGAGATCAATTCACCAAAGGTCTATGGTTCAATAGGTTCAGCACTTCATGTTGAAAATAAAACTTGGAAAACATTAGGAAAAAGCCTTTCCATACTGCCTCAGTAATACAAGAACCCCCACAGTGGAAAAGGCACTAAATGAAGTGTATTTTACATAATTATGTTAATGATATTAAGCCCAGTCTTTATCTGCTTTATGAAACTATTATAATAATATTAGTAACATTCAACCACAAAACAAGCCTTGGACAAATGCCAAATCTATTTTTCACATTATTCATCTTTAAAAGAAAATAAATTAATAGAATTTCCTGCTTAAAGACATTACAGAAAATTTAATGAAATTTTAGAGCAAGAGGAAAAGAGAACATTATTTTTTCTAAGGAAGGAGAAAATTTTATATTAATCTTTATGTTCAGGAGTTCATGTTAACCCAGAACATTTGGCTAACAGTTTGGAGTAGAGGTCTAGTAATTCAAAGACTGGCTTATTTCACTGTATCAGCTAGAAAAATAGATGATTATATAATGCAGCTTAGCCTCTAATCTTAAAAGAACAATTATGAATCTTACATGCAAAATAGTTTATAGTTATTTTTCACCTCTTATATAATTATTAGAAGTTTAATATGTGCAAGGTCACTGATAATCACTAATAAATATCATTTGCAATTAAATAATACTCAGGTACACCATTCTTCTTCATTCCTGAGAGCATATACTCTTTACTTTAAAAAGAAAATCAAATTTATTGAAGTAACTTTTACAATAAAAAAGTTCAGTAAAAAGTTCAAAAAAAGTTCAATAAAATTCACTGCTTTAAAAAAGAGTTTCAAGAGTTCTGACAAATGTATACAACTGAGTGGCCACTATCAAATCACAGGGTACAGAATACTCCTATCACCTCAAAAAGTACTCTTGTGCCCCTTTGCACTACATCTGCTCTTCCCCATGACTTGGAAATGATCATTTCATTTCCAAGACCTATAGATTTTCTTTCTATAGAATGTCATTTATACACATTTAATCACACAGTGTGTAGCCTTTAGTGTCCAGCTTTTTCACTTAGCATAATGCTTTTGAGATTAATCTATGTGGGCATGTATCAGAAATTTGATTATTTTTATTGTTGAGAAGACTTATATAATCATTTTGAAAGATGTAAACAAATTTGTAAATCCTAACATGATTTCAGCCCTTTCTATTGCTCTGCTATATAAAATCTTATATATGCGCTGAGTGTGCCTGGGAGACAAATAAGTTTTCTCTTTTTAAATTTCCACTTTTATTTTAGACGCAGGGGATATGTGCACATATTTGTTACATGAGAATATTTAACGATGCTGAGGTTTGGGGTATAGATTCTATCACCCAGGTAGTGAGCACAGAACCCAATAGGTAGTTTTTCAACCTATGACCCTTCCCTTTCTGCCTCCTCTGGTTGTCTATACTCTCTGTTGTGCCCATGTTTACGTTCATGTGTCCTCAATGTTTAGCTCCCAGTTATAAGTGAGAACATGTGGTATTCAGTTTTCTGTTCCTGCCTTAAATTTCCTGGGATTATGGCCTCCAACTGCATCCATGTTGCTGCAAATGACATTCTTCTTTATGGCTGTGTAGGATTCCATGTTGTATATGTATCACACTTTCTTTATCCAGTCTACCACTGATGGACACTTGGGTTGATTGTATGTCTTTGCTACTGGAAACAGCACAGCAATGAGCATACAAGTCCATGTGACATTTTGATAGAATTATTTATTTTTCTTGGGGTATCTACCCAGTACCAGGGTTGCTAGGTTGAATGGGATCTCTGTTTTAAGTTCTCTATTTTAAAACTCTGTTTTAAGTTTTGAGAGTGAAGTAGGGGTTGATCTTTATAAGCACAAATAACTGTTTTGTGAGGTGCCTTCATTAGGATACATAAAATCTTGTTCTTAAATTAATTGCTGATTTTGTCCAACCTAGAGCTAATTACTTAGGCATCCTATACAATTTTCAAAATATAATACATATTTTCTCAACCTAAGGTCAACATAGTACTTTATTTAAAATATCAAGGGCTTGGCTGGGTGTGGTGACTCATCCCTGTAATCCTAGCACTTTGGGAGGCCGAAGTGGGCGGATCACCTGAGAAGTTTGAGACCAGCCTGGTCCAACATGATGAAATCTCGTCTATTAAAAATACAAAAATTAGCCAGGTGTGGTGGCGGGTGCCTGTAATCCCAGCTACTTGGGAGGCTGAGGCGAGAGAATCACTTGAACTCAGGAATTGGAAGTTGCAGTGAGCTGAGATTGTGCCACTGCACTCCAGCCTGGGTGACAGAGAGAGACTTAAATAAATAAATAAATAAATAAATAAATAAAATTAAAAAATAAAAAAAAAATGAGGGCTTAATCTTAATCACTTCTGTTTTTCAAAATATTTTCAAAAGTTTCATTCTAACCTACTATTAAACTTTTCAGCTACCTTCCAGGTCAAAATATCATTTATTATTTACTCTTTTCATATTTTATACACTTATTATAAAATTTCAATTAACTACATTCAATTTCAACATTTCTGAGATACAATTTTGTTACTAAGAACTACCTTTTAAAAAAAAAGAATTAAAAGAAAGCACTAATAGAAAAAATATTCTTAACATAATGTTTTTTGTTATTTACTAGACATCCTTAAGCTTCTATAATTAACCTAAAGAAGTTAAGACAACAACCAATCAGTGCAACTGCTTGTAATATTTTGTAAGACTCACAATAAGGTTTTATGTGCATATGTGTGTATGTCTGTGTGGTTTTTTTGTTTGTTTGTTTTAATACTAAGTATTCCTTATTTCTGGATATGATCACTAATAAACATGTAAATTGAATCCTAAGTATAACTGTTACGTTATACCCAGAAGTGCAGTGTTACTTTTGAGCTTCAAGTAGACACTGGTCTTCCTTAGCCTTCACTTCTTGAAACCTGCCAGATGCCTTAAAAGTTGTTGAATCTTATTATGTTCCTTTCTTTATTTTCTTTCTCTTTCTCTTCCCCAACTCCATTTTTTTGTTTTGTTTTTGGTATCTCTTCTTGAGATCTGTGAAATCACATTATATTTGCTTTCCTTTTGTCATTTGGTCTTTCTTCTGTGTGTCTTTTACTGGCTCCAGTCTTATCACTTTTGTCAATTAAACCCTTAATTTTCAGTACTTTCATTTTTATTTTTAGATCTTATCTACCACAATAGATTTATATATTATTTCTGCATTTATAACTTACAAGTATATATCTCCAGTCCTGAACTTTTATTCAGAATTCTGATTTTGAATATCATACAGAATGTCTCTACCTGGATGCCTTAGCCTCAAATTCAGCATGTATAAGTCAACTCTGTTACCACAAATCACATGCTTCTCTGGGTTTCTCAGTTTCTTCTCTTGATTCTTGAGCCTGTTAATTACAGGGTTCCAAAACCATGCTGCATTTTTTTCTTTTATATTTTTTCCTGTAGTCAGCACTAGGTCCTGTTGATTTTCCCCTTCAAATTATGATTGTACTTACATCTGTGCTTTTCTCAGTATAGCTACAATCTTCACTCAGCTCAGGCCAACGTCACCCCATGTTTGAACTATTGTAATAGACTCCTTTCTTCTTTTCCATACTGTTTCAATTCATTCTGCAATTTTAGATACATTAATCTTCTAAAATATCACTTTCCTTGTTCCATATTTATGCCCACAAAACTTAAATGCTTATATTGAGTATCAGAGTTCAAATTAGGGCAATTTGCTAGTAGAAGCTGGAAGTTGGCTGGCCATAAATAAGAAAGAACTCAACTTTATTAAATCAGTGTTATTGGCTGGATAAAGAATAATGGAGGTAGATTTAGCTGTACTTGACCATGTAGACAGGTGAAGAAAGCAAGTAATAAATAGCCAAATGCAACTTTTAGTCTCGGTCTTGTCTATGGGGTTAGGTTTTGAAATATAATAAGAGAAACACAGTCATCAGATCAAAAATGACACCGAAGAAACAGAGAAGATGCAGAGTTAGCTAAATTACATCAGGAAGTAATTGCTTGGGTATGCTCCCAAAAATGAGTTTTGCTGATTCAGACTTTCTCTTAAATGCCACAATTTATGGAAGCAACATGGAATTTCCTCGCAAATCCATTTTATGGAACTCTGTTCAGCCTTAATGAGTAGCAGTCCATCTCATCAAATACCAAAAATTTAATTATATATCTGCTTAATTCATGGAGCTCCACAAAGTAATAGTCTATGGCAATGTTACTACCTAATTAAGAACTCAGTTTATTTCATTGGTCAAATTTTAAGGCCATTGCTGTTGAAATCACTCATATTGCTGAAGGCTCAGGTGGAACGTTTGACCATGATATAAAATGTATTTCCAAATTTTTTTCTACAAAGGAGTTCTTAATTTCCTTGCAGGACTTAGAACACTTTCAGATATCAAAAACTCAAAGATATCTGAAAGTTTAAAGTAATAAATTATTCTCTAATTAAAAGTGTTTTATGAACAATCCTCATACTATATCTAAAATAATATCTATTTAAATAAAATTATCCATGATAAGTAAAATATTTTTTCTATAGCTAAGTAGTTTTTAATTCAGGTCCCTCCATGTATAATGCTATTCTTTTCTTTTTTACTGATTCATAGTTTATTGTGCTTTGAAGTTTTTCTATCAAATAATAAAGCCTTAACCAATGATTCTATTTAGTGAACTCTTTCTTTTCTGAAATTAAATATAATATTTTTAAAAATAGTTGTATAGGGATGAACAACTACCACTACTTATTTTTGTTGTATTTTTCAAATTTTTTAAATCCATAGAGCCTAGTTGCAAGTTCTTCAAAACAGGACTACCATATACATTATAATCTTCAGGGAGTTGCTGAGAAAAAGGTTATTTTCATAGTTGATAGATTAATCCAAGTTCCAATAAGCTACAGATAACTCCTGTTTTAGTGATGAGTTATTAATATCTAGATATAGGAGAAATATGGGCCTTATGGAATACAGTATGATGGCTATAGGTTACAGTGGCAATAGCATTAGAATGTAATTCAAGGTCGTTAAGTGGAGGCTTTAGTTCTACCCATAAACTATAATAATTCACTTCTTTGTCACAATTCTCTTAGCCAAAAACTCACAGATTATTTACAAATATAATCTTTTATTATTTTGTAGATTGAATTTCCCTGTAGCTCTTTCAGCTCTTAATTTTTTTTTTTTTTTTTTTTTTTGGTTTTTAATGCCACCTACTTAAGTTGCAAAATGCCATGACTTTCTCATTATTTCATTAATTGAATGTAACTGTTTATTCATACTAATTGAAAATTGTTTCTTGATCATCTCAATTTGTATATACTTGTTATATATGTGCTATGCACATTTTTGTCACTATTATAACTGCTTAACATATACACATTTCTATGTTCTGCTATTATCATTATCTCGTTAGCCTTAGAAAATCATGTTGTTTATTTAGATTTCTGTTAATGTTTTTGATTTAGATAACCTGGGTTAGGAAAATTAATAAATAAAATATGTTTCCCTAGTATTTCTTTAACGCAACATACATAGGGAGGGAAAAAGAGGTAAAAATCAACGTTATTAGCTTTAACATAAATCTTGTTCATTTCAACAGTTATGAGCTACATTTCCTGTCTTAAAGATCATGTACATTGCTCCAAATAGTAAGATAGTGTTATGTATTCAAACAAATTACACTTTAAATGCAACATGAAAGAAAATGAGCAATCAGTGGAGTGACAGACAGCTGTAATTTACTCCACATGGTCTTATGCAGATAAGGCATTATGTACTGGCAACCAAAAGTTCCCTATTTTCCAAAGCTCAAGTAAACAATCATTACCTGTTCATTACTCTCTAGGGTTGTAATTAGAATTTATATACATGCAAACATTTTTAATAAAGGAAAAGCCCTGTTCCATTATTTACTTAACAAATCACATTTTCTCAGGTTGAACAATTCTAAAATTTTTTCTTCTCACATTTCTATGTCATTATAACACTTTGTGTTACTGTTCTTTCTTCAGCTAATGACTACTCCCAATTTAGCAATATCCACGAATTTAATTAGTGTGTAAGTTAGCTTTACTTGTTACTAATTGGGATGGTAAATGAGGAAATAAGATGTAACAAAATAAGTTTAAAAATGCCTAAACTTAGCATCCTAATTCATTAAGAATTTAAAAAGCAGGGTATGGACCAGTATGGCCTAAAATCAGACTTCAAAAAAATCAAAAATAATCTAAACGTAAAATCAGGATGGAATCATAGGGTTAGGAATTTCTTAAAAAATAAAACAAGGCTAGATAATATCTCTAAGATAATTTTGTTTTCATTATAGAAATAATCCTAGATGTTCTGGAAAGAAAAAGGAAATGAAATGGTGGGAAGCAGAGAAATGCCAAATTAGGTTCTTGGATTTCATACAATAGGAATATAGGTGACGCAGCTGTCATAGGGTAATATTAGAAGGTTTCTAACAAAAGAAACTAATGTATGAGAAGTTTTAATAGAGTAATCAAAGAAAAGGTAACACTCGAAGCTGCGTACTGTATTTAGTTTATAAACAGCCCCTTCTTTTTCTTAACCACAATGTATTATCTCTACTCCCATTCATACGCCAACATATTTCCTCCACACCATAAAAACACTTAAGAAAATTTCTAAAAAGAAAACAGCAAAAAAAGAAAAAAAACAACAACAAAAGCAAACAAGAAACTTCCAAATGTAAAATGAAGAGCCTTGATAACTCAGACATCACTGAGTTTAAAATACTTAAAAACAGCAGCTGTCATCGATGACTTACTTCTGCAGCAACGCTAGCAAGCCACTATTTCAATATCAGAACCCAAACTCCTCAGTTAATTTATCCATCCCCTAGGTAGATGAAACCATCCATGGGTGCCTTCCATCTGTTCCAAAAGGTCTCTATGTTTGTCATTTCTTAGATGGGTGCACACCATCCAACTGTGACAGAAAATCACAAATCAGCTGTTCAGATTGTTATGAAAGAAAAGGCATAGGAAAGTAATTTCAACTTTGAAAATATTCTTACTCATAAAAATAATAGAATTAAGCCTTTTATTACTAAATACTATAGTTTATCATTTATGTCATATAAGATATTTTAAATAGAAACTATTACAGTATAATTATTGTGCTCTACTTTTAGGGAAGCTCTTTGATTATTGTGACCCAAAGGTACTCTGTGATTTACGAAATTTCATCAGGCTGCACAAATAAGACACAGCTAGGTATACAATAAGTTTCTTTCCTTTATATCTAATCAGAATATCTCAATTTTTCAAGCACTACAAAAGTTTTCTTATTTACCAAGAAATAAATAATTTTGGTAAGAAATTAAGGAATATATGAGTACAATGAAACATGGAATCACAGAGATAAAATCGTGACTCACTTGAGATCAGCTTTAGGAAGGAGAATGTCCAAAACATCAACAATGATATTTATTCTGTCTTTAAAGATTCTTAAACCATCTCACCTCACTCATTCTTAAATATTCAAATAATGGTCAGTCAGGCACGGTAGCTCACGCCTGTAATCCCAGCACTTTGGGGGGCCGAGGCGGGCAAATCATGAGGTCGAATCAGGAGATCGAGACCATCCTGGCCAACACGGTGAAACCCCATCTCTACCAAAAATACAAAAAATTAGCTGGCCGTGGTGGCGGGCACCTGTAATTCCAGCTACTCGTGAGGCTGAGGCAGGAGAATGCTGTGAACACGGGAGGTGGAGCTTGCAGTGAACTGAGATCACACCACTGCACTCCAGCCTGGGTGACAGAGCGAGACTCCATCAAAAAAAAAAAAAAAAAAAAAAAAAAAAAAAAAATTCATGTCTACTCTTTAACATCTCATAAATTATTTCTAACAATGTTAACGTCTTTATTTTGTATTGTTATCAGTTAACCCTATAATCATTTGTTTTCTCGGTGAAACTGTTTTTATTTGATTACATACTGTCTTGCATAACTATTTTTGAGTAAAATGTTTATCTTTCCAATTACTTTACATAATCTGGTCATATAAAAACTGTTGCTGAGTCATTAAACATAAAAACCTTGAATCAAAAATCGATGAGTTCACTTACTTTCTATACTACCTTCAATTATCCTCTCTTAGCTTTAGTTTTCTCACTTGGAACTACTATACTTAATAAATACCTCAAAGTATGGTAAAGATTGAATCAGATAAAGAATGAAAATCATTCATTGCCATACTTTTAATAAAGCAGCTAGCTACTCAGCTTAAAATAGCTATTAATGTATGGATGACATCAAGATCAAACAACACTTGGTCTAAGACCCTATTCAACAATTGTTACAGTGTATGGTATGACATTTTAATAAGTTCTGCCTGAAAACATTCAAAACAATGGTATATTAAAAATAAATCATCTAAAATGGTGTGCAAGCATGATTTTAATTATCAGCTTATGAGGGCTGAGATACCTAGTTGCTCTCGCCGGTTCCACCACATATGATACCACAGATGACATTGGCAGAGGCCAGTTGCCAGACTTTTCTACCTTTCCCAGTAGAAAATGTATTTTATACAGGCCTCTGTTTCGAGATTTCCCCTGACACATTGTCTTCCCTCAGGGCTTTGGCAGAGATTTATCCTGCTGTATTCTCCCAGCTGATAGTTTTCTTGTTGACCCTTCCTAAATACATCATGTTGGAGATAAAAGGGTAAACATGAAAGAGAGAAAACAGTTGTTTCTCTATCATTCCTACCGTGTCCATCTCTACTAGTAATTATATATATATATAATATATAACATATATACATATATATATAACTGTGTGTGTATGTGTGTGGTGTATATATGTGTGTGTATATGTGTAGATACATATATCCTCTCCAATTTACCACATGGCACAGACAGTCGTTTGGTGTCTTTAAGACTAGAGCCTCTTTCTGATGACCCTTCTCCCACAGTTCTCATCTAAACTCCACCCGCCCTGTTTCCTCCTCCTGCCACCAGGTCAAATATTCTAAGACTTCTGGTTCCTAGGAGGTCTTATTAAGTACCTCAGCAATGCTTGCTTATTTTCATAACTTTAAATACTTTGAAATTGGAACTTCAACAAATTATCTTTGTTCATATTGAGTCTGTTTCCTCTTCATCTCAATTGAGTATGCCAGGTCCCATGCCTTGCTAGGATTTTGACACAACATTCATTTATGTCTACCAGGGGCTATTTATTGTAACGCACTGAGATATTTCCCTTCTTCCCTTCCTTCTTTCTTTCCTTCTTCCCTTCTGCCTGCCTGCCTTCCTTCCTTCCTTCCTTCCTTCCTTCCTTCCTTCCTTCTCTCCTTCCTTCCTTCCTTCCCTACTTCCTTCCTTTCTCTTTCTTTCTTCTCTCTCTCTTTCTTCCTGATTATCTTATTATGTCTCAAGTTGTATTTAGCTAAAACCTGTTCCCCATGAAGATCTCAGCATTTTATTTAAAGTGTAATTCCAACCAAGCCATTCTTCTTATTAAAAGCTTTAAATGACACAATATCACCTGGAGAAAAAGGTCCAAATAAGCACATCTCCTATTTCTTTCTTCTTGCTATATCAATGTCATATGAATCAACGTGATACTGAGAGTGTTATCTAGAAGATTCAGTTCTCTCTATAGAATTGCTGAAGGTTGATTTACAACAAAACTGTAAATGCATATTGCTGTCCATTTCATGTGAGGGCTGTTTCTGATCTGTTTTCTTATCAGAATGGAGAATAATTATTTATCAAATTGGTGGCTTTTAGCGTGTACTTGAGATTGTATTAATCTTCTCGGGAAAAAAATACAACATATGACATGGCAGTTGCAACTGGGACTACAACTTGACTAAATTTTGGATAGTCTGTTGTCATTCTCTGGGATCAATCTGGTTTCTGCAGCAGCCAGATAAATTTATTTAAAAAAAATGTTGAAGGCTACCTCCCCTGTATCCTTTAGACCTGACAAGGTGCAATGATTGTCTGCCTTCTTACCCCATGATGTAATATTACTTTTAGTTTATTATCTTGGTTGTTAGTTATAGAGGTTTCATTTGGTATCACTCTTTCTGATAGCTCTTATCTTACAGCCCAAGTGCCTAATGTGGGAAGTGCACCAACAACTAGTTATAAAAACCCCAATCATAAAGTCTCAAACCTGGGAAATGACTAACAGATGAGTTTCAGGACCTAGTGGACCCACTATTTGTTGAACCATGTCAAGGAATAAACTTATTACCTGTCATCAAAAGTCTCTGGTCTAAAAGGGAGCCACAATGGTGCTTCAAATCTTCGGGTATTAATGTCAAAGGATACCCTCAGGAAAACAATTCTCTAAATATTTGGGCATTTTCCTTTTTTTTAATGGAGTTACCCAAGTAAATGGTCATGAGTCCCTCTTAAGGGAGGCTGGAAGAATCATTAGCATGTCTTTTTGTCATGGTGTTGAGGGTTATTTCTTCTGAAGATCTGGCCTTAATTTGATAACATTTTTTGGGGGTCTGAAAACAATAACAGATCTGAAATCTTAGCAGATAATTGTGGTGCTTTAAGATATAAAAATCAAAGGTCATCCCTCCTTGATTTCTCCTCATTGAACAGGCTAAATAATACTCTTTTTTGCTGCCTATGTAAGTATCTGTGGGTTAGATGGAGCTCTTGGCTGCGAATCTAACCCTGCTGCTCTTTACAATAATTGCATCTACCTGGCTTCTGGTGGCTAAGCGCATTTACTAGAGCACTACAGTTTTGGCATTCACTAATTTCTACTTCTGTTATTGTTCTGGGTTCTGTAACTGTCTCTCCTGTCGTCAGCCCTGGGTTACTGATGGAGAGGAGAGAAGTCAATGAACATGCTGGTGCCGTTCTCATTAATGAACATTTTAATGATTCCATTTCTTACGGCCTTGACAAATATTGACTTTTCCAGGTCTTCCTATGGAATATAATCATCTGGCAAGACTTTCTACAGTATTACGGTTCAAGCAGTTCAATTTCCTTGACCTTTTAAATAACTTATCCTAGTATCTGCAATGGGAATGTTGGCATTTTGACCTCACTTAGCGTGTTTATTACTTTTCCACCTTCTAGAGCTATCCTAGTATCCACTTTATACTATCCCTTGGGACTCTTGATAGAGTATTAAAATTTAAAAATTTTATCCTAAATAATTAAATTATGCCATATGCAACCTTGTATTCTATCCTCTTGGATCAAGAATTATCAAAATCAAATTCTACTTGTGCTCCCCCGGCTACATACTGACTAGATTTTTTTGCGATACAGTCACTTTCCTTCCTCATGAGACTTCACAGTTGTCAGTTGGGTTATTTTGTGACTTAACATTAGTTAACTCCAGTGTACAGCAGGGAAGGATTGGGCAAATCCTGAAGCAAAAAATACTGTTTGATAGGAGACAAGCCTTTTTACTGCCTTTAAGTAAGCATTCTATACTTAAGAGAGAGATGAGCCACTTTTCCAAGCTCCAATGGTTTGGGAGTCCAGAGTTTGAAAATTTTCTTAGGTATCCATTTGGATGTACCCATCTCAGTTATCAGAGTTCTATTAGGTTGTTGCAAAAGTAAATGTGATTTTTGCATTGTTGAAATTTGCCATTTGATATTGAAATACACTCTTAAATAGATGTGATTATGATATGTATCATTTTAATGTACATTTCTAGCTTTTTTTGTTTGAGACTTATTACTTGCTTTTTTAAAATATTTATTTAAGTCTATGAAAATTATGTTAGACAAAAAGTAAATCTGAGAAATGTTCTGATTCAAGTTCAAAATGGGTCACAAAGCAGCAGAGACAACTTTCAACATCAACAATGCATTTGGCTCAGGAACTGCTAACACATGTCCAGTGCAGTGGTGGTTCAAGAAGTTTTGCAAAGGAGACAAGAGCCTTGAAGATGAGGAGGATAGTGGCTGGCCATTGCAAGTTGACAACGACCAGTTGAGAGCAATCATCAAAGCTGATCCTCTTACAAATACACAAGAAGTTGCCGAAGAACTTAACATAGACCATTCTACGGTCATTTGGCATTTGAAGTGAATTGGAAAGGTTACAAAACTTGAAAAGTGGGTGCCTCATGAGCTGAGCAAAAATTTAAAAAATCATCGTTTTGAAGTGTCATTTTTCTCTTATTCTGCAGAAAATCAACAAACCATTTATTAATTGGATTGTGATGTGTGGAAAAAAGTGGGTTTATACAACTACCAGCAATGACTGGCTTAGTAGTTGGGCTGAGAAGAAACATCAAAGCATTTCCCAAAGCCAAGCTTGCACAAACATACAAAAAAGTTCATGGCCACTGTTTGGTGGTCTGCTGCAGGACTGATTCATTACAGCTTTCTGAATCTCAGCAAAACCATTACATATGAGAAGTATGCTCAGCAAATCTATGAGATGCAACAAAAACTGCAACCCCTATAGTTGGCGTTGGTCAACAGAAAGAGCTCGATTCTTCTCCATGCCAATGGCCCACCGCACATCACACAACCAACACTTCAAAAGTTGAATGAATTGGGCTATGAAGTTTTGTCTCATCCACTATATTCACCTGACCTCTCACCAATCAACTACCACTTCTTCAAACATCTCAACAACTTTTTGTAGGGAAGATGTTTCCACAACCAGCAGGATGCAGAAAATGCTTTCCAAGAATTCATCAAATCCCAAAGCATGAATTTCTGTGCTATAGGAATAAACAAACTTATTTCTCATTGGCAAAAATGTGTTGATTGTAATGGTTTCTATTTTGATTAATAAAGATGTGTTTGAGCCTAGTTATAGTGACTTAAAATTCATGGTCTAAAACCACAATTACTTGTGCAACAGAAAAGCTGAACTTTGATACACATAACAGAGCTTCCTTGGTTGGCATTAACCATTCTTAGAGTTTGGACACTCTGACTATTAGGTCCTAGGCCTGGCCCACATAATTTTCTGCACCCTAGGCTAAAGAAAATCAGCACTTGTACTTTGCTGAAGGTTGATTTTAGCCTTCATTAAGGAGAAACTACATCCGTTTTGCTTTAAATCTATTTGAACTGTATATATTTTCTAAACATTTTAAACTATTGTGGATAGAAACTGAATTTTTTTCATATGCTTTAAATTCTATTCACATACATATAAATCTGGAACGGTAATAGATAGATAATAGTTTTCTCTTTTATTTTCTATTTACATTTTTCAGTTATAGAAAGCAATCATATTCAGAGAAGTGAGATGGTAGAGTATATAAAGATGGAGAATACTTTAAAATAGCATATTGAATTGATTATAGGATATCGTAAGATCATCGGGCATTGTTCCAGCTCACTCAGGTATAAGGGAAAGACAAACTGGATTTTATCCAGGATTAGAGTGTAGCTATATATGAAAGAATAAAGGGTTCACATGAAAAGTGCAGGTAAGGCAAGGCAGGTTGATGAGAACAAGAGAGAGGTGCCTCAGAATAATAAGTATAATGAAATAGTATAATGAAAGAGAGAGGTGCCTCAGAATAATAAGTATAACGAAATGAAATAGCAATAGATAAAAATGAAGATTAGACTGGTATACAAGGAATAAATAACAAAATGTTTTAAAATACTTATTGAGCACTTTCTATGCGCCAAGTAGTCTTCTAGATTATTTAGTTAGAGAATCCACGTACAGCTCTCCTTATGCAGATTATATTCTTGTTGGCAAGGGGGTGGGGAGAGACATAAATAAATAAAATACTATGACCTTTCTGAAAAGAGATTATGTCTTTGAACCAGTGAACTAGTGATTTTTTTATTTGTCTTTTTGTGAAATATCTTTTTTTCATCTTTTTATTTTGAAACATTCTGAGTCACTATATTTAAGAGATCAGTCTTGTGTGTGGCATATATTTATTTCTCAATCAATTCCAACAAATTCCAACAATCTTTGTTTTATTTTTGTGTATGTATCTTAATGTAAGTACTCCCATATTTGGGTTAAATCTATCATATCAATATTCATTTCCTATATGTCAAAAATATTTTTGTTTCTTTAACTTTTCTCATCTTGCTTTTGATTGATCAATTCAGTTTTTTCTAGCTCTCTGGTATTCATTTAGCAATTTCTGAAAAGATAACAAACAACATGGTCTTATTACAAAGTCTACCTTATGTTGGTCTTTTTACCATGTTTCGGGTAGTGTAGGAACCTTACAACATCATATTCCATTTGTTCCTTTAATAGTTGCTGTGCTGTCATTGACATGTATTTTATATTCATTCCACATGTAGTTTAAAACTCACCATAAATTTCTAAATATTATTTTAAAATGTCAATATTAATTTACAGTTCCCACATATTAACACTTTCTGGTGATTTACATTCCAATCTTTATTATCACATTTCTATTTGGAACAAAATTCTTCTATCTAATGAGTTTTCCTTATTAGTCTTATTGCAAATTTTGCTAGCTATTAATTTTCTCAGATTTGTTTATTTTTGAAAATGCCTTCATTTCATTTTATATCTAAAGTATATTTATCGCATATAGAATTCTATTTAAGAATTTAATTTTTGTCACCACTTTAAAGATACAACAGCAATTTCTTTTGCCTTTGATCACTTCTCGAGAAGTTAGCTCCTATGCATTTTAATTTTACTTTGAAGGTAAATTATCAATTTCCAGCTTCTTTTTCTTTTTCCCCCTTTCCTTTCCTTTCTTTTTCTTTTTCTTTCTTTTTGTTTTGTTTTTTGTTTTTTGTTTTTTGTTTTTTTTTTTGAGACAGTCTCATTCTTTTACCTGGGCTGGAGTACAATCAGTGGTATGATCTTGGCTCCTGGCAACCTCTGCCTCCTGGGTTCAAGCAATTCTTGTGTCTCAGCCTCCTGAGTATCTGGGATTACCTGCATGCACCACCATGCCCAGCTAATTTTTTGTATTTGTAGTAGAGATGGGCTTTCCCTATGTTGGCCAAACTGGTTGGGAACTCCTGTCCTCAAGTGATCTGTCCACTTCAGCCTCCCAAAGTGCGGAGATTACAGGCGTGAGCCACCACGCCCAGCCTCTTGCTAGTTTTTAAGATTATTTTCTTCTTTTCTTTGGCTATCATGTTTTATTTAATGCACATTAGTGTGCTTTCCTTTGTGTTTATATTGCTTGGGGTTGATAAAGTTTATTTAACTTAAATCTATAGATTTATGTCTTTTTTTTCTTGCTTATTTTGGAAAATTATGTGACACTTTCATTGATAATTATTATTTTTCTTTGAGTTATCATTGATACATATTGGTAAATGTCTAACCCATACATCTCTTACCTTCTTATCTGTATTCTTTCCTACTTCTCTGAGTGCTGCAGTTCTGATATTTGCTACTGAAATTCTGAGTTTTCTAATCTATTAAACCCATCTAACAGCTCCTTAATTTCCTTTATGTAATTACTCACCTCTATTATCTTCACTGGCTCTATTTTATAAATTACGTTGTCTTGATATATTTTCCATGTTTTCTCTATTTGTTATATTACTCTTAGTTATTTTAAAGTTCTTATTAAGTAACCTAGTATGCAGAATAAGTATAAGCAAATAACTCTGATCATCTCAAAGCTAATTGGAGGTTTCCTTGAAACTGATCTTTGCCTTGTTTGCCCTCACATCCAGGATATAATCCTTTCTTTTAAACATAGAATTGCCCTTAGGGCATAGCATTATCTCGTCTCAAAGAAAGCAAGAGTGTTTGCTAGGGTTTCTCTATTTCATAGCAAGCTCCATCTTCTTTATTAAGTGAGACCTTGTCAAGTCCCAGTCTTCCACTTTATGTTCAACTTTTATTCTCTATGATAAGAATTGGCAAAAACCACGGAGAATAATTGCTTCTCTTTTCTCTGGAATCATAAGCTCTCAAGTCCTCACTGTTTTTATGCTCTCTTATGACTTCAAATATCAGTTCAAAATATTGTATCCAGTTTTCATAGTTGATATGTATCTCTGTGGGGGAGTTAGTGAGTTACTCTGATACAATCCCCTCCATCATGGTTAGAAGCACAAGAATGTAACTGACAACTTAACGATAATAGAAAGGCAACTGTGGCAATCTGAGGAAAGAGTATATCACATAGGAGGAAAGCTGAGTACAGAACAATGAGTTATGAAAAAGTGAGTACAAGAACAATGAATTAGAAGAGCTTTCTGTTTGAAGGCAATAAGTAAGGTGCCTGTGGCTAGAACAGAATTGAAAAGTTCAAGTTGTGGTACATGAGCTTGGAGAAATAATTTTATAGGTCTTAAAATAAAAACTAAGTTTGAATTTATTCTATATTTATTAACATGTTATTGATTAAACTTAAAAAAGAGGTCAATTGAAATGACTTATTTTATTTTAATTTAATTTTTTTAGAGATAGATTTTCACTATGTAGCCCAGGCTGGAGTTCAGTGATGTAAACATAGCTCCCTGTATCCTCAGCCTTCCAGGCTCCAGTGATCCTCCCACCTCAGCCTCCCAAGTAGCTGGGACTAGAGGCATGTGCCACTACAGTAGGCTAAATTTACACTTTTAGCAATATTGATTTTTACTTGCTTTTAAGTTGGAATAACCGGTACCGGAATTACTTTCTGGACTGAAACAACAACAAGAAGAATGAAAAAATGTGTTTTTTAAGACATTGAACATAAGAAAATGAAGGGTAGTGATCCTGGAAAACTGGGAAACAAAAGAAATCAGCCCTAAAATTGCTGCAGCTTACTACACGAAAGAGTATCCAGGTTTCATCAAGGGGAAGGGAAACATACGTTGAGCACAATAGTCTCACTGGGTCAAAAATATAGGATTGTGTCTGAGAAGGCCAAAGGGGCTGGGGCTTACAGAGGAGAGTTCCAGATAAAAAGAAGTTGCAAAGAAAGAGAACCCAAAAGATTTGCAGACTGGACAGCAAGTGTTCAGGTGAGTAACAAAGCCTAAGGAAGAAACATCAAAGAGGATTTATATTCCTCTATAATCACAAACAAACAAAAATAAAGATTTCTGTGCACCAGTTCAGACTAAGTTGGCACATCCAAAAGTCACCACATTGCATGATTTCATTTATGTAAAATTGCTAAAAATGTAAAAACATATCTCATTGACAATAAATATATTAGTACTTGCCTGGAGATCCAGTGTGGGATCCTGAGATACAGGATTTAGTGATTAAAAAATGGGCACAAGGGACTTTTGGAGTGATGGATGTCTTCATTAACTTGATTGTGATTGTATTTTTATAGGTGTTTACACACATCAAAATGTAAATTGCACTTTAAGCATAGCTTTTTTTTTTCAATTAAGCTTTAAGAAAGCTGTAAAATATATATTTAGAGCAGGTAAATCTCTAGGTTAGTGGGAAGTAAGAGATCAATCAGAAGCGTTTTGCAATAGTTCAGAAAATAGATGACAGTAGCTCTGGTGAGGCTTCAAGCCATAAAAATGTTGAGAAAGTTGGATTTGGGGACTACTTTAGATACTGGGGACAATTTTAGCAAATGACATAGCTGAATATCATTTATTTATTTATTTAACAGATATTTAATTATAGCCTATTTTATGCTAGCCTAGTTTAAGGTGCTAGGAATACATCACTCACCACAACTTTCAGGGAACTTTTGCAAGTTGGTAGTTATATAATAGGTATTAATCAGAATTATAGAGAAGGAAAATCAGGAAGATGATTTTCAACACTGAATTAAATAAAATGCAACACGCGCAGGGTGTGGTGGCTCACACCTCTGATCTCAGCAATTTAGGAGGCTAACGTGGGTGGATTGCTTGAGGCCGGGGGTTTGAGATCAGCCTGGCAAACATAGCGAGCCTTATCTCTACTAAAAATACAAAGATTAGCTGGGCATGGTGGTGTGTGCCTGTAGTCCCAGCTACTCCGGAGACTGAGACATGAGAATAGCTAAAACCAGGAGGTGGAAGTTGCAGTGAGCCTAGATTGCCCCACTACACTCCAGAGTGGGTGATAGAGTGACAGTGTCTCAAAATAAATAAATAAATAAAAATTTAAAAATGAAATAAAGTGCAAGAGAGTGAGAATAATCTACTCAAGAAAATTATTAGAAGAATGTTGTGAATGAGGCACAGTTAGAGGACATATAAAGAAAGACTTTAAAAACTCGTCTGACTACCACAATGATCACAGGAATTAAAATCAATGAAACAACATTAACAGGAATATTATCTTTATGTAGTGTATGTACTGTATTATATGTAAAGACATGCTCTTCTCAGGTCTATGATAAACTTTCATATCAGTCAAGAAAACAGCAAATAATGTATACAAGAGTTCCTTCTTGAAATCTTAAATAAGTCTGCGTGAAAACTATACACAAAACACAATGACTAATCGATATCATTATTCTATTTTCCATGTCCTTGATGTGACAGCTTCTAACGATAATCCTGCATTGACTGGTGAGTTTACAATATATGTGTTCAATTATCTTTATCTATATTTAACACTAGCCTGTTGATATCATTCACTGTAAAGAATCTCCGCCTGGAGAATATTTCCCACTATATCATGGATTTCCACATTTACTTTTTATACTTTTTTTACTAGATGCGATAAATTATGGATATTGTTTTATTCACACATGATTGCATTGTAATTCAAAGACCTTGGCAGTAGTTTAGAATTACAATGAAATCATCATGGAGACCAGATATGCATTGCTTTATTTCTTCAAACTGTTAGTAAACCATTCAAAGTAGAAAGGAGCATACACATAAATACATATATTAAATATAAATTTACTTTAGATTAAATCTGTGGGGATATGGAATAACAGTGGAGTAAGATTGAGGACAGAGTTTGAAAGAACAACTCCACAGCTAACATCGTCATGAACAGGGAAATGTTGAAATCTTTCTCTGTAAGAACTGGAACAAGAAAAAGATGCCCAGTCTCACCACTCTTATTCAGCATAGTACGGGGAGTCCTAGCCAAATGAATCATGCAACAGAAAGAAATAAAAGGTATCCAAATTGGAAAACAGGAAGTCAAATTTTCCCTGTTTGCAGATGACATGGGTGGGGGGTTAGGGGAAGAATAGCATTAAGAGAAATACCTAATGTAGAGGATGGGTTGATGGGTGCAACAAACCACCATGGCACTTGTATACCTATGTAACAAACCTGTACATTCTGCATATGTATCCCATAAGTTAACATATAACAAAAAAAGAAAAACCTAAAGATTCAATCAAAAAACTCATAGAACTGATAAACAAATTCAGTAAAGTTGCAGGATACAAATCATCGTACAATAATAGTGAGCATTTATATGCACAAACAATGAACTAGCTAAAAAAGAAATCAAAAAAGCAATCTCCTTTACCATACCTAAGAAAAAAAAGAAAAAAAAATACTTAGGAATTATTTAACCCGGGAAGTGCAAAACACCAACAAGGAAAACTACAAAATGTTGATGAAAGGAAATGAAGAGGATAAAGCAAATGAAAAAATATCCTATGGTCATGTATTGGAAGAATTAATATTGTTTAAATGATCATACTACCCAAAGCAATCTACAGATTCACTGTAATTCCTGTCAAAATACCAATGACATTGTTCACAGATGTAGGGAAGAAGAATCCTAAAATTTGTATGAAACCACAAAAGACCCGGAATAGCCAAAGAAATTCCCCAGCAAAAAGAACAAAGCTGGAAGTAACACACTACATACAACAAACCTGTAGTAACTAAAACAGCATGGTATTGGCATAAAAACAGACACATAGATTAAGGGAACAGAGTAGCAAACACAGAAATTAATCCACTTATCTACAGACAAGTGTTTTTAACAAATGTGTCAAGAACATCCATTAGGGAAAGAACACTCTCTTCAATAAATGAAACTGGGAAAACTGGATATTCATATACAGCAAAACAAAACTAGACCCTCACCTCTCACACAGTACAAAAATAAACTCAAAATAAATCAAAGACCTAAATGTAATACCTGAAACTAGGAAACTACTAGAATTAAACATAGGATAAATATTCCAAAACTATGGTCTGGGAGGATATTTTACGAGTAAGGCCTCAAAAACACAGGCCACAAGAAAAAGTGAGATTACATCAACTTAAAAAGTGTCTACACAGTAAAGGAAACAGTAGAGTGCAGAAGCAATCTCCAGAATGGGAGAAAATGTTTGCAAACTATTCATCTGACAGAGGATTGATATTCAGAATACACAAGAAAGTCAAACATCTCAACAGCAAAGGAAATGCAATAAATTAGATTTTAAAATGGGCAAATGATCTGAACAGACATTTATCAAAGTAAGACAGAGAAATGGCCAACAGATGTATAAAAAATGTTCACTATCCCTGATCATCAGAGAAACGCAAATCCAAATCACAAAGAATTATCATCTCACCCCAGTTCAAAAAGGCAAAAAACAGCAAATAGTGGTGAGGATGTGGAGAAAAGGGAAGTCTTATACACTATTGGTTGGGAAATAAACTAGTAGAGCCACTATGGAGAATAGTGTGAAAGTTCCTCAGAAAACTGCAAATAGGACTGCCACATGACCCAGCAATCTCACTACTGGACATCTATCCAAATAAACAAAAATCAGTATATTAAAGAGTTAGTTGCTCCTTGATGTCTATTGCAGCCCTACTCACAATAGCTAAGATATAGAATCAACATAGGTATCCAATAATAGATGAGTGGATAAAGAAAATGTATATATAAACAGTAGAATACTATTCAGCCATTATAAATTGGAATCCTGGAATAGCGGCAACATGGATGGAACTGGAGGACATTATGTTAAGTGAATAAGCCAGGAACACAAAGTTAAATGCGCATGCTCTCGTTCACATGTGGAAGCTAAAAAAAGTGTTGATCTCACAGAAGTGAAAAGTAGAATAATGAATACTAGAGGCTGGGAAGAGTAGGGAGAATTGGGAGAATAGAAAAACATTTCTTAAAGCATACAAAATCACAGCTAACTAGAAAGAATCAGTTCTAGTGCTCCATTCCACTGCTTACCACTACAGTTAACAATAATATATTACATAGTTTCAAACAGCTAGAAAGAGAATATTGGGTCTTTCCAATACAAAGAAATGACAAATGTTTGAGATTATAGGTATGCTAAGTACAGCGATCAAACCACTATACATATGTATTGACAGATCACTGTCTACCTCATTAATATATACAATAATTATATATCAACTTAAAAAATAAATTTTAAAATTTTAACAAGAAATACATGAAAAAAGTAAATAAACATAACTATACTTAAATTTCATAATGTTTTACTTTGTAAGTAGATGTAGACAATGAGAATTTAAGACATTTATTTTGTGATTTTATGTTTCTCCTTAGCCTTAAGAGACCAGGAGGTTACCGTGCTACTTCAACATATTTCTCTGGCAATGATGGAGCCAGAAAATGTGATAATTGTTTTATAATTATTTTTTTTAAACGTAAAACTAAGAATGCTAATTTTAGTAAAATCAGCAGGATAATTACAATCACTTTTATAGACTCTTAAAAGAGGAAATGATGCTTTAAATTTAATGATGGGGTGCACTTCATTCTTCCACATGAGAAAAATCGTAAGTTGCTTAGAGATTTCAGTGATAGCAATTAAAGTATATTGTGGTTCTCTCTGCAGACATTCAATTCCTCCAAAGAATTGAGATCTGCCTGGGAGTTAAAATGTCTATAGACCATACTCAGGAGTATCAGTTCATCCTCATTGTTCCAATCAATTGTACAAATGTACTTGTTAACAGTTATCAGCACAAGTTGTTGTATACCATTGTCAAACCTGTAGTTATTTTACTATTTCAGTTTTCAAACTCTGAATTTCTGTTATTTACAAATTTTTGAAAAATACATAACTTTATTTTATGGATAAGAATGCAGATGCAATATTAAACCCCCTCTCTGACAATAGAAAATAATGATGTGTTATTGTTTGTTAATTTAATTAAACTAGTGCAAGTAATTGCCAGTACCCAGAAAATAGCCATGGTTTCAAAGGTTTTAGAGAATTTCATTATTAGAAATCACTTAGTTGTTGAAGGAAAAATAGTGCTTTTTTACAACTACTGTAAAACTTTGGATCATGCATGTAAATGCTACATATATTCTCTAGATAAATTATGCCTGGATCTTTAAGCTATAGCAAGTTCATACATACAATAATTTGTAAACTATCTTAAATTTAACAAAATGAAACTATTTTGTCTGGTAATATGAAAGACTGAGAGAATATAATGTTGAAAATAAACAGCATTTCTAGGCAAATTCATTTCCAAATAAAACTTGTGAATGAAAGTCATGGAACAGAGTAAAAATGTTTTCTAAAAGTGTATTTGGAATATTGTAATTGTTGATTATTCTTAAGTGCTACAATGCTGCTTAGGAAGATGGACATCATTCCTCTTCATTCATATTGTTCTAGAGGATGACTTAACCCTAGAATTCATGTATCCTCAAACTGAATTGTGCCCATTTGTTTCTAATATGTAGTAAAATGTACTGAATGAAAAGTAGAGAGAACCTTCGAATATTTTCCTTTACCTAAGGATTCATTTACTCTTGCCCTTCATCATTGAGTAATAACTCTTTAATCTATGAAATATGCTTTGGAAATTGTTACTAAATGAGTATGATATAGCCAGGCTTGGGATTTTCTGGTGTCAGAAAATAATTTAAATAAAAATTTTAAAATAAATATGAAAGCTTGTAAAATTCAGTGTTATTATCATCTTATATTATGCCATTGTAATTTTCTTAAGCTTCTTACATTTTTATCACTTCTTTTAAATAACCCGTTTTTGAGTGCTGGAAAGAAAAATGAAAAAGTATATTGGTATTACCAGTTTTTATTTATCTTGGATATAAATGATAAATAAGGGCACTCTGAAAGAAATAAGTGATAACAAGGTCATGTGCAAGAAGTATGACTAGAGACAGGAAACTTTCTTTAGTTTATTTTTCAAATAGTCAAAACAAGGTATCCAGTCTTAGTTAGACATTTGAATTCTTTCAAGAACAGAAATATCATCATCAGAGGGCTCAAACAATTGCATGCATTATTTTAATAATAATTATAATGAATTAAGATGTATTAAATGGAATATACTGAGATGTGTCAAAAACATTTTTGACATAATAATTTGGGGAATTTTTAAACTTGCATGCAACCTATTACAAAAGGAAAATATTACTTTGGGTTCTATATCTATATTCAAACAAGCAACCTATATAAATATGAATATGGTGGGTACCAAAAAACATAATAATTGGTGGTAATTGTTTTTCATTTCCACCAATTCATCCCTTTCAAGTAAGATGATTATGCATCTCATCCCATTGCTATGTGAATCCCGGGAGTTGAAGTATATTTACTGTACTTTGGCAGTGTCATTCATGGACTCATCATACTCCAGTATAATGTCAATGTGTCAGTACTGAGCAGAAGCTTAAGAGAATTTATGTGGTTCTCCCACCTCTAAAGAATCCTATGTCCCAAATAGCTTCGTGTCCATTCTATTTTGTGTAAGAAATAATTGAAGTTTTTGGAGTCACTTGTTAATTGTTATTCCAGCACAATCTAGTAAAGACTATTTTAAAAATAAGTTCCTAGAAAGGGGATCCTGCAATAAAAAAAAATGCTAAAATATATGGCATTGACTTCAGGACCTGGCAGAGGTAGTGAGAAAATTATTATTGGAGGTTTAAAAAACAATCATTCATATATAAAGTTGTGAAATATGTGTTATAATTTGTCTGCAATAATTTGGAAGAAAGATTCTAGGATTAATAAATTTGTGGTTTTAAGTGAAAAGATAGGAAAACTGAATATTGGAAGCATGCATTGGATGCTGTTGAGTATATTTTTTAAAATTTTAAAAGAAATATGTGTCAAAAGAAATGAACCCTCAGAATTTGGATTTATAGGGTTTAAATATGGAATAGTTTTTCATCTTCAATCTATTAAATATAAAATGAAAAACTGGTTTTTAATGACTAATGTTAATTATAGAAATTTTCAATTATATATTTAAATCATTGGAGCAGAAAAAGAGTATGTATTTTGTCCAAAAGCAAAACTAATAGTGAGACTGTCAGGCTTTTTGTTCAAAATGCTAAAGACTATAATGTGGCTCCTGGGAAGTCTATTCAGTTGGACAATAATATTCAGGGAAAAGAGACCAAGAGTATTGCATTAGTACGTGTTTGCACTGCTATAAAGACACTACCTGAGACTGGGTAATTTGTAAACAAAAGAGGTTTAGTTGACTCATGGTTCCACATGGCTGGGGAGGCTGCAGGAAACTTACAATCATGGCAGAAAGCAAAGGGGAAGCAAGGCATGCCTTACATGCTGGCAGGAAAGAGCGTGCAGGAGAAATTGCCACGTTTAAACCATCAGATCTCATGATAACTCCTGAAATATCATGATAACAGCATGGGGGAAACAACAAAATTACAATTTGATTTGAGATTTGGGTGGGGGCAGAGAGTCAAACCATATCATTCCACCCAGGGCACTGCCCAAATCTATTGTTATTTTAACATTTCAAAACCAATCATGCCTTCTTAACAGCTTCCAAAATCATAATTTATTCCATCATTAACCCAAAAGTCCAAGTCCAAAGTCTCATCTGAGAAAAGTCAAGTCATTTCTGCCTATAAGCCTGTAAAATCAAAAACAAGATAGTTACTTCCAAGATACAATAGGGGTACAAGCATTGGGGTAAATGTTCCCATTCCAAATGGGAGAAATTGGCCAAAACAAAAGGACCACAGGCACATGCAAATCTGAAACTGGGCAGGACAATCATTAAATCTTAAAGCTCCAAAATAGTCTTCTTTGACTCCACGTCTTGTATACAGGGCACACTGATGCAAGAGGTGGGCTCTGATGACCTTGGGCAGCTCCATCACTGTGGCTCTGCAGGCTACAGTCCTTGTGACTGCTTTCACGGGCTGGCATTGAGTGTCTATGGCTTTTCTAGGCACATGGTGCAAACTGTTGGCAGATCTGCATTTCTGGGGTCTAGAGAACAGTGGTCCTCTTCTCATAGCTCCACTAGGCAGTGCCCTGGTAGAGACTCTGTATGGGAGATCGAACCCCACATTTTTCTTCTGCACTGCCCTAGCAGAGGTTCTCCATGAGGGCTCTGCCCCTTCAGCAAGACTTCTGCCTAAACATCCAGGTGTTTCCATACATTCTTTGAAATCTAGGCAGTGGCTCCCAAGCTTCAAATGCTATCTTCTGTGCACCCACAAGCCCAACACCACATGGAAGCTGCCAAGGCTTGGGACTTGCAGCCTCTGAAGCCATGGCCAGAGCTGTACCTTGACCCCTTTTAGCTATGGCTGAAGCTGGAGCAGCTGAGATGCAGGGCACCAAGTCCCAAGGATATACATAGCAGCAGGGCCTTGGAAAACACCCAGAAAACCATTTTCCCTTCGAGGCGTTTTGGCCTGTGATGGGAGGGGCTGCTTCGACATGCCTTGGAGACATTTTCCCTATTACCTTGGCTATTAACACTAGGCTCCTCATGACTTATGCAAATTTCTGCAGCTGGCTTGAATTCCTCCCCAGAAAATGGATATTTCTTTTCTACAAATGGTAAGGCTACAAATTTTCCAAACCTTTATGCTCTGCTTCCCTTTTAAACATAAATTCCAATTTCAAATCATCTCTTTGTGAATGTGTATAACTGTCCATGTTCAGACAAAGCCAGGTCATATCTTGAATGCTTTGCTGCTTAGAAATTTCTCCTGCCAGATACCCTAAATAATCTGTCTCAAGTCAAAGTTTCACAGATCTCTAGGGGAATGGCAAAATGCTACCAATCTCTTTGGTAAAGCATAGCAAGAATTACCTTTGTTCCAGTTCCTAATAAGTTCCTCATCTCCATCTGAGACCACCTCAACCTGCACTTCAATGTCCATATCACTATCAGCATTTTGGTCAAAACCATTCAACAAGCCTCTAGAAAGTTCCAAAGTTTTTCACATCTTCCTGTCTTCTTCTGAGCCCTCCAAATTATTCCAACCTCTGCCTGTTACCCAGTTCCAAAGTTGCTTCCACATTTTAGATATCTTTATAGCAGTGCCCAAACTCCCAGTACCAATTTTCTGTATTAGTCAATTTCCAAACAAAAGAGTAATTTGTAAACAAAAGAGGTTTACTTGACTTACAGTTCTGCATGACTGGGGAGACCTCAGGACACTTACAGTCGTGTTGGAAGGTGAAAGGGTAACAAGGTATGTTTTATATGGTAGCAGGAGAGAGATACCATGCAGGGGAAACTGTCACTTTTAAACTTTGATAGCTCATGAGAACTCCCTCACTGTCATGAGAACAGCATGGGGGTAACTGGCCCCATGATCCAATTTCCTCCCAGTAGGACCTTCACTCAACTTGTGAAGATTACAATTTGATATGAGATTTGGGTGGGGACACAGAGCCAAACCATATCAAGTATGTTCCACATTAGCACAGAACTCATGTGAGTACTGGGGAAATAGCAATAGACTATTTCCAATTACATGTGTTTCTTTTTTTTTTCAAATTAAACTTTTTATTTCAAAATAAGTATAGATCTAGCTGCATTTGTAATAAGTACTACAGATAGATCCTGCTTACCCTTTAGTTTCCTCCAATGTAAACATCTAGCAATACTATCATACTATAGTTGTATATTGTACTATCATACAACATCATAATCATAATTCTGACTTAATAAAATCATAATATAAAACAATTCTATCATCACTAGAGCCCTCTTGTTACTCTTCAACAGCCACACTGGTTCCACTTCCTTAATGTCTGGCAATTACCTGTTCTTCATTTCTATTTTTCTGTCATTTCAATAATGTAGGTAAATGAAATTATACCTACAAGTAAGTAAGATTTTGAGAATTTTTCTTTCAGTGAGCATAATTCTGTGGAGATTCATCTAAATTCTTGTTGGTATATCATGCATGTCTTGCATGTATATCAATAGTTTCTTTTCTTAATGCTGAGTAGTATTCCATGTTGTGGATATGTGTGCATGTGTGTACATATATGTGTGTACGTACATATACCTGAGTATATATATGTATATATGCTTGTGTGTATATATATGGGTTTGTTTAACTGTTTACCCATTGAAGAAAATCTGAGTCGCCTTCAGTGTTTTGCTATTGTGAGTATAGATAATATGAACATCTGTGTGCAAGTTTTTTTTTTTTCTTTTGAGTCGGAGTCTCAATCTGTCACCCAGGCTGGAGTGCAGTGGCGTGATCTCAGCTGACTTCAAGCTCCGCCTCCGGGGTTCACGCCATTCTCCTGCCTCAGCCTCCCAAGTAGCTGGAACTACAGGCACCCGCCACCTGCCAGGCTGTGTGTGTATGTGTGTGTCTATATGTATGTATGTATGTACATATATATATATATAGTGTGTGTTTAGTAGAGACGGGGTTTCATTGTGTTAGCCAGGATGGGATTACAGGCATGACCCACCGAGCCCGGCCTGTGTGCAAGTTTTTACATAAGTTTTCATTTCTCTGGGATGAAGGCCCAGGGAGACAATTTTGTGGTCCAAATGTAGCTGCATACTTAATTATTTAGTAAACTGCTAGATAATTTTCCAGCATAGCTGTTTTATCTTCTATTTCCACCACAAGGTATTGATTTGCCAGGTTCTGAGTATCCTCACCAGCATTACTATTCTTTTTAATTTTAGCCATTCTGGTAGGTGTGTAGTGGCATCACATTGTGGTTTCAATTTGCATTTTTCTAATGGTTAATAATATAAAGCATCTTTTCATATGCATATTTGCCATCTCTATATTCTCTTCAGTGAAATGTCTGTCAATGTCATTTGACCATATTTTAATTGGATTATTTTTAATGTTAAGTTTTGAGAATTTTAAAAAAGTATATACTCATCCTTTATTGGATTTATGGTTTATAAATATTTTCTTTCAGTCTATAGTTACTCTTTATGTACTCTTAACTGGGTCTTTCCCAGAGCAGTTGTCACTGTGATGAAATATTATACCAAATTTTCCTCTTATGAATGATATTTTTGGTATGAAATTTAAGAACTCACTTTCTAGCCATAGATACCTAAAATTTTCTCCCATGTTTTTGTTTGCTGAAAGTTTTAAGGTTTTACATCTTACATTCAAGGCCATGATCAATTTTTGATCATGTAGTATAAAAAGTGTGAGGTTTAGGTTGAAATTTGTATCTTTGCCTATGGATGTCCAAAATCTCCAGTTCTACCTGCTGAAAAGCTCTGCTTCTTCCATTGAACTGCTTTCTCCTCTTTTTGAAATATCAGTTGGGTATATTTGATGGGACCTACTTCTGGGTTATCTAATCTGTTTCATTGATATTCATATTTTTCTCTTAGACAAAAGCATACTTTCTAAGCACAGAAAATTTTAAGGTGAATATATTGAATATGGAATGGATTAATGGATGGATAGATGTGGTTTTTAAGATTTTTAATGTAATATCTGTGTTTCTAAATATAGCTTACAAATTCTAATATGATTCTGCAATTGTTTCTTTTCAGCTTCCTTTTTATATCAATATTCTGACACTCTAATTTCCAGCTAAAATAATATTCAAGTTTTCTTCACCATGTTACAGTTTTTTTCTGATGCCTATCTCTGTAATCTTCTCTCTATCTACAAATTAATTTAAATTCTTTATAATCATACTTAAGGTCCTCACTTAAAAGTTAGTTCCTTCAGGAAAATTGGAAAATTGACACAATCAACTCTCAAGTTACTTACCTGCTATGTTCATCTATAGCATATTAATCTTCTCCATTCACAGAATTTATCACAATTGTTTGTAAATGTAAACTATTTCTCTTCATTTTACTCTTGGGAGACAGTTCTCCATTTGCCTCTCGCAGTTCTACCTGGCTTTCTGTGTATATCAAGACTGTAAGGTCCTGGCTATTGCTTTTGGATTTTGCCAAGAGCAATCCTGATGGATGAAGTAATGTCTCTTTCTGCAACATGAAAAGACATTGCTTATTTCTTGCTTATAAATAAGACAGAATCCTCTAAGTTCAGTACTTCTCTTTTATAACCTACTGCATGTTCAGGCTTTTCACTTGATCTCTACAGAACATAGAGATAAAGAAAACCAATGCGAGTATGACACTCATGGCATGTACTTTTCCAAGAATAATACAATTGTATGACTCTTTGCCTGTGATTCTTGGGTCTTCTGTCACTATCCCTGAAATAGTAATAATTTTATACTTTTTATGTAGGATAAAATCAAAACCCACATCAAATATTTAGCATTGAACTTCAAGTGACAAAAGGGATGCCATTTCAAATTTTAATCTTTGGAAGATACAAGACATACAGTATGCATTAAATAATTACATGTAAAACAATTGAGCTATTAATAAGTGGAGAAGTAGTTGTAGCATATATAGGCTATAATGTTGAGTTGGACAGATGGCATAAGAGAAGAAAGCAAAGAGAACTGAGGAAAGATGCCTTGTGTGAGTGTCTTGTTGCATGTTACCCAATTCTGTTTGATTTTGGCATGATGAATATTAATATTAAACCCTACCTCATTATTGTTTATTAATATTCTCTTGATTTTTATTTTAATTTTAGTACTAAAATTTTAATTTAATTTCTTTTTTTCTAAAGTTTATCTCATTTTCTCTTTACTACATGAATGTAAGTTCAGAAGAATATTATTTTCAAAGAAAGAATGTTCCACAAAGGTTAACTGACATGCTTCAAATTAAATGTTCACAAATCCTTTTTGAGGTCTAGAACCAAAGAATTCCAATTCCTTCATATGTGGATGATAGAAGGAACATATTAATATACTTTGTACAGTGAGCTCCTTCAAATTGGAAATTCTGAAACATTCCACCTACCTTTGAAGAAAATGTATTGGTTTATACTATCTACTCATCACTTTAACACCTAGATGATGGTGATGTCAAAATCTATATTGTTAATCATCTGTAGTTTTGACAAAATGTTTTAGATGTTATTTTATTTTGAATTTCCCCAAATCTTTCCAGATCCAAATGATCAAAAATCTTTTTTAATAACACTAAAATTTAAGTTTTTAAAAGAAACAAAGAAATACTACTATGACCCAGCAATATGGTATGTCTTAAGCATATCTGATAAAGATAGGAAATATCCTTAATCATAGAGATGTTACCTCCTGGCAAGGCACCCTAAGGAGGTTCATCTGCCATATTTTTGTGGGGACTCTGTCCTCCAAATTTGTTAAATTTTCTGTAGACAGTCCAGCTTTCATTCCACTACCTAACTTTAGGGTTATATTGTGTTTTAATTATTATTTTATTTATCTCACTAGGCTATCTGCTCATAGTAATTCATGCATATAATTATATCTGTAGGATTTCAAGAGTCATTTCCCTACATAAATCTTATATACATCTACTAACATAGGGCAATTTCCAAATATATGTTATGATTTGTATCTAACCACTTTTATGCCTCAAGTTTTTATTACAATTTTGATGAAAAATGACAGAAAGACACCAGCAGATAAGCAAAAATAAAAGTTTTCATAATATTGATATTAATAAATTACAGTAATAATTGTAGCAAACATTTATGTCATGCTTTATCTCTATAAGACACTGCTATAATCATTGTTAATGATTAGTCTATATCAACCTCAAAGTAACTATAAAAATACACATTATTATCAGTAGTAATAATCATTAAAAGTAGTAGTAGTAGCATTTGCATTTCATCGAGGAGAAAATATTGATAAAAATGCCATGTATCTGGGTAAGTGGTTACATAGTTTAGTAGACACATGTATTTTTGTTTTTGGAGGTTCAAGTCCTCACCTCTTAAATTCCCCGGAAAGTACACATAGATTGATTGAAGTGAGAATTCCATCTGATCTTTATAAGAAGTTCAACCTGTGTCTGTCCTAAAGTGTTAGAAAGGAGGTGACTTTGTACCCCTGTGACTATTATGAGAGGCTTTGGGGGGTTCTCAATACTTTCTAGCCTGGTGGAAATGTACAAGTTGTAATCAATTGACATGACTCTCCATCATTACTACATGTTGCCCTGGGAATATTCATATTTATTTCTCACCCAAACATGAGCAATTGTCCAAATCAGTTCAGCACAGCCTCAAGCAAACACTGCAGGGTGGATTGTTGCAGGTCATTTCCAAACATCATTGAGATATGACATTTGAAAACTGGGACAAATTTCAAGTGTGCTTTATATTCCTATACACAAAAAACTGAAGTCCTGCCATTTCATTACCGCTTCCTTCTGTACTGGACTTGTCACACAGGCTTCCTCAGAGTCAGTCTTTTCCAGCAATTGATGAGGCATCACAGTGTTCATTTAAATTTCTTCCTGCTCTCTATTTGCAGTTGTTTCCCCTTGTCTATTTGGGAGAGAGCTAATTATCTTAAGGATATAGTAGGTCCTTAATTATTCAGGCAATTTCTTCTTTGTCTTCCCATAGCACTTAAAAAAAAAAAGTCCCTTATTACAAAGAATTGTAATTATTCCTTCAGGAGTGTCTTTCTCAACAACTAGAACAGGATCTCTTCAAGGTAAGAGTCATTTCAAATTGCTCTTAGTGCTCTTGATTCTTATTGCAGGTTCTGGCATATTATAATTTTTTGCTAAATATTTAGCAAGTCATTCTATTAATATATTATGTATTTAAACATTATAGAAAATCTACTAGAAATTCAACTATCAAGAACAAATATATGATTTCATGATTCTGCATATTTTGGTGAAAGTTTTGAAGTTTTTCATTTTTGTTTTTTGTATAAAACATATTTGTTAAATTTTTGTCATGGTAATGAGAATAAGACAAAAGAAAACTAAATTATTTTTATTGT
Source organism: Piliocolobus tephrosceles (assembly GCF_002776525.5). NCBI lineage: Eukaryota > Metazoa > Chordata > Mammalia > Primates > Cercopithecidae > Piliocolobus > Piliocolobus tephrosceles. The sequence continues at coordinate 52,141,098 of NC_045434.1, read as the reverse complement.
ATACTAAACATACAATGGCTTTAAAATGTAGTATATATTGACTACTTTAAACTTTGGTTGCATTTCTAAAATATTTTAATTTAAGCAATCAGATAACCATAAAACATGGCAAGAGAATGTTTATAAATGATGTGACCTCAATCAATTTGACGACAGACGTAATATCTCCCATGCTGACTCCATAGTTAAAAGTTTTAGTGTGTGATTATCCTTAGGAAATTTAAAAATTGTTTAACAATCACTATTACAGACCTATGAAAATATCAAACAGCAAAGTCTATCAGGGACATCTTTCTGTTTGTTTAAATCCATCTCTTCTCCTGACTGTGGAACAGAATTAACACCCTGACTTATTATGCTTTCTAATGCTTCTATAGCATTAGAAAAAATCCTTCCAGTCATAAGTTTACTTTTCTAATATCCCTCAAGTGCCTGACCTAAAACGACAGGATGTAATTCAATAGCATTTCCTTCAGGCTGATCCTCTACTGGAGTCACCCTAAAAGCTGCAGCTAGAGTTCCTTCAAAGGAGTTCCCAAACTTTTGGAGATGCATCAATTATTATTCCAAATGAAGGAGCACTAAATGCCAGGGTGATCAATCCAAAGCATTTATTAGGAGAACTTTCTTAGAGTGCTACAGTATGTGTTCCCAACAGACAGCAAAGAAAGGGATGTTCTGCATAGGTATATTGGTTCGAGGGCTCAGGGTATGGAATTTATATGAGGGTTTAAGGAATTTACTTCTGGTGGGGGCTAGTTTCTTTCATTGTTTGGGGCAACATTCTAGACACTTTTATGAGTGCCTAGGGATGTTCAAGACTCCAGCTTGGGTTCAAGCCTGCAGGAAAATTCACACAGTTGGTCCACTCAGAGAAGTCAAGGCACTCTGTGTTCCTCGGTCAGGACAAGAGAAAAAGCAGGGAGACCTTGGGAAGCCTATAAATAAATAAGAATCTGAGCCAGTCATAACACAAATTACATTCAAATACTGAATTTTGGAGACACTTTTGAAAGATACACTTTTATTCTCTATTGGTAAAAATGATACCTTTCCTAGTGTTCTTTGGACAATTAACAGTAGTAACTAATGTTAATTGAGAACTTATATTATTTAATTCCATTTTAACAATAATCTTGTACAGATGACACTCATTATTCTCATTTTACAGATAAGAAAACTGAGGAGCTTCAAGGTTAAAGCAGTAGGTTCAAGGTAATGTAGCTAACAAAGAGTGGCTGTGTGAGGAATTTGGTACTCTTGGGCCTAACCCATTTTAAAATTGATGAAAATTATCTGGTAAACATTATAAAAATAGTAATTGTTATTGGCATTATTACTACTGAAACTAGCCTATTTAAATTGACTAAACTCAATAAGACAAAATAACAAAAGATCTTTCTTCTTCTTCCACCACTGTGCTCTGTTGGAACCTGCCTTCTTGCATTTGAAAGGATATTGGGACAAGGTGCTTCATGTCCTTATAGGAATTGAGAGTAAAGTTTACCCATGGAAAGTGCATTCCCAGCAGTGACAATGCCCTGTCTTCCATCCCAGTGCACTTGGCTCTGCTCCCTGTGCTGCAACATGGCTGCTGGTGACTACACCCACAGGTGCTGCCTCTGCCTGGTACCCTTTTCCAAAGCTGGCTGCTGTGGAGGACACTCTGGACTCCAGCTCCTCCTTCCCTGAGCAAGTGTGAAGGGCCTTCAAAGTACTGTGGAAACACATTCGCCAACACAACTCCAGATGTTCTTCATAAAGCCAACCATCCAGCTTTATCTTAGGTCTACAAAACTCTGATATAGAGTCCAGTATTATTTATACTGTCTCCAAATGGCAATAGTTTTGGAAAACAGCTAGATGAAATATGATGAGGACTGCAAGGTGGCATTATCTGTTGTCCTAATTCCATCAGTGATTCATATATCTTGTGTCTGTGCTCAAAATGGGTCAGCCTGAGCTTGAAGGCAAGTCTCAGACTCACAGTGTTTGAAACCAGTGGAGATTCTATTACTTGTCCTCGAATGGGTTATTCACAGTGATTTTTTTTTTTTTTTTGACTTCAGGTCATTGAAACAGGTGACACTGGTGTCCCTAATCTCAAGGCCCTACAACCTGGTGCTTGGCCAGATGGAAGGTTCAGGGCAATTTTATTAAACTCTTTACTTACACTTTCTGAGATGATTTTAGAATGGACCTGTGTTTGTGTTGATAGAATGTCTCATCAAAACTATATATATGTATATATTTCAAAGTAAACAATCTATGGTTTCTTTAGAGCTTTGCACCAAGTAAAATATTACAGATCTGTAAGATGCTGCCCTGATGACATGGTGCTGATGGTAATATCTCTGCGATTTGAAAAGGAAAAGATTCAATGGATTGCAATAATTTTACCAGATCATTATCATTTTTCACAATATACAAGATATCAGACCAAAATTTTTACTCTGTAAATTAAAAAAACAAATAAAAATGTTGTTTATTATTTACTTATTTGTTTATTAGTTAAGTGTTACATATTCAAATTATAAATTCCTTAAGCATATTTATGTTGTGAAAAACCTTAATGTGAAGTTCAAATCAAATCCTTTCTTAATAAAATATATGAGCAGTTTTACGTCAAAATAGCAGATTCATAGTGATCTACCTGATAACCATTATGGTTGTATATATCAAGGGGAAGGGCTGCAATGGACAAGCACTTTTTTATTGTATCATGTTATTAGTCTGTGTGTGCTGAAGGCTCAAAACATCTAATCATATTCCATATTTGCTTAAAATTTGTGACTAATAAAGATCATATTCTTTATATATATTAGTCAAAAAAGAGAATACATTGATATGAAGGACTGATATGAGGAAAATGTCATATTCTGTGGTAGGTTAACTTGAGGAAGGTCATTTGATCCACTTCTAGGTGTTTTTAAAATAGCTAGTATAAATTAAATTTTAAATAAAATCTAAATTGAAGTTTATACTCCATTCCTCTTCTTATCTCAGGCCTGACAAGCAGCATGGGAACCAGCTCTGGTCAAGAGTGGGTTATTGTCTATACATTTGCATTACTCCACTGGTCTTCCTCTGCCTCTCTCCGTGATTACTGTTTATGTTACTTAAGGTCAGGCAGAGAGGGTGCAAAAGAGGAATATCCATATACACACATTCATGTGTAAAGGGATGTCAGCCGCTTCCTAGAGAAGCTAAAATGGCCAGACACTCAATAATGAGGCCTAACTGATAGTATTTTAGCTACAATTAATACTCATCTCTTTAAAAAAAAAATTTGTGTGTGTAGGTAAAAAATAATTAGAGAATACTACTACTGCAGGGATAAAATTTATAATAGTTTTATAATTCTGAATAATACAAAAACAAAATGTATGGATATTTTGGGTAAGTTGTGAATAAACAGCCTAATGTGTACAGTTATATGTTTGCATAGCATAAGCAGAAAAGTCTAGATTTTAATCTGTCCTTCCTGTTTCTTCTTTTTTCAATGCTGTTTTCCATGCTATCATAAATATGGCAAGTTCTGGGAAACAAAAGTTGAATAAGGAATATGCCAACTCTTAAGCTGCTCCATTTCCAGAGTGGGATAAAAATTAGCATGATAATGTACATATGTCCTTTAACAGATTACGAACAGATTGAGATCTTACTGATGTATGATATTTAGCCTGTTGCCAGGGAACCTCTCTGCTCTAGTTTATTTTTCTTGTATCTTATTCAATCATTTGTACAAACATTTAATGAGTTCCTACTATCTACTTCTGTAGTAAATAGTACAATCTGTCCTCAATTTACATAGTGACTGCAGTCTTGGAAAATTCAGTGTTTAGTAAAACTGTGCCAAAATGTCTTGTATTAATGTGTAAAATGGAGTTAGGCTAAGCGGGTCTGGCAGATGTTTTGAATGTTTGTCAAGGATTTCACTCTCATCTGGGACGTAATGTAAGTTGTTGATTTAGGAGGAGTTTTCATATCTTGCACATTTTCTAGCATTCCTATCCTAAAACTACTAAATCCAAGTGATATGAACAATGATGTCCCCATAAATTTCAGAAGTGCAGCCTGTGAGGCATTTTTTTTCCTGCTTAGATGCATGATCTAATAATGATTTTTTTTTTAATGGTCAGTATACTTATTTTATAAGGAAAGAAAATTTGGATTTGCATTTTGTTATTCCTATAGGATGATCCAGTATGTTGATCCACCCCAAGCTTTTCCCGTCAAAACAAAGCACTGTTCCTGAATAGCAGACACTCCAGAGGATCAGTGGCTACTGTGGACCTAGTAGTCTATACATGTAGGCATTTTTATGATTAACTGTCACTCTCCATAGGTTAGAAATGTGAGTTTTAAGTGAAACCTAACATGCCCCACTCTCAAGAGAAATTTATTTTCCTAAGCTATTCAAAGGCTTTCTTTACTCATCCATTACACATTACAGCCCTCCCTTTCACATGAACACAAAAATCCTTCACTCTGGGAATAACCTAGAGCTTCTCTGATTTTCTGATAGGAGAGAACTTTGTCACTGGGTGGCAGAAAGGAGCAGCAAGGGGGAGGTGGTGTTGGTTGGGTATACAAGTGTATTACATTTTTTTAAATGTAAGAAGAACATGGGATTAAATGTGATTTTCTTCTAACTGTTTAGGAAAACATTAACTATTTATATAATGTAGTCAGTTTTTCAAAGGGCAATCAAAACTTGGCAAAGGTTTTGCCCTAAAAATTCAGAAGGCTTTTATAGTTTCAATAAGGTGAATTTTTATACAAGTAGATATATATATTATATATATAGTTTCAAAATCTAAAGGTACCTAACATTATTTAGCATGTTTAAATATTAAACATTTTCATAAATTAGAAAACTGTAAAATGTAGTATACATCATGTGTTAATATTTTGCCTAACCTAACGATTAATATATTTAGAGATCAAATATCATTTCTAATGAGAAGAAATTACTCATTAAGAAAATGGAACTCAATAATGAAACTAAAAGGTCATTGATTTGTTTTTCTAAGACCACCAGAGTGGGCACAAAAGAACCAGCGAGTAGGCAAGGCTAAAAGCAAAACTGCAAATTTATTCTTTGGTCATCTAGCTTCAGGGACCGGAGCTGGGCGGGGAGTTTCTAATACCGTCCCGACAAGAGTGGGGGCTGAGAAAGCCCACCCCAGGCGCATCTGCTGGGAGTGACTTTTCTAGGAGTGGAAGGGCAATAGGCGGGGCACGGGCATGTCGGGGGAGGGGGGCTCCGCAGGTGCCACCAGGTAAATCTTGGTCTCCTCGGATTGACATCACCTGGTGCATGCCTGATTAATCTTCACCTTCCTGGGCGTCAGCTGCATTCTCGCACACACGGGAAGAGTTGGTGGTGAAGAAGAACCCGGAAGTGAACCATCCTGCCTCCGTTCGTCCAAACAGTCATAATTTTAATAAAGGAATAATACCTTTATGCAACTAAAAATTAAAATATACTTAATATATCTTATTTGTCTCTTGTGAGTCTACTTGGGGAAGAATATGCTATACTGTTTTATAGCCATATAATTACAAAATAATTTTAATGCAACAAAGTAAAGCTTTATCTTCTTAATAAATGAGATAATTGTATAAATTTTATGTTCTCCTGGTGCAGTAGTTCATTTACTCTCAGAGTTGCTTAGTAGAGCTTTATGAGAACTGAATAAAGATGTGGATCCAAATTTGGTTTATGTTCAGAATAACTTTGTTTTTATAAAATTATTTTATATCTCAGCAAGTATTTAAATAATTTATAGTAATGAATATAGCATGTTGAATTTTCATTTACTATGTTGAATTTAAGATGCCATAATAAAATTAGTGAAGTTGAATTCAATATAATAATGTATCTTACTAATGTCCCTAATTTAAATTTTTTAGTGTGCATGCAAAAATATCTAATATAAATACCATTACATAAAATAGAATATTTCTGTAGTTGGATAGTCTTGAAGTGAAATCTATTTAAAATCAACTACGCTTAAGTAAAAATTAATCTAGCAATTCTGAAAACATAAAAATGTTTGATTGTAATGCTTATTTCTAAAAGTAATACATTGTCCTCAAAAATGAATTTATGATTGTGAGAATGAATACATTTTGAATTGTGAAACGATAGATGTTTTTCTTTTCTAGCTTTTGCCTTTTTTCATTTTACTTAGAATTATTAGGATAACATCATTTGAGAGGGCAGTTTTTCTCTCCTGGTGGGTTTTATTTAACATTTCAAACAGCATATTGGCTGAAGGTGCAAAGTCAGTTTATGTCTCAGTTCTGCCACTTACTAGCTGTGTAATCTCAGCAAGTTATTTAAACTCTATTTGCCTACGTTTCATTAATAGATATCATGAATATGGATTTTAGCAATGGACGATGTCCAAAATGTACTCATTGTCACAACTGTAGCTTTCTTATGCCTAGAAACATTGGATTGCACTTTCCTACTAAGTGTGGTGAGGAATGTGGGGGAAAATTTTAAATAGTGAAATCACCAACAAAATACACAAAAATGTGGAAGAAAGTGACACCAAGTAGGATGAACAAAGAACACTTGTTTACTCTGGAAGAGCGGAAATAGATGCACTCTTTTCAATAGTGTTTTCAAATGTAGTGGCAACAGTTACATAATCATGTTTCTCATTTTTTTAATAACCTGAGAATGTGATGAATTACTTTGATTGATTTTCAAATGTTGAACCAGTCTTGTGTCCTTTGAATAAACCTCACGTGGTATTGGGAATCATTTTAATATTTATTTTGTTGAATTCTGTTTGTATTATGCTTTGTGTGTTCCACTACAAATTTACTAAGGGACATTGAAATTTTAATATTTACATACCAAGAAATCTTCTTAAGTATGAAACTAATCTTAAATCAGTACAAAAAGAGACCACAAGCCAGATTTAGCCTACAGTCCATAGTTCGCCCACCCCTGCTTTTAGGTCCTTTTAAAAAACAGATTCCTGAGTTTTACTCTAGATTGACTCAAACAGAATAACTGAAGGTAGGGACCATGAATGTGGATTTTTAAAATATCATATTAAGTTTACAGAAAAATTGAGAGCAAGTACAGTGATTTTCCATGTACCCACTTCCCTAGTTTAGACTAGGGAGGGTGTATGTGTCCAGGAATATATCAATTTCTTCTAGATTTTCTAGTTTATTTGCATTGGTGTGTTTATAGTATTCTCTGATAGTATTTTGTATTTCTGTGGGATCAGTGGTAAATCCCCTTTATCATTTTTTATCGTGTCTGTAATATTCTCTGGTAGTATTTTGTATTTCTGTGGGATCAGTGGCAAATACCCTTTATCATTTTTTATTATGTCTGTTGGATTTTTCTATCTTTTATTCTTTATTAGTCTGGCTAACGGTCTATTTTGTTGGTCTTTTCAAAAAACCAGCTCCTGGATTCACTGATTTTTGAAAGCGTTTTTCATGTCTCTATCTCATTCAGTTCTCTGATCTTAGTTATTTCTTGTCTTCTACTAGCTTTTGAATTTGTTTGCTCTTGTTTCTTTAGTTCTTTTCATTGTGATGCTACGATGTCGATTTTAGATCTTTCTTGCTTTCTCTTGTGGGCATTTCGTGATATAAATATCCCTCTAAACACTGCTTTAGAGGGGACTTAGAGATTCTGGTACATTGTGTCTTTGTTCTCATTGGTTTCAAAGAACCGATTTATTTCTGCCTTAAGTTCGTTATTTTCTATTTAAATAGAGTAATTTTTATTTTTATAACTTCTGGGTCATTGATTCACTCTTTTTCTCTCCATTCTACTCCTGAACTCATTTTTTGAGATTTTATTTCAGATATAGGATTTTCAATCCCAACACTTTCATTTAGTCCTTTTCATCATCTTTTTTGCTAAGACTTATTTTTGTGAGGTTTTTTTAAAAAAAATTGTTTCAAGTATTTACAATTGCCTTTTGAGATTTTTGTTTTTTTTACGACAGTTGCTTTAAAATCCTTGTTACATAGTTTAGTAATTCTTTCTTCCACATCAGTATCTATGATTGACTCTTTTCATTCAGCTGGAGATGTCCCTTTTTTAATGTGAAGATTGAAACCTGAACAGTTTTGTATTAAATTGTAGGACTCTAGCTCTTTATTGAGCCTTCTGAGTAAGCTGACTTTTCAAATAGCACTTTAGAAAAGGGAATAAGGCACAGCCTTGTTACTGTTCCCACTGGCCAGTCATGAAAATTTGGGCTATTTATGTGATCGCCACTGACACCACTGTAGATGTGACCGCGTTTCCACTGGGAAAGGTAAAATGTTCTGACTCTGACTGTCCTATAGGCCTTCTCTAATACCTTCCCAATGGTAGGGTAAAGTGCACCACATTATATCCAGACTTGTGTAGAAGTCTAAGTTCTTCATAATGTTTCCATGGACACCATAGAGGGAGAATAATCTTATTTTTACCCATTGCAAATGGAAGTCTTGTCTCTGTAATGGAAGCTCTCTGACAACACTATGGCAATAATGTTGAAGTAGCTCATTACAGCCTCGTAAAGGTGGAATTCGAGGCTCCCTGTAGAGCATTTGCTGTCATAGGTGCATATCAAGAATAACAGTGTTTTCTAAAATTTCTGTCTTGTTAGGCTGCTTCTTTTCTGCTCCCTCTGCTAGAAAAAGCAGACTTTTGTAGAAGTGTTTTTATGTCTTTCACTTTGCATTCCCAGGTTCCTGGATTCCTCAGTCTAAAGTCTACATTATAAGAGGTAAAAGGAAAACCTAGAGAACCATGTCTTTCTTCAGGACCCAGAACCACTAGCTAGTCCGCCTTTTCTCCAAATATATAATGTCTAGGGTTTCTCATTGTGTTTATGAAGAGCAACAAAGAAAATAATGACACAATATTTCTTTTTTTTATTATACTTTAAATTCTAGGGTACATGTGCATGACGTGCAGGTTTGTTACATATGTATACATGTGCCATGTTGGTGTGCTGCACCCATTAACTTGTTGTTTACATTAGGTATATCTCGTAATGCTATCCCTCCCCACTACCCCCACTCCACAACAGGCCCTGGTGTGTGATGTTCCCCTTCCTGTGTCCAAGTGTTCTCATTGTTCAATTCCCACCTATGAGTGAGAGCATGCAGTGTTTGTTTTTTTTTTTTTTTTTGTCCTTGTGATAGTTTACTGAGAATGATGGTTTCCAGCTGCATCCATGTCCCTACAAAGGACACGAACTCATCCTTTTTTATGGCTGCATAGTATTCCATGGTTTATATGTACCACATTTTATTAATCCAGTCTGTCACTGATGGACATTTGGGTTGATTCCAAGTCTTTGCTATTGTGAATAGTGCCACAATAAACATACGTGTGCATGTGTCTTTATAGCAGCATGATTTATAATCCTTTGGGTATATCCCCAGTAATGGAATGGCTGGGTCAAATGGTATTTCTAGTTCTAGATCCTTGAGGAATCGCCACACTGTTTTCCACAATGGTTGGACTAGTTTACAGTCCCACCAATAGTGTAAAAGTGTTCCTATTTCTCCACATCCTCTCCAGCACCTGTTGTTTCCTGACTTTTTAATGATCACCATTCTAACTGGTGTGAGATGGTATCTCATTGTGGTTTTGATTTGCATTTCTCTGATGGCGAGTGATGATGAGCATTTTTTCATGTGTCTGTTGGCTGTATGAATGTCTTCTTTGAGAAGTGTCTGTTCATATCCTTTGCCCACTTTTTGATGGTGTTGTTTGTTTTCTTCTTGTAAATTCTGTTTGAGTTCTTTGTAGGTACTGGATATTAGCCCTTTGTCAGGTGAGTACATTGCAAAAATTTTCTCCCATTCTGTAGGTTGCCTGTTCACTCTGATGGTAATTTCTTTTGCTGTGCAGAAGCTCTTTAGTTTAATTAGATCCCATGTGTCAATTTTGGCTTTTGTTGCCATTGCTTTTGGTGTTATAGACATGAAGTCCTTGCCCATGCCTATGTCCTGAATGGTATTCCCTAGGTTTTCTTCTAGGGTTTTTATGGTTTGAGATCTAACATTTAAGTTTTTAATCCATCTTAAATTAATTTTTGTATAAGGTGTAAGGAAAGAATCCAGTTTCAGCTTTCTACTTATGGCTAGCCCGTTTTTCTTATGGCTAACCATTTATTAAATAGGAAATTCTTTCCCCATTTCTTGTTTCTCTCAGGTTTGTCAAAGATCAGATGGCTGTAGATGTGTGGTATTATTTCTGAGGGCTCTGTTCCATTCCATTGGTCTATATCTCTGTTTTGGTACTAATACCATGCTGTTTTGGTTACTGTAGCCTTGTAGTATAGTTTGAAGTCAGGTAGCATGATGCCTCCAGCTTTATTCTTTCAGCTTAGGATTGATTTGGTAATGTGGACTCTTTTTTGGTTCCATATGAACTTTAAAGTAGTTTTTTTCCAATTCTGTGAAGAAAGTCATTTGTAGCTTGATGGGGATGGCATTGAATCTATAAATTACCTTGGGCAGTATGGCCATTTTCATGATATCGATTCTTCCTATCCATGAGCATGGAATGTTCTTCCATTTGTTTGTGTCCTCTTTTATTTCGTTGAGCAGTGGTTTATAGTTCTCCTTGAAGAGGTACTTCACATCCCTTGTACGCTGAATTCCTAGGTATTTTATTCGATTTGAAGCAATTGTGAATGGGAGTTCACTTATGATTTGGCTCTCTGTTTGTCTGTCACTGGTGTACAAGAATTCCTGTGATTTTTGCACATTGATTTTGCCTCCTGATACGTGGCTGAAGTTGCTTATCAGCTTAAGGAGGTATTCGTCTGAGACGATGAGGTTTTCTAAATATACTATCGTGTTATCTGCAAACAGGGACAATTTGACTTCCTCTTTTCCTAATTGAATACCCTTTATTTTTTTCTCCTGCCTGATTGCCTTGGCCAGAACTTCCAACACTATGTTGAATAGATAGGAGTGGTGAGAGAGGGCATCCCTGTCTTGTGCCAGTTTTCAAAGGGAATGCTTCCAGTTTTTGCCCATTCAGTATGATATTGGCTGTGGGATTATAATAAATAGCTCTTATTATTTTGAGATATGTCCCATCAATACCTAATTTATAGAGAGTTTTTAGTATGAAGCACTGTTGAATTTCATCAAAGGCCTTTTCCACGTCTATTGAGATAACCATGTGGTTTTTGTCTTTGGTTCTGTTTATATGCTGGATTACATTTATTGATTTGTGTATGTTGAACTAGCCTTGCATCCCAGGGATGAAGCCCACTTGATCATGGTGGATAAGCTTTTTGATGAAAGTGAAAATCTACACTTTTAATTTATCTGAGTCCTTATATTTAAAGTGTAATTAGTATGGACAGACTTCATAAAATTGGGCCTTGTTTTTTTTAATAATCTTCTCTGACAATCTCTGTCTTTAAATGGGTGTACTTAGACTATTCATATTTAAGCAATTATTGATACAGTTGTATTAACATGAACTATGTTTGTACTTGGTTTCTATGTATTGCCAGGGGTTTCCTTTCTGTGTTCTCTGGTTTTAACTGAATATTTTATATAATTTCATTTTACCTCCTTTTGATGTGAAAGTTGCTTTAGAGTTTATAACACTAGTTTTTTGATAATATAAGTCCTCCGACATTTCATGTGTAGTATAAATACCTTATAAAAGAATATTCCAATCTCTCCTTTCCCTCCTTTGACATTGCTGTAATTCATTTGAATTTCTACATAATATAATCACTAAAAATAGTTATTTCTGTCTTGAACAAAAGTTATATTTTATTAAATACTTACTTTTATTCACCAGGATTATTGTGTAATCTAAGTTTTAGAAATTTTCTCCAAATTATTTGAATTTTATTTTGATAGATGCCCTGTGACTATTATTGACTTGTGACCAATGATAATTCTTTCATTAAATAAACTTTTACTTTGTAAACACTATATCATGTAAGTGATGGTCTCCCCCATCATTTGTCCATGTAATATATTCATTTTAACTACGAAGTGGATTTATTGGTTATTATTGCCCTAAAAGGTACAAGCTTGCCAATTGACTGTATAATATGTTCAGTTCTTAGTCTCTACTGTAGCATGATACATTATAATCCACAACTTAAGCTCTTCCTAAAGATTTTAGGCCTATGACTCATCTATTTTCTCACCAGTATCTAATGATCACTGTATCATGTTCATTGTCCTGGCAACATAGGGAAAATTTGTATGAGATGGGCGCTTTGGCTGGTATTTCTTATATGCCTATTTTAAAATGTTTATGAGTAAAGTCTTTATATTCAAGATTAAATTGAGAAGATGACAGTTCTATATAAATTGCAAACATCAAGATACATATTTATACAGTTAATCATATAATGTATAAGTGGCATTGCAAATAACCTCATAGTTTTATCTATAGAGTATTTATTTTCATTTTAAAAAGAGCAAATTGTTTGAGACATGTACTAACAAAAGTTAATTTCATGACTGGAGAAACTATCCTTACATCTACTATTTCCACTAATTTTGCAAGAATCTAGCCAGCAGCTTTTTCATTCCCTTTAGGCAATGAGGCTCTCATTATTGAGACCACCTACAGATGGTATGATTGAAATTTTGAATCTGTGAATAATTACTTCATCATTTTGATCTTTTTATGCAAATCTCTAGACAATCATGGACATTATACTAAGAAAAAGCTTAGGAAGTTCAGTTTTAGCAGTAAATTGTTCACATTTTATGTATTCCCTTCATAAATTTGAAAAATTACCAGTATGCTGATCTCCTCTTAAGTATTAAAAAATTACACTCTAAACTTCCTATGATTGACAAATTATTTTATTTTATGCATTCCATGAAGCTATTTTTGGGTAAGATTATGCATGGGAAATTTTGGCTTTAAGTAATGTGTTATCTTTTTGATTGATTTCAAGTCTCAATATTTTACATTTCTCATTACCTTATGTTTTATTTTGTCAATTATTAGTTTGCCAATTAGTGTTTTCTTCTTTACCTTCATAAGCATATTATTCAACATGAGAATTTAGTTCTATATTTTACATAATTAGCTTAATATTAAGCAAACCACACATATTTACATATGGAATTATTCTTCTAATGAGGAAAATATTCTTTAAAAATTTAGAGTACCATAGATCAATATTCCAATTTGCATAATTTAATTTAATTATAACAAGTAGACTTGTGAAATTTTATAGGATTTGTGCACAATAAGTATTTATTGGATAGAATTTATGGACAAAATGATCAACAAAGTGAGAAAAAGGCATCAATCCTGAAACATTGTGAATTTTTGGTAAATGTAATAGAAGTATGATGTTCAGAGGATCATCGAGGCCTCTCCCGTCGAACTATTAAGACACAAGGCATGAAGGTCCACATCAAGTGGGCAATGGAAGACCCACATCCTTGGGTTCCAGATCAGAGTGCCCAAAAGAGCCACTGTATCTGTGAACTTTGCTCCCCCTTCACATACCTTCCCCTATTAACTCTGTGCTGCATTTTAATTTTTAAAAGAATTAGTAATAAACAATAAAAACAATATTATTTAGTTACAACATGTTCTTAAAGTTGCCAATTTGATATAATAACGATTATTATATGCACAGAAGTTGTAGTAGAAATTTAATTATATTTAAAAAAAGATTCAGCACTATTTGCTATAATAAAGTCCATATTATGCATCTGACAAAATCACTCGAAATTTTTATACTAACTGCTAAAATAAAATAACAAAGTAAAATTAATACCTGTTAAAAATTTAAAAGTCAAATATGTGATTGATTTTACTGTATACTATATTGTAATATTAAATATTTTTTGTATTTTTAAAGATAATCTATGCAAAACAGAAAAATATTTATTCCATTGGTATTATAATTCAAATGGTCTTTGGAAGACACGTATTTTGTTTAATTGATTGTAGTCATTTACCTGTGTAGCAAAGTTTCACGTAGTAAATTGTAAACTGAACAAATATATATGTATTAACATAGACTTAGTTATGGTGCTGCAAACATGTTTGCAAGAATAATAATAAATGAAAATTTTTTCATGGTAGAAAATATTGTGAACTTTATTTGAAAACTTCCAGGCCAAATAGTCAAAATGAGACAGAAAATTTTAAAAAGACGGAGATCGGTAATAATATTTCTCGATAGTCATTGTTCTGGTGAGCTATAAAACAGACCATTTTTTATTTATTAGCTAATTTAATGCCCCCAAATGATCTTAGAACATACATTTTGTTATTTAAATTAAACACTATTTATACGAAGGTATGGCAAATTCACAGCTTAAATGTCATGTGAAATAGGATGTCAGTCAGGATGGTCTGACTTTAAGAAGGAAACATTAAAATATATAAAACTATTTATGAGAAGAGCTTCTGTTACTTTACATAAGACATTTTAAAATACTGCTTCACAAGATGTTAGGCTTGCACAGAGGTAGTTATATGGCAAAACTGATATCCTTGCGTATAAAATTACATTCGTCATTGCTCTTTTCCAAACATTTCTTAGCATATGCTCACTTTTTGATCTTCTTCCAAGGATTTATCTTCTTGTTTCTATCTTATTATATTAAACATGATATATGATCATAATTTAAATTCCATATACTTGAGCAAATATGAGACAAGATTCCCTTTTATGTTAATACTTAATCCAATAAACTATCACTTGACTTTTTGTAACTATACATCATAGAATATACATATCTCTTAGTTATATCTCTCAATCTAGTTTTTTGGGATAATGTATATTTGTGAAAATTTATATTTTAACTCAAAATATAAACAAAATATTAAATAAATATGGGAAATACATATGAGAAAAAGAGTACATTTCCTTTTAATAATGTTGATCATGTAATAAAAACTAATACGTAGGATTAAATAAAATAATTACATTAAGGTCATCTTGCAGAACACTGACCATGGTATAATGTCTATAGCCTATTGATTGCATGTTAATATTTAATCCAATAAATGATCACTTAACTTTTTGTAACTATACATCATAGAAAATACATATCTCTCAGTTATAATTCTCAATCCAGTGTTTTGGGATTACATATATATGAGAGAACGTATATTTTAATGCAAAATATAAACACAATATTAAATACGTATGGGATGATTCTAGAACGGTGTTTAAAATTCAGTTGGTGACAACTAGTCACTCTATTTAAATATTTGAAAAACTCACTGTGTGTTAACAAAAGTTTTTCTATCTTGAATTTTGTTGGCTTTAAAAGAAGCATCACAATATCATTCCCAGTGAAATAATTATCTGCAATAGTGTGTTTGTTCAGAATGCATTTCTGTATTGCCTTGCATACTTAGTCCATATTTTTGTTGAAGTGTGCAATGGATATCAAAAGACTCAAGAATTTTTGAATAAACTTGTGTAAAAGATGGCGAAGGGAAAGGGAAACAATGTTATAAACATTCAAAGCAACTGTTAACAATATATTAATATTTTAGTCATCAAAAACTATAGTTTAAACATTTTACCTGTATGCTGCTATTTTAGTTATATTATTGGGAAATAGACTAGGGGTGTGATGTCACTATGTAGATTAACTACTGGAAATCAGTAACGATTTGCTAGTGTTCATCAGGAAATGCCTGTTATGTTGTTTTCAGAGTTCCAGTGGGCCAGTATATATATATTTTTTTCTAGTATTTTTAACATATTTATAAATTTGTAAGTTGTTAATTTATCCATTTTGCTCTTTAAAAAATAAATGTTTCTTTATATTTTATTCTTATGACCCATAAAAGTTGAACATAAACTTTTAACTGATTGATTCCTCTATGTCTTTATACTTTCATTTATACGTACATATTAAACAAGTGTTTTATTTTATTGTTATAAAAATGACAAGAATTAATCACCTTCCAAAGCTGATACATAAAGATGTTAAACTTTTGTAAAAAAAATGACCTTTGGAGTCCCGGTGGCTTTTAGTTGTACATGTATATGCACATATGTTGCAAACAATAAGATGTAGACATTATACCACGGTCAGTGTTCTGTAAGATGAATTTGATGTAATTATTTCATTTTATCCTACATATTAGTTTTTATTACATGGCCAACATTATTACAAGGAAATGCACTCTTGAAAATGGTTGAATTCCCAGTCTATTATGAGACTGAAATAAAGTCAATAAAGTAGCTTCAATTGCTTTTTTACTTGTGAAAATATTGTATGGGGTGGGTTTGAAAAATGTGTTTTATAGATATTTACTAGAAAAAACATCTGTAAAGATATGTTAAGGGAGAAACGTTACTCTCACACACACACCTTTGTAGTGTCAAATGTCGTGCATTCTCAGTTTGTCCATTTTGCTTTTATAAATTCTCATTACATTTGAGACCCATTTCTGACCCCATGGCTATTCAAATTATTAGAGTTTTTAAAAACTATGATGATTACATTAATTGAGAATCAAAAGTGACATGGCCATCTTATTTTCTGTTATTAGCAGAGCTTCATTATAAATTATTGTTATTTTGAGATAATCTGAGTCTACCATTTTTTACTAGATCATTTTAAAATATTTTCTATATTATCTGTTACTTTTTATAATTTAAGTTCTGACCTTGTTGCTTCATTTTGCATCTTATGCAGTTTTTCTTTTGTCTTAATTGTGTCAGGGTGAAATGAATGACATGAATAAAAATAAACGATTTAAATCAAATTTTTGCAGAAAGGCCTGGAGTCCAAAATTGTACAAAGAAAAAGAATATATGCTGGCCAGCTGTCTTATAGGAGCAAGAAAAATCACATTTATAAGAAGGAAAATAAAGGTATTTGGATGTTTTTGATAATTGTGCATGAGTTGGACATTTCATCAATGAAATAATGAAAAATGAAAATTTTATATGTGGAGTAGTGAAATATATATGTAATATTAAATGGTTAATGTTTTGAAATTGTATTTTAAGTGTTTTTTTTTTGGTCAATGTTTTATTTTTCCCACTGTAAAATTGAATGAGTGTGCTACTTTTTCAATTACTGGCTTGTTATAAGTATAATTGCTCCTCTAATAAAATATTGTGACTTTCTATTTTAACATTATTAAAATGACTGTTCTTATTTAATCTCTCAACCAATTGGTCCTGTGCAAGATGGTTCATGGCAGGCTTTGGAAGAATTCTTATTCACTTTCTAGCCCCTGCTGCCAACTTCACGTATTCATTTGAAGCCTTCTGACTACTTATATTTAAAATATGGAATATATTTAAGCTAAAATTGGTCATAAAGAGTTATCTTTGAATGTAGAGGGGTAAAAGGAAAGGTAAAGGGTGAAATTTTATAACTATTTCACAGCCAGAAAATCTGACAGTGTAATTAGTCATGTCTTCTTTATCAAAATAAATTTATAATAATTACATGATACAGTCACAAGAGTCTAGCTTACAGCTCTTAAGTAGAACTTCTCAAAATATTTGCGAGACATATTGGGAATGGACTGTGCTTACACACTAGAACCTTGCCATAATCAGGTCTTTCTCTCAGTTTTCATCAACTTAAAAATGATTATTTTAAAGACATGCATCCTCTTTAGGTTTCTTTTAATTTTAGTTCATTACTCAGCAAAATAGAATAAAAAAGAAAAAATGCCTGGAGAATTTTTATTCTCTAGAACATGGAAATATTTAAGTGTGGTATAGTGGTAAATGTCTTATATGGTTTCTGGTATATCCTTGAGTCACCATATTGTTTCTTCCTCAGTCAGTGGTATAAAAAATTGAGTTCATAGGTCTGGACTATTCTTTTGACTTGATAAGTTACTCATTCCACCTAGGTTCAATTGGACAAACAACATCACAGTCACTTCTAAGAGAAAGTCTGAATATACTGGGGCATGATTACAATCTCATATAATCTTAACTTATATAATTTGTCCCATCATGATATGCTAATTTGGCGATTAAAGCAAATCAAATCAGTTTTAAGTTATCTTCACTTATTTTTGAACCTGTGATAATTTTTTTTTTTTTTTTTTTGGTGGATGGATCTCTGGCCAAGGTCATAAAACATGAGTCAGCAGGACTTAAAAAATTAAAGCAGAGATATAAGTCACTTGCTGTTTAAGTGAGAAGTTCAAGTCAGTTGGCAATACTAATTCTGTGGGCAATATTACCGTACTTCTGAAAATGCACTATAGAAAATTCAGTTTACTACTGAGATGAAATACATTTTTATTTTCCAGGTTGTGTTCTGAGACTTTCTTGATTTTGCTGCATTTCACCAATATGTACCATATTCTAGAGATTGTGAGAAAGTGAAAGTGTACCTAGAGGAAGTACAGAAAAAAGAAAATAAAGACATTCTTTTCTCATTAATTTTTGGGAAAAGGCCATACACTCAACTTCAGTTGGTGAGATGTCAAAACAGTAGCATTCATGTAGGAAAAGGATCTTTGCCCTAACTCACATCGTCTGCTGGGCACATCGTGTCCACAATGTCTGTCCCACCAGCCAGTCAAAAATTGCTTCAACTTCTATAATTGTGATGTTTCGTAAGCACGAGCCCCAGTATATTATTGGGTCTCTGGCATCCATGTCCAGCCAAATAACACATAATAAATAATACTACAGATAAAATATGTGTGGGTGTGTATAAGTGTGTATGATCTTATGTGTTAGGTTACTGAGAAAGCCTGAAAAAATTCTCTATAGACATATTTTTTAAAACAATATTATTTTTATGTTATATTGACACATACCAAATATGCAAACATACATACATAAATATAAACCTCACAATTTAATAACAAGTGATAAAAATCCCAATTATAAGAAAAAATAAACAACCTACTCAGTAACTTATATACCAAAGAATAATTAAGTAAAAATTGAAACCTAAGTAAAACAGCTAAAACTATGCTGTCAGAGATGAAGAGCTCAAGGGTTTTAAACATTAAGCAAGAAAAAAATAAATAAACAATTAACTAGTGATTTACTTCAAATAATTAGAAGAAATGATTGTGAGTCAGTAAGAGATACATTAATAAGGACATACAAAAAATTTGTGAACCAAACACAAAACACAATAAAACTTATATCTACAGAATTGATTAACCTGAAGCTTTCAGATTTTAAAAAAGTAATAAAGTCAAATCGTTTCCAATTAATCTAATCAAAAATAAAGAGAAAAAATAATTTAAAGAATTACTCAAAATGAAGTAAGTAAAATGTAGATGTACACATGTATTTGTGTGGTGGTGCGTGTGTCAATGTGTGTGCTTGTGTGTGTATTACTTAGATGTGCAATGGATAGTCAATAAACTTGAAAATCTGATAACAAATTTTATTCAGGCAAAGCCAAAAATTTTTTAAAAATTAATTCAAGGTACAGATAACTTTAGTGATTCAATTTCCAGAGTAAATAATAACAAACCACCAAATAATTGCTTCTAGAGTCAAGTAAAGTTCAAATTAAGTTTATGTGATACCTCTTTTTCTTTGAAGTACACTTCTTTTTATAAAATAATTCCATAGCTTGAAATTAGATGTGCTATCATTATGTGTTAAATATAGTGATTCCAAAAATTATTAAAACAAGTCTAATTTATAGAGATGATCATTTTCCTACAAAATATTAGTATGTTTCAAATGTTTATAAATGACTTATGATCTATTTCCAATTAAGTTTTCATTTAGCATATAAATAAATTTTATGTCAATAGGATCAGTTATTCCAGTAAGTCAAAGCTGTAAACTTAGCTTGAAAAATCTCAAAATATCATTTGAATCCAACAACCAATCTCATAAAAATTCTTAATTCCATCAATAAGAAAATATATACCTGACATATGCATAATCTATATTGAGAATAAGGAAAGGATGCTTGCATTAGTCCCTGGGGCTGCCAAAGCACTACCACCACCACCACCACCACCAACAACAACAACAACAAGAAGGAATATGTGGCTTAAATGACAAAAAAATAATTTTTCATATTTCTGGAGGCTGGAAGTCTAAGATCAAGTTGCAGTCAAGGTTGTTTTCTGGTGAGTAATCTCTCCTTACCTTACAGATAACCACATTCTCCCTGTGTCCTCACATGGCCTTTTCTCTGGGACCCCTTCCAGTTTTTTTTTTTTTTTTTTTTTTTTCTTTTTCTTATAAGTATACCAGTCTTATTGGATTACAGCCTCACATTTATGGTCTTTCTTAACCTTAATTACCTTTTTAAAGGACCTTTCTCAAAATACAGCCATAATGGAAGTCAAGTCTTCACCATATGAACTTGGAAAGAGACACAATTTAGCCCATAATAATGTTCAATCACATTATTACTTAAAGTGGTATAGTCACATTTGAAGTTAAGAAATGCAACTGAAAAAAATTGAGTTTTATCACTCAGAAAGGAGAAACAATTTCTATTTGCAGATGATTCGATTGCAGATAAAATATAAGGGAATGTCAATTGTAAAGAAAAATCAAAAGGCAAAAGTTGCTCTTCTAGAATATCTATTTGTTTTTAGTTGCACACAGTAGTCTTCCTATCCATGGTTTTGACTTCTGTGGTTTCAGTTATCTTGGTCTTTGTTGCCCAGGGTTAATGTTGTTCAAAAGTAGATGAGTGGAGTAGAGTAAGATATTTTGGAATCACATTCCTGTGACTTTTATGTAGTATTTTTATAATTGTTCTGTTTTATTACTTATTGTTAATCTCTTACTGCCTAATTTATACATTAAACTTTACCACATTTATGTTTGCATAGGAAAAAACACAGTATTTGTAGAGTTGGGTACTATTTGCGGTTTCAGACATCCCCTGTGGATAAAGTGGAACTATGGTTTTGCTTTATAATTGCTATGTCTTCTTGATAAATTAACACTTTTATAAATATATAATGCAATTCTTTGTCTTTTTTAGCAGTTTTTACCTAAGAGCTCTTTCTTATGATAATAGTACAGTCACCTCAGCTCTGTTTTGGTTATTATTTGCATAGAATATATTTTTCCACCTTTTCAGTTTCTAAAAATTTGTGTCTTTGGATATAACATGAGTGTCTTGTATATGACAAATAGTTAGATCATATATTTTTTAATTGCATTACCAATCTCTGCCTTATCATTAGAGATATTAATCCTTTAAATGTATTACTTGTAAGGAAAGACTTACTTCTACAATTTTGCAATTTGTTTTTTTACATAGCACAACTTTTTTCTTTTTTTCTTAATTACTGCCTCCTTTTTTACTTAGTTATTTTTTGTCATGCATATTTTTATTCTTTTCTCATTTATTTTTCATATGTACTTTTAGAATACTTTCTAATGTTCATGCTAGGGATTACAATTAGCCTCTTACACTGATAACAAACTATTTTTATCTTCAGTAGGACATAAAATCTTTGCTCCTGTGTATTTCAATACCTCTCCCGTGTTGTTGTTGTCACAAATCACATGTTTTTACAAATGTTTCCCATGAACATAAATTTATATAGATTTTTATTCATTTGTCTTTTAAATCATATAGAAAAAAGCAGAGGAAATTCAATCCAAAAATGCATTAGTACTTCCTTTTGTATTTATCTACGTAGTTACCTTTGCCATTTTTCTTTCTTTTTTTATATGACTTCAAGTTACTGTGTAGTGTTCTTTTATTTCCAGGTAGATAACTACCTTTGCATTTCTCACATGAAGGCTTTACTAATAACAAAATGCCTGGGTTTATGCTCACCTGGGGATATTTCAATCTCTACTCCATTTTTGAAATTTAATTTTGTTGGATACAGAATTGTTTCACAGGTGTGTTTTTCCAGTCAGCAATTTAATTATGCCATCTAATTACTTTCTAACCTCCAATCTTTCTGCTGAGAAATCGACTATTGATCGTATTAAGAACCACTTGTTTATGTCAAATTGTTTCTCTCTTGCTGTTTTCCAGATTCTCTTTTTGTTTTTGAATTTGACAGTTTGATTATAATGTGTCTCAGTGTGAATCTCTTTGTGTTCAGTTTTCTTGAAGTTCATTCAGCTTGCTGACTTTGTAAATTAATGTAATTTTATCAAATTTGGGAAGTTTTCAGTCATTATTTCTTCAAATATTCCATCTGCCATGTTCTTTCTCTTTTATTTTTCTGTGACTCCTACTATGCTTATTTCGTACAAATGATGATGTCTTGCAGGTCTCTTATCTGTTGTTGCCTTCATTATTTTTTTTCCTCTTTTCTTTTCAGACTAGATAGATTCTCCTGACTTATCTCTACATTTACTGATTCATTCCTCTGCCTTGATTAATTCTGTTGTTTTAACTGTCTAATAATTTTTTCATTTCAGTGTTTACACTTTTCAACTCTGTAATTTCTGTTTGGTTCATTTTTATAAATTATCTTTGTTGCTATTCTCTTTCTTGTGATGTTATTCTTTTAATGTCTCTTTGTGGTTTAGTTTGGCTCTTTGATCAAAAGAGATTTTATTTTCATTTAAAGTTTTTGTATTTTTTGGCCAGGCACGCAGTTGCTTACACCTGTAATTCCAGGCTGAGGACGGCAGATTGCCTGAGTCCAGGAGTTCAAGAGCAGCCTGGGCAACATAGTGAAACCTGTCTCTAAATACAAAATTTAGCCAGGTTTGGTGGCACATGCCTGAGTAGTCTCAGCTACTCAGGAGGGAGAGGTGGGAAGATTGGTTGAGCTTGGTAAATAGAGGCTGCGGTGAGCCGAAATTGGGTGACTGCACTTCAGCCTGGATGACAGAGGGACTCTGTCTCAAAAAAAAAGTAAAAAAAAAAAAAAAAAAATTAAAGTAAAATAAAATATTTGCATTTTTAGTAAGAACTATGTCTGTACTTCCTCAGAGACAGTTTGTTAATTTTCCTGAGTAGGTCCTGCTTTTTTTCCTCACATTCTTTATAATTTTTTTGTAAACTGGATGTTTCCAATTCAGGTTTAGTAACTCTTATTTGGAATGCTTGGGAACAGAAATGTTTCAAACTTCGAATTATTTTTAATTTTAGAATATTTGCATATACAAAATGAGGTATTTTGGGGGTGGAACCCAAGTCTAAATAGAATTTTTTTTATGTTTTGTGTACACTTTATGTATATAGCCAGAGTAATTTCATATAATTATGTTAACAATTGTGTACATGGAATGAGATTTGTATACTGAACCATCAGAAAGTAAAAGTGTCACTATCTTAATCATCCATGTGGACAGTCTGTAGTTGTTTGTTATCACCATCATTCCTGATTCTGAATTTATATGCTACCAGCAAGCAATCACTTGCTTAGACTTATTTGCACGTGAGTACTTAACAGCAGATGAAATCACATACCCTTAATACAGTGAAAAACTAATGTATTCAGGATAATTAAGCAGCACAGTAGCATTACCAGAATACCTGTAGAACAAATAGCAGATTTAAACCACAGCAACAACAAACAACTGTAGGGCAGGCTTTCAGTCTTCACCTATAATGCTGTGTTTTGATTAAAAGAGTACTGTGCACTGTATTTTTCTAGATGAGAAGACACACCATAAGTATATAAGAGACCAGAAGGTGAGTCTCATAAGGGTGAGGAGATATATGCTGGATTGCTTTTCAAAATGTTTTCTCCAGAATCATCTCCTTCATTAATTATGATTTTTGTCTTGGAAGTCTCATTTTGGTTTTATAAATTATTTCTTACATGATTTTTGTTATGAATTCATGTTTCTCTACTCCTTTAATAAGCACATTGAATATTTTTCCATGTTGTCTATAGGGTCATTTTGTGCAGCGTTAATGTCATCATCGACACCATTAGTATAATTACCTTGATTGAGAACCCTTTTAACTATTTCAACATTGGTCAATGAATGAATAACCGAAGGCTCATTGATGTTAAAAACTTTTTCAATATCCTCTTCTTGGAGCATACCAACAAACTCTAAATGTATATTTTTTGCATAGGTAAGGCGGTCAGATATTATTTTAATCACTTGATGCAAAGAGTCTTTCAGAGTGACCATCTTGTTCCTCCTTATCACTGAACATAGTTGCAGGATAAACATTGTACCGTGCATACATACTGTGTCCTTAATCACTGTGATCCAAGTGTTGGTAACAGTATATATGGTATCCTTCATCCTATACTGCTTTGGAATGGAAAACCTTTCACACCCACTACTCTTCACTGCTGCCAGCATGCTGTTCAGGAAAGCATTTTTATATTTACTCTTCATTGATCTATGGGTAACCTGGTCACATGACTGAATTAATGAAGTCACATTTTGGGGAAGGTACCTGACATTAACATTAATTTTGATGAGGATTTCAGCTGGAGGATGAACAGCGGAGTTGTCAAGGAATAACAAAATCTTGCAGTTGTCATTCAGTTTAGCTTTCCTGCAGTGAGCACAAGCCATTGGTTCAACATATTTGTGAAACCACTCAGAAAACATATTCTTGGTGATCCAAGCCTTTTTATTAGAATAATAATGAACTGGCAAGAAATTCACTTCTTAAAAACAGCAGGAATGAAAGTTTTATTTACCCAAGCGACTTTATATTTTAACGTGTGCTTGCTGTATTAGAGCATTCCAACACAATTGTTCTATCTTTGATATCCTTGATTCCTGTAGGGGATGACTTATCAACTGTAGTCAGTGTCTTTCTGGGGCAATAATACCAAAACACTGACTTTTCTTCAGCTTTACAGACATGGTCTGGCATCAGATTTTTCTTAACATAGGCCTTGATAAATTTGTCAATATATTTCTTTGCTGCTTCATCAGCACATGCTTTATTATGCAAATCTTTGAAAATTTAATTTTGTTTCTTTTCTTAAATTTCTGCAATTATTAAATAATCACAGTTTCCTTCAATTTTTAGTTCATTATAAGTCTTTGCTTGTTTCATAATCAACATATTATTAAGTAGCATATGTTCACAGTAATGATAGATCCACTTTTTCAATACATGATTGAAGTACATTTTTCTAATTTTCGTTAACTTCTCTTCATCACTTTTAACATAGAATTTCAACACTTTATGATTCTGTATCTTCAGGTCATATATGGTGGTCATTCCAACACTATCCTCTTCCATAAGACATTTCACACATGGCCGTCTAGCTTCTCCAACAGGTTTTCTGTGGTATAGATAAGCAAATATGGTTACTCATGGGGATATCTGCAGGTCTTTCTGATATTTTTACCAATATCTTTCTTTATACCACAGAACAGAGAATAAGAAACAAATAAACAAACAAAACATCACAGTGAGTATTGCATGTAGGTCTTAGCTCCAAGGGAGCTATCACGGGAAACCTGCCACTAGCATGTCTAACCTACACACACTATTTTAATACCCATTTTTATCATATTTCTGTAGGAAAATCTGGGCCTGTGTGGAAAAGATATTTATTCTGCATTTAAATTTTCAGATTAGGGATATAAACCTCCTCCGTAATATGTTAATTCTGGAAATCATGGAAATCATATTCTTCTTTACCTCAGGATGCTGTTTTTGTTGCTGTTACTTTTCTGACTTGTAGCTGGCTTTTTGTTTAGTGACTTTTTAAAACTATGTTTATGTAGACTGTATTAACTGTTATGTGTGGTCTCTGACATCTCTGTCCCCTTAGCTTTTGTTTAGCTGGTGTTCTGACACATTCTAAGCCAAAAACAAACAAACAAACAAACAAACAAAAACACCTCTCGCAATCTTTGAAGATTGGCTTTTTATTGGGGCATTCTTTCCACACTGAATTACTCTTCATTTCCTGCTTTGGTTCAGCCTAAAAGTGAGTCTAAACTGAAAGCTTATAGTCTTCTCAGGTCTTTTCTGATTAGGCATCTTGCCCTGGTATACACATAACCTTTTACATTCCTCAGTATGAACAAACTTTTTCAATGTCATAAACTTTAAAGACTCTTTCTCCCTAATTTTTCCTCTCAAGCTTTTGGCATGAAGATTTTTAAGCTCAAATTGCAATCTTTTGCAACAAGAAGTAGTGGGTTCTTCATTTACCTTTTAAAGTGTTCAAGGATTAACTTCTGTGTACCCACATTTCTACCCTAAGAGAGTTCTCAGGTGAAACAAAGGCAAGTATTTGCATCAGTCCTCCAGGTAGCTGCCCAACAGGTCAAAATAAACTAACACAATGCTTTAAGCACAAGGTCAACTTTGATACATATGAAATTATGGACAAGAATGCTATAGTGCAAACATGGCTGCTATCTTCAAAACCACTACTGAGCTAGGAGGGAATTAGGATTAAGACAAGTAAGTATCTCAAAACTCTCCTACTGTTTTAAAGTTGACTTCATGATTTATTGTTCACTTGGTTGCCACAAATCTTTGACTTTTTCCTAGAGTGCTTAAAAAAAAAAAAAAAAAAACTCCTCTTTTTATTTTTCTTTTGGAGATGGGGTTTATGTTTATCTGTCTCATGATGGAATGCAGTGGCTATTCATAAGCATGAACACAGCCCACTACAACCTTGAACTCCTGGCCTCAAGTCATCTTCCTACCTCAGTCTTCAGGGTAACTGACACTACAGGCATATTTCATTGTGCCTGGCCAAAAAAGGAGTTTTTGTTCACTTTTCCTGTGTTTGTAGAGAAACAGTCCCACTTTTGCTAATATCATCTGAAAGGTACTAATACAATGTAATTATTAATAATAGTATGAATACTACATCAAAAAAACACAAATCAAATCTCTAATGCCTGTATGTGTATGTATTATCACATTTTTTATTATTCTTTTATAATATTTTTCCTATGAAGTATTTAGCCTAGATATATTTCATTAAGATAATTCTATCATTCAAAGAAAAATAAATAGGAAGCAATATTACACGATTCAAATTGATTATAAAAAAAGTTTATAATCTCCAGTTTGCACATAAGCATGGGAGTGTTCAACATAAAAGAAAATTACCTTTATATGAACGTTAATTTAGTTTTACATTTGATGTCAAAGTGAGATGATTAAACTGGAAACATACATATAAGAAAATATTATGTTTCCTTTGGGTATATATATCCAGAAGAGGGATTTCTGGCTGCACCAATCTACATTTCCAACATTGTACAAGGATTTCCTTTTCTCCACACTTTTGTCAATTCTCTTGTTTTTGTGACAGTAACAATTCTAGTGAGTGTAGGGTGATACCTCATAGTGATTTTTATTTTGTTTTTCCTGATGATTAGTGATAGTGAGCTCTTTTTCATATACTTTTTGGCCACTTTTGTGTCTTCTCTGAATATATACACACAGGAAACACAATTTGCACCTCGTAAAAATACTTGCACTCTCATTTTTGATTGCTGCATCATTCACAATACCCAAGGTATGAAACCAATGTAAATGACCATTGTTGAATGAATTGATAAAGAAACTGTGGAGTGTCTGCGTTTTCTGTATGTATTACATACTATAATTATGTATATAGTATGTATTATATAATTCTGTATTAATATAACATAGTTATGGTTGTATATAATATTAAATATTATATGTCAAATATATATAATATATCACATAATTATATGTATTTAAATATAATTGTATGTGTGTACATATATATCTTTCTCAGCTTTAAATCTGAAATATTTTTCAACCTTGAAAAATGACATCCTGCCATTTGCAGAAGTATCACAATAGCCAAGATATGGAAACAACTTGTTTCTGTTGATAGATAAATGGGTAAATGGATAATGGAGTATTATTTGGCCTTTAAAAGGGAGTTCTTGCTATTTGTCACAATATGAATGAATATGGAAGGCATTATGCTGAGTAAAATAACCCAGACGCAGAAATAAAAATCGTGTATGCTCTCACTTTTTATGAAATCTTTGAAAAAAAATGTCAAGTATACAGAGATAATACAACAGTGGTTATCAGGGTTTGGAAGGAGGAAATGGGGAGATGTAGGTCAAAGGATACAATGTAGCTAATATGTAGCATATACAAATCTAGAAATGGAAGCTAAAACATGAGGACTGTAATTAATAATATAATATTGCATCTGAAATTTTTGCTAAATGAGTATAGTTGGTCTTGCCACACAAAAAATAGGTAGCTCTATGACCTTCTGAAAGCTTAATTTGCTTTGCTGTAGTGAACATTGTGCTATCTACATGTATCCCATAACATCGTGTTGTATACTTTAAATAAGCACAATGAATTAATGATAATGAGAAAATAAATTACTTATATAGCAAAAAAAAAAAAAAAAAGTAACAGAGAGTATGTTTTCTTACCATCTAAGAAATTCCATAATAATCATGTGAAGCCCCACTTTTGTGTTTTTTGTTTGTTTGTTTTGTGCATCTCTCCAAGCTTATCTTCAGGGCTCAGCAACATGTTTCTCGCAATTTTCCCAAGATAGCTAGACTCTTGTAAAAACTTTAAGGATATGGAGTTTAATAACATATGGTCTTAATCATTGAGGAGATTCAAATGTAATAGGGCATAAAATGTAAATAGATATATTTTCATATAGTATGGTAATGAGACAGATACATGCACAGTATTCTTTGGGAACAAATACCAGCACCAGACATAGCTTGGTGTTTAAAACATGCTGATTGATGAATAGATAGATCAATGGATAGATGGATGGATAGATAGATAGATAGATTAATGAAGTATATAAGGCAAAGGAATTATCATTGGGGATAAACAAAAGTGAAACATTGCTATGACTATAATGAGAAATAACAGAGATGCCTGCCAACCAGAACTCTATATATAGCAATATTACTTATTATCTGAGAAAAATTCAGAACTATTGTTTATGTATTTTTTTAAATTAACTTCATTTATTATTTGCAGTGGAAACTCAGATTTTTAATTATTAGAGAAGTGAGAACTAAAACATAAATGTCAATGTCTGCTTTACTAATACAATGTTCTCCCTAGAGCTGTGGACAAACATAACTTTCTCGTCAGGAATTTTGAGATACTTATGTCAATCGTGTGTCTGAGAAGCCATAATTGAAAAACTTTTCCTCTTTTATTTTTGGAATTTACTTTTGAGATCTTTGGTGTAATCTTATTTGTTTTCCCATTTATGCTGTTGAAAATACTAGGGACTGAAAAGCAATATGAAATGACTGAATATAGGAAGAAAATTAGATATGTAAGGGAAAACAAAAACAACTTTATCAACCATAGTTCTTATAATAACTTGTAATGTTAAAAAATGCTTGTCTTACTTTGGGTCCTTTTAACAAAGTACCTTGGACTAGGAGGCATAT
This sequence comes from Piliocolobus tephrosceles, assembly GCF_002776525.5. Taxonomy (NCBI): domain Eukaryota; kingdom Metazoa; phylum Chordata; class Mammalia; order Primates; family Cercopithecidae; genus Piliocolobus; species Piliocolobus tephrosceles. Next base: position 52,111,837 of record NC_045434.1, on the reverse strand, counting down.
ACAAAACAGAAATGTGTTTCTCAAAGTTATGGATGCAGGAAGTAAAAGATCAATGTGTCAGCATAGATGTGTTCCACTGAGGGCCTTCTTCCAGGTTGCAGACTGTTGCTGTCTTCTCCTTATATTCCTTATATGCTCATATGGCATTAAAAAGGTAAAAGATTTCTCTAAAGTTGTTTTTATAAGGGCAATAATACCATTTCTGAGGGTTCCACCTTCATGACCCAATTAGCTCCCAAAAGCCCCACCTCCTAATGACATCCCATTGAGGGTTAGAAATTCAACATATGAATTTGGTAGGGAAAGAGGCAGGCATAAAAATATTCAGTTTATAACACTGAACTTAGAATTATTTCTGGTACTTTTCATTCTATATTATGCGGATATTTTATGTTCTGAGCTACACATTTCAATATAAAAAATACATGGTTCTCCCTTTCATGAGAGATAATTGAATTTTACATACACAAGTCCTTTTTGTTACATGAGTGACTACATTGGAGAGCACACAATGGAAAAACAATTTCTATATCTCTATATCAGAACTGAGGGCAATTCTTACATTACATGTAAAAATTGATTTAAAAAACCTAATTGCAATATTTGGGTTATATCCACATTATTTATATATATTCTGACTGGGAGAAAAATGTAGAATGCATTCTAAACTGCATAGTGTATATGATCCCAAGCCAATCCTCAAATCTTATCAGTTCTTCAGTTCTCATCTCAATTCTATCTTCCTCAGCTTTTCACAGTTATTCCTGGGCATCTGTATCCTTCTCTTTTTCTGTTCCATAGATAGCATTTTACAAATATCAATACTATGAATTTGGAAATCTGATATTTTCCATCTGTCACATTTTTATGTACTAGCATGTGTTCTCAAGTTGTTTCCTGCTCAATCCATTTCTAAAGTTGTTAACTTCTGTATCAGTCATGATTCTTTCAACTACCTGGAACAGAAAAAACAGTTATCTTAAAATCTAAGTATATTTTGTCTCAAAAAAGAGAAAATCTACAGTGAAAATGGGCTGTGTGACTGGTCTGTGTTGCAGTTAAGTTGCATGTTTAGAAATGTGAGTTATTTTCATCCTTTCATTCTGACATCCACAATATTGGCTTCCCGCTAAATTTCTGTCTTCTCGTAATTGTTGGATATTCACCAGAAATGTACAGGCCAAAATTTCTCATTCAAAGTTTTAAAGACTGCCTATTCATTATTTTGACATTGAGGAAATATTTCTCAGATCTCATTTACAAGGCCAAAGTACGCATCTATTACTGAACTAGCCTCTGCTAAAAACTGAATTACAACATTAGGCTTACATTCTCCCGCCACAGCAAAAAATAAAAACAACAACAAAAAGAAAACCTATGAAGGGGAGACAGGAAGTCATCAGGATTATTTCCTAAGACAAAGGATCACATGACCCTGCTAAGACAGGAAACAGTAAACAACAGGTCACAAAATCCCACTGACAACAGAGTATACAGTAAAGAAACCAGTATAAAACAGCTACAATCAAGATGGCAGGAAAAATGACCTTCACTTCTTTTACACTAATTATAATCCACTAGCATGCTAAAAAACATTTCTGCCAGTGCCATGACAATTTACAAATGCCACCGTAACATCCAGAAGTTACCCTATATGGTCTGGAGAGGGGAGAAACCCTGGTCCTTAGGCCTCTCTCTCCACCCCCGCTTTCCCAGAAAACTCATGAATAATTTACCCCTTGTTTAGCACATAATGAAGAAATAGTCATAAACTAGCCAGCTAGCATCAGGCCATCAGCACTACTCCGCCTATGGTGTAGCATTGCTCTGCCTATTAAGCAGCCATCCTTTTATTTCCTCGCTTTTCAATAAACTTGCTTTCACTTTACTATGTGGGCTCACTCTTGAATTATTTCCCGTTGGGAGCCAATAACCCATGTGGCTTCCTGGGCTGAGCCTCGATTTGGGGTTCACCTGTAACAAAGGGACATTAAATAATCTTGATTGATTTACATTAATCAATACGTTGATCAAAGCCCAACCAGAAAAGAGATTATCTTAAACCATTTTTTGTTTGTTTGTTTTAACGGCTCACAAAGTAATCTAATAGTTTGAATCTAGGTAATTAACAATGCTCATTTTCACTGCCTCAAAACCCAGATCTGGGGAAGGTGTCATCTTGAGCTGCCTCCAAGCTTAATACTTTCTAATTTCTGAGATAAGCAATGTATTGCTCAGATGGAGCATCTGCTTAGTATTATTTCCTAAGATATAGCATTAGATATAAAATTGTTTTGGCATAATATCAGTGACATAAATTTGTGGAAATTAGAATGTTATGTATTTATTTAAACTGGGGTGATAAACATATTAGAAATACAGAATGCCATCTTGTATATTGTAGTAGAGTGCATGGTACAATAAATTAGAGAAGACATACTCTCTCATCCTTTTTAATAAAAATTATACAAACTGAGCTTAGAAGAGAAATTGCTTTTTTGGAAAAATAATAGAATTAACTTGAGAATATATCTTTAATTAGAAAAAAACTTGACATAAAAGATTAATAAAAATTAATACTCTTTAATCTGCACTTGTTATATTAATATTAAAATATTTTCATATATTAGAATATTTAATATTAAAAGTAATAAAATAATAGAAAATAGTTCCTCTATAGCTAATTATATTATCTTCCTGATTATTTACAAATTGAAGATCTTTATGGTTCCTTATCTTCTCCTTACTACTAGGGAATGGTCTTGTATGAGCCTGTTGGATTACTTGGACGATAGTGATCAGTGGTGAAGGTGGAACTTAAGCATTTTGTATGCAGAAATAATGAAGAACCAAAAAGAGAAGAAAGAAAAAAAAAAAAAAAAAAAAAAAAAAAACTAAGTTAACCTGAAAGTTCAGAATTCCGGAGAACTGCATAAGAGCTTATTCATCAATACAAAGTATTTTATAATCACTTCCACATCTATGGTTTGAAATTTCAAGAATGAGGGGTTAAGTAGCATTATTACATGGGAAATTGTTACTCATATAGTAAGAAAATTAGTGAATTTGATCCAATTATAACCTTTTGATGGGATAATAGCCAAGTTCATACGGATGCTGATTAATGCACTATTTGCTAGAGAGATGCATAGAGTCAACTTGCTGGGTAAATTTTGTGAATATTACTCAGAGAAATAGAAGGTAATTTGCAGTTAGGTGGCTGAACATTACTCAGGGAAATAGAAGGTAATTTGCAGTTAGGTGGCTTTCAGCGTGTTGTCTGACAATAATTTTCCAACAGCTAAGAAAAACAAACCACTTTTATTTAAAATTGTACGTAGTCAGAAATAAAAAGGGTGACGAAGATTGTCTGAAGAAGGGTAAAATATTGCTAGAAATAAGAAAAATAGAAAATATTCAATGGAAAAAATCTTCTAAACTCTAATGTATACAAAAGAGAGTTTAATGTTGTCTTAATTTTTTTTAATTAAGAAACTTGAAAATTTATTTGTATATGAAAACTTATGTATGTTTCTCTAAAGAAACAATAGTTTGTTTTAGTGTTACTGAAAATTAATGAAACAATAATAAAAATAAACATTCTAAAGTTTAACACAAGTCATATTTTCTAACCAAAATTACCTTTTCTAAGTCAACATAAGAAACTTTCATTCTAAATAAGATGGAGTAAATAAATTATATTTTACCTCTCCCTCTAATCAAACATACACACACTAACCTCTAGACCAGATCCCTAGTCACATTGAAGAAGATGCCAAAAGGCAGAGCAAAGAAGGTGGACTAGGCAAATCTAGGCCTTGCTTGAACCTCAGGGTACAAGCCAATAGTTTGTTCCCTGACATTTTTTTTTTTTTTTTCACCTCCTCAAATATTTAGCATGAGCACCAGAGAAATCCACAACCCAGGAACTTCAATAGACACAAACAAAAAGGAGTCCTGGGTGAGGCCTGCTTTCCCTAGCCAAAAGATCAAGAAAAGAGGTAAAGCAACAGTTGGGCAAACCTTTATTCACACCGACCAGTTTTCAAGGTGAATATCACTAAAATACCCATGTCTTTTTTTCCCATAGTAATAGATGCTGCTGTGGCGCAGCAAGTCAATGAAACCGTCTTGCAACTTCCCTCCCACCTAAACAGCAGTGAGAGAGTATCCATTCTCAACAGAGCTTGTGGATAGAGCTCTGACTGTGGTCACCACTTTTTCAGTAAAGAGGAAGTATCTTTTTTCTTGTGGAGACCATTAACAGAGCTCTGACTCACCACCCCAAAACTCAGGATAACCTTAATTCTGATGTGAAAAGACAAAAATAGTCAGCAATATCAATACACCACAGAGGTTGAAATTATCTGACAAACATTTCACAACAATCATAAGAAAAATGGATAAATAATAAAAGCTAGCCCTTGAAACATATTCTGACACATAAAATACTAAAAAATAGATATGATAGAAAAATCAAATGAAAAATTTTAATCTGAAAAATACAATAACCAAAATAAAAATTTCATGGAAAGAATTTAATAGTAGAAGAGCAGTAACAGGGAAAATAATCAAGAAATTTAATATAAATGAAAAGAAAATTATGCAATCTAAAAATAATATAGAAAAAATAAATTTTAAAAATAAACTGATACCGAGGCTTATGAAACCATAACAAAAGATCTGAAACTTATGTTTTTGAAGTTTCAGAAGAAGAAACGAAAATATCAGGCTGAAAATATATTTAAAGAAATAATGACTAAAGTTTTTTCAGTTTTGATGAAAACAATTAACCCACATTCGAAAAGCTCAGTGAACACCCAGCAGAGTGTATCCAAAGAAATCTACATCCAGAAACATCATAGTCAAAACTCTGAAAACTAAATTCAAATATAAAGCTTAAAATCTTCTGGACTGTAATGGCACATTACATGTAGTGGAGCAAAGATTCAAATAAAAAGTGGCAGATTGTGGGTACTTTGTTTAACTGTTGGAATTCTGGAATTCTGTTTAAGACTCCATGATTGTTCACACAGCTAGAAAGTTCCTTCGTGATCAGCCCTCTATAAAAACCTCAGATCCTGACGCTCAAGCACATTTCCCTCAATGGCCCATTTCATATATGTTCCTGTAGTTCACTACTAGAATGAAAACTGCAATCTGTGTGATCTCATGGGGAAGAATTTAGAAGTCTGCACTTGATTGCTTTGGACTACAACTAATGTAGATCTTCTCTTGCTCGTGTTCTGTTTCCGTTATTATAATAAACCTTAGTTTTGAGTAAAATTTATCAATAAGCTAGTGAGATTTTCTCGCAGAAGAATCTGAACTGGAAGGTGGTCATGTAAGTCTCAAAATACATGCAAAGAATGATTAAAATAAATATAAAATATTTATACTAGTATCAGATAAAGTAGACTTTAGAGAAAAGTAAACTATCATAGACAGCAAAGTTATTTCATACAGATAAAATTGTCCATTCACTAAGAAAATGTAACTAAATATTACCTATCTATATCTTAATCTATATCTATATCTAGCTATAAACAAAGCAAATGAGTTTCAAAACTGGCAGAACTAAGTAGAAAGAGAAAATTACAATTAGAATCAGCGATGACAACACTCCTTTCTCAGAAATTAATAGATCCAATAGACAAAATGTTAGAGAGAGAACTAAACAATACTATCAGCCACTGAGATCTAGTTGACCTTTATAAAATGTTCCAAACAACAGAAGCATAATGTACATATTTTCAACTATATATGGAGTATTCAACAACCATAAAACAAAATTAAGTAATTTAAGATAAGAAAATTATGCAAGATGTGTTCTTAGACTGTATTAGAAAGACACTAAAAACAGTAACAGAATAGTAAAAAAAAACTGCAAATTACTATATTTTTTTAAAAAATACTAATAATCCGTGAATCCAAGAGAATAATTAAGAAATCTACATGTAGCGTGCACACACACACACACAGACAGAGACAGAGAGAACTGAATGACAACTAAAGCACAAAATATCAAAATTTGTTAAAATGAGAGCTAAAGCCACGCTGAGATGAAATTTATAGCACTGAATGAATGCTTATATTAGAATGCTTAATTAGAACTTAACATGTTTCATTAAAACACTAAACAAAATAATAATACTCAAAGCAAGCAGGAGGGAAGAAATAATAAAGATAAGAGCAGATATCAGTAAAATTAAAAACAAAAATAATGAAGAAAATTAATCAAAAAAGCTACATTTTTGTTAAGCTTTTAGCAAATATGACCAAAGAAAACACGAAAGAGAACATGAATTAACAATCAAAGAATAAAGGAAGAAATACCACAATAAACCTCAAAGGTATTAAAACATTAATAAAGAAATATTTATTCATATACATAGAAATTTTAGATGAAACAGATTGATTATTGAGAACCATAAATGCATCATAAAATGTAATAGATCATCTGAATAATTCTATAATTATTAAATAAATTGAAATACTAACTAAAAACCTTTCAAATATGAAATATCCATATCTAGATTGTTTTACAGACAAATTCTACCACATAATTTAAGAAATACACAAATTATGTGCAATCTATTTAAGAAAATAGAAGAGAAGGGAATTCTTCCCATTGTATTTTGAGGCCAGCATTATCCTGATGCCCAAACCAGACAAATATAGTAGCAGAAAACCAAAACTAAAGCTTAAAAGCTATTGAGCCATATTCCCCATGAACCTAGATACAAAATACTCAACAAAGTATTCGTAAGTTGAATGAAGCGTTTAATAAAAACAAAAATACCTAAGTAGTTTTATTCCTAGTTGAATGCAAGGCTGTTCCAATGTTTTAAAATCAATAAATGTAATCTATCATATTAAAAGATACAAAAGGATTATTGTAATCACTGTAGAAAAATTTTGATACACTTTAATAACATTTATGATGAACACCAAAGTAGAAATAGAAAAAATGTACTCAAGCTGATGAAGTACATCTACAAATACCCATTTCATCATACTTAATGGAGAAGGCCTGAGAATTTTCCCTCTAAAGTTGGAAATAAGGCAGGATAGTATATATTACACACTCATACTCACCATCCTGTAAGTTTTTGCAAAACAATAAAGAAAAATAATTGTAGTGTAATTGTTACAGATTAGAGTATACAGAATATAAACTGTCCCATTTGCAGATGGCATTCTCAACTGTATGGAATGTATTAATACATCTACCATAAATATTCTAGAACAAATAAGTTTAGCAAGGTTCCAGGATACATGGTCAACAAATAGCAAATGTTTTCTATACACTAAAAAAAATATACTTGGGAAAAACAAATTTAAAATCACACTATCAATTGTCCTCACTCTGCAAAAGTAGAAAATGTAAATATAAACAACCACGTACAATATCTGAGTGTAAAAACTAAGTCTAAAGAAAGAAATCCAAGAAGAACTAAATAAATGGGAAGATATACATGTTTGTGGGTTGGAATATTTAAACTAGTAACAATGTCAATTCTCCCCAAACTGATCTATATTTTTAAGCAATTCATATTAAAATGAATTGCATCTGTGGGTATAAACAAGTTGCATCTACCGTTTAGATGAAAAACCAAAAAAAAAAAAATAATAATAATAACATAGACAAAACAATTTTAAGAAAAAAAAATTTGAAAGAATTAGAGCATGTGAATTTAAGACACTATAGCTCTAGTAAATTAGAGAATGTGGTGGTTGGCAGAAAAATAGACACATGGATAAAAGAAGCAGAATAAAGAAGCTAGAAATTGACCTACACAGTTACAGCCAACTGATTTTAGGCAAATAAACAAAAGTCCCTTAACAGAACAACTAGAGATTTTTCAACAAATACTATTAGATATTTATAGAAAAAAATCAATGAAATTCAACCAAATTTCACATCTTATTCAAAGATTAACTCAAGATGCATAAGACTTAAATGCAAAACACAACAAAATTTTGGAAAAAATAAGAGAACAATCTTTAGTATCTAGGACAAGGTGAAGTATTCTTACTCATGATACCAAAATTATAATCAATAATTTTTTTAAATGTAAACTGACTTCCTCAAAATTAAATGCTTTTTTACACTGTATAAAGAGCATGTTTAAGTATATTAAAAAGACAAGATGCAGTCTAGGGTAAACTGTTTGTAGATCACATATTTGACATTCAAAGTATATTAAAAACTCTTTGTATCAGTTTGTTATGGCAGCCTTGACTGGCAGCTCAAACAACATAAATGTATAAATGTATAATAAAAACAAAAATACCTAAGTAGTTTTATTCTTAGTTGAATGCAAGGCTGTTTCAATGTTTTAAAATCAATAAATGTAATCTATAATATTAACAGATACAAAAGGATTATTTTAATCACTGTAGAAAAATTTTGATACACTTTAATAACGTTTATGATGAACACCAAACAAAGTAGAAATAGAAAAAATATACTCAAGCTGATGAAGTACATCTACAAATACCCATTTCATCATTTCATCATACTTAATGGAGAAGGCCTGAGAGTTTTCCCTCTAAAGTTGGAAATAAGGCAGTCCTGGGGGCTAGCAATCTAATATCAAGGTGTGAGCAGAGATGGTTTCTTCTGAGGTCTCTCTCCTTGACTTGTAAATGGCTAACTTCTCACTGTCTTCATACAGTCTTTCCATTGTGCATATCTGTGTCCCAGTTTCTTATTTTATGAGGACACCAGTCACAGTGAATTAGGGCACACTCCAATGACATCGTTAAACCTAATTACCTCTTTAAAATTCCACTTTCTAAATGCAGTCATATTTTAAGGTACTGGAGGTTAGGGCATCAACACATAAATTTTGCAGGCACACCACTCAGACCACAACACTTTCTAAAGTCAATAGTAAAAAAATAATAATAATTAAATTAGAAAACGGCAAAATAAACTTTGGCATTTGGCTGAAGAATATGTACAGATGAAGATAAACACATAAAAAGATGTTCATAATAATTACATTTGGAGAAGTGCAAATTAAAACCCCAATAAGAGGTATTTTACACAGCTTAGAATGGCTAAAATAAAAATTAGTGACAACACCAACTGCTGGTGAGAATGCAGAGGCTCTGAATCTCTTATATGTGGCTGAAGATAATTGAGCTGGGCACAGCCAATCTTGAAACAAGCATGGCAGTTTCTTTTCAAGTTAGATACTTACTGTATGACCCTATAATCAAACTTCTGGGTAGTTTTCCTAGAAAAATGAAACGTTATGTTCACAAGAAAGCCTGTACTTGAATTTTCACAGCAGCTTTGATTGTAATAGCCCTAAATTAGAAAAAATCTAAATGTCATACAAGGGATAAAATGATAAGCGCACCATGGTACATCCATACAATGGAATACTATTCAGCAATAAAAAGGAATGAACAACTGACACACAGCAAAGTAGATGAATCTCCAGAGAATTTTGTTGAGTAAAAGAGTCAATTTCAAATAATTAAATCATATCTGGCTTTATTTATATAGTTAAAAGGCAGAACAATTTTAGTGATGGAGAACAGATTAGTTTTTTTCATATATATATTTAGGTCTAGGGGAAGAGTATGGCTATTAGGAATAATATGAGGAAGTTTCTTTATAGTGATAGAAATATGTTAGTGTCTTGATTTTAATGACAGTTACTCAAATTACACGCTTCTTAAATTTTGCAGAACTATAGAACAAAACTAAAGCAAACCAAAATAATTCATGCCTGTGAAAACTGTGAAATCCAAATAAGATCTATATCTAAGTTAATAGGATTGTACAAACATCCACTTCTTTGTTTCAACATTGTAATGGGGTTATACAAGACATTATCACTGGCGAAAGCTGAGTCTATAAGACCTTTTTATTTAATTTTTTTACAACTTCTTGTGAGTCTTAACCTATTTAAAATTTTTCAAAAGTTGTAAAACATTAGAATAGTTTCACATTGTCCTAACATAATGTCTTAGTAATAATATTTAATTAATGCTTAAATAATAAAATTATACTGAGCAAATTTTTTAATAAGATACAGCCAATTTCACGATGTTCTCACTAGTTTTTCTACTTTTTTCCTGTTTTATATATATATATATAGTCCACATGACTTTAAAGTAAAATCAAATATTAGGTATTTATAAATAGAATTGTATTATTTTTAATTGTCCTAAGAACATATATCCCTTTCAATAACCTAGAATTTCTAGGAACCTAAAATAACATCTATTTTGCATAATGAATCAGAGTTTTTATTTTACAGGTGACCTTATCCGATCCTCTACATGTAATCTTCATGGTTTATGCTGATTATCTCATTTTAACTTACACTATGACTTTAGAAAGAGTAAAAGAAAAGGAGTCAGGATTTTTTCTAGAAAAGGCCAAGTTAAAAAATTTAGAAAAGGCCAAGTTAAAAAACTATTCCACATACTTCAAGATAAAGTCTGAATAACTTGGTTGCCCCACAGAATGGAAGCTATTGGCAACAAATAAAATGATAACAACCAGTTAGTCCCATAATTAATTGCTGTTGCTTACAAATTGTTAGGTACTTGGTTTGTTCTTCTATGAAAAGTCAAAAATTTTGAGTTAAGTCTCTAAATATTATCAAAAAAAGAGGAAATATGCATCAGAGAAATAGTGCTCCCTGAAAAAAATATTTAGTTTTCTTTATTTTTATTTGGTTTTGTTTTTATACTGTGCCCTCTCCCATACTTCTCCTTCATACCCATTTCTACTGGTGCATGTTTAATTGAAAAGAATTACCATAACCATAATATATGCATGTTGGTTAAAATAGCTTATATTTTATTATTAAATCCAGAATTTGGCATAATGAAGATGGTTTTCAGCCTGATATTCTGATTTACACCCTGATATCCAAATCAGATCTGCTACATAATTCAAGTCAAATTCATAATATCCTTATAGAAATCTCTGAAATTTGCCAATGCTTCTCTTTTTCTAGATGGTGAGTGCTACACAATAATATTCTGCCCTGAGAAATTCTTCCTATAAAGTTCGGCATTTGCTTTGACAACTTTTTTGCATCCAAGATTAGATAATCACAAATGTAAATTCTAAGGGTTATTTTATACAATAAATTATAAGTTAGGCAACCTTAACAGCTTCATTTCTACTTTCAGGTCACTAAAATGTATTCAGTAACCTGGGGCAATAATTACTATTTGGTAATCCTCTAAATAAGAAATTTACTAATGGAGCTATTAACAACAGCAGAATTGGCTAACCTGAATCTCACATTATCTCTTTCTCATTTTATCCTTTAATTTAGATGATCACGAGCAAGAAATGCCTAAAAGTGCAAGGAATAACAGAGGAAGAAGAAGATGACGTTTGAGTAATTTATAGAACTAAGTGTTTCCAAAAATTTGTTTAGGTCTTTCCCGCTGTTTTGAAATACTGGCAAACGTAGATGGAACAAACTTAACTTTACAACTTGATGAATTCAGCAACACTCATATTATCTTTATGAATTCTCCAATGTATTTTCTCATATCTTGTGTTAATTATGTTACCTGGTTGTGTGACAGCAATGGGTTCTACCCGTTGTCAGGAAGCAAAACTCCGATTTCCAGAAAACAGTGAAATCACATTTGGCTTGTGTAACAAAGTATCGGATAATCAAAAGATGAAGGAGAGAAAAAGGAGAAGGTTCACAACTTGGAGTTTGGAATTACCTATTGTTTCACTGCCCCAGGCTAGTGATTTTCATTTCGGCAACTGCAAAGCACAGCTAATGCAGAAAAGCATAGTGTCTTGATTTAGCACATTATGTGTGAGAAGCAATGGGAAGAAAATACATAATGCATATTTAACCTGTATCATGCAACCACTTCAGGCATAGAGGTCCACCAATCCCACCCATCTTTCCTCTTCTTAAATTTTAAAATTTGTTCTAATAATGAAACAAAAATTTTCTTAAATTTATTATTGAGGATTAATTCCTCATTTGACCTTAAACCTTTTGTAAATTGAGACGCCCTAGTCCCTTTTCTGGACCACTAGTATTTGGCCTTATACAATAATTCAGTCGTCAAGAGCTTGGTCTGCATCGCAAGCACTAGGGGATAACTAGGTAGCTGTGAAATATGCAGGGACAAATATAAAAAGGCAAATTATTATTAAATGTTGCCCAGTATGCAAAATAAATTCATACCTTAATTTCTCTGTTATAGCATGTCCATACTTCCACATAGGGCACATCATGTGTCACAGAATTCTAATGACTAAATAGTAGCATCTTCAGTGGAATCCTAGCCTTCTCAGAATTCCTAACCAAAGCCTATGCCTTCTGCAAAGAAGAAATCAGTGGTAGAGCACTTTTATAGTCAAGAGGTTAGATTTGCTCTGCACTTTATGTTTACCATGTTTAGACATTACATTCTTCATGACCAGGTTAATAATTTCTTCTTTAGAATTCAACTACAAGAGGGCAAACTCAATTATGTGGGACTGAATCCTGACTCATCCCCTGTATTGTGAAGCCATGTAATTTATTTAAACTTTCTTGATCTCAATACCATCATCTGTGAAATCATCAATATAGTTTTTACTACAGCAAAAAAATTTTTTTTTCTTACCTCAGCAAGTTCCAATTAGTCCATTTTTTTTTCAATTCTATCTCATATGTAGGTGACCTTTCTGATACTGAGGAGTAGTAACACTCAGTTATTTTCATGGTGACTCATTTTCTATAATTTATTTTAATCTAACAAGTAGGTTAAGAATTATTTATTTTCATGGCTGCATAGTATTCCATGGTATATATGTGCCACGTTATCTTTATCCATTCTATCATTGATGGACATTTGGGTTGGTTCCAAGTCTTTTCTACTGTAAATAGTGCTGCAATAAACATGCATGTGCATGTGTCTTTAACACATGGAAACAGGGAGGGAAACATCACACACCAGGACCTGTCCGGGGGTGGTGGGCAAGGGGAGGGATAACATTAGGACAAATACCTAATGCATGAGGGACTTAAAACCTAGATGACAGGTTGATGGGTGCAGCATATCACCAAGGCACATGTATTCTTGTGTAACAGGCCTGCAGACTCTGCACATGTATCCCAGACTTCAAGTATAATAATAATAAAGAATTATTTCTTTTCATCCTCATATTCCTCAATGGCAGATAACTGACCTCTAACTTGCCATGCTAAACTTATTCTTTAATTTTCCCTTATCACCTGAACCATATGTTGCTATTCACTGGAGGAACAAGGTACTAATACTTCTTTGACATTTTTTTCTATTAAGGGCAAGAATTATGACAAAATGTAGATTAAGGCGAGATCAGAGAATCATGCCTTCAATGCTTTGAATGTGTACCCTAAAGTTCGTGTGTTGGAAACTTAATTCCAATACAAAAACATTAAGAGGTGGGACCTTTGAGAGGTGATTATGTTATGAGAGCCCTGCCCTTATAAATGGATTAATGACATTATTCTGGAAGTGAGTTAGTTACCATTGGTGTGTGCTCCTCATAAAAGGATGAGTTTGTCCCTTTTTTTCTTGCTCTCTGTCTGGTTGATTCTCTCTTGCTCTTCTGCCACTGGCCATGGGATGATGCAACATAGAACCCCTCACCAGATGCAGGAGCCATATTCTTGGAATTTCCAGCCTTCATTACCTTGAAGACCAATACATTTCCAGTCACTATAAGTCATCCAGTTTTTCGTATTCTGCTATAGCAGCATAAAATGAAGACATGTCTTTTTTATAATTTCTCCACAAGCAGTTCTATAACAACTACTTCTGAAAAGACTTGATTTAGGCATACCAGTTTTGTCACTTTTTCAAATCTCCTGGATGACTAAACTCTCTCTCCTATGATCCACACATATAGGTATGTTTTATTGTCCCTGTTAACAAATAGTCTTAAGGTGAATGATATATTGGCTTCTATCTATATTACCATATATCCATTCAAATGTTGTCAAAAATGCTACCCCATTTTGTTGATTGGAGACAATATATAATTTCTAATGAAGAATACACATTGAGATCACTCATTTGTCTTCCCTCAACGCCTGACTCTTTAGCAACATTTTGGAGTCATTTAGAAACCAATGATCAAAACCCTCTTTTCCAGTTCTTACAAATGCCACTTTTCTCTTCTTCTTCCACAGAGTTTCACAGCTTCCTGATAGTCAGCTACAGAAGAGCAGTTTGTTCTTTAAGAAATTCTATCTAGGCAGATGACGCAGGTATATACACCTACTGAGATGTTCTACAAATAATCATTAAAACTGCTCTCATGAATCCATTCTCTACTTCTTCCACACTCTTACTTCATTGAACTTTCTTAACAAGATAACAACTCTGGATAAACCCAGTGTTCTGCTTATCACGTGCCTGTACCCATGGAGGTGAGTGTGGCTAAACAATAATAATAATAAAAGTCAGAGTGCTTTCTATTTAAATATGTTACCTCAAACATCAACAGGATAATTAACATTATTAATTTCTCTATTAATTTTTCCACTGTCCTGACTACCACACTCTTTCACTCTCTTGCAAAACCTTTAACATCACTGTATAATCATTACACTCAACCGATGACCACTTTTCTTCCTTTCAGAAGAACACTGAAGCAATAATAAGTACACTTTTATTAAACTACCTTGCAAACTATACACTTGCCTTTCTTCTTTGTCTTAGTTCATTGTGTGTGGCTTTAACAAAATATTACAGAATGGATAATATATAAGCAATGGAAACATTTTTTTTTTTCTCACGTTTCTGGAGGCAGGGAAGTCTAAGATCAAGAGGCTAGCATCTCGCAAAAGCCTTCTTACTGTGGAATGACTGTGCCTTCCCATGGGAGAAGGTGGAAGGGCAAGAGAGAGAGAGAGAGCAAGATGGGGCTTAATACCTCCTTTTATAAGAAACTCACTCCCATGATAAGGACATTAATCTATTTATGGACCGAATACCTCTTAAAGGGCCCACCTCTTAATACTGCTACAATGGCAATTAAATTTCAACACGATTTCAGAAGAGTCAGTTAAACCATAATATACATGTTATTGTAGCTGAACTTCTTCTCTCCTATATAGGCCATTTGTTTTACTTGTAGGTGAGTCCCTTCCAATTATGCTAACTCAAGAATGTTACTCATAGGTCTTCCCTTTTCATCTTCATAATTTTCCTTCTCTACTGGATAACATTAAGTAACATAAGTAATTTATATTTTTTAAATATATTTTAAAAATATCTTTTTTCTTTGGTCTCCATTTCCCTGGAGCTCTGGATTCATTTATTTGCTCATTTTTCAGCAAAACTCCTAAAAAGTTGTCTAGCCTTTCTGTCTCCAAATTTCCTTTTTCCATTTTTTTCTTAAACTATCTGTTAAGATTTTCCTAAACACTCCTCTAAAATTGGTGTATTCATGATGACCATGACTACCATATAGCTATGAAAGGTGAGAACTTCATCTTTATGATAATTGAGCTATAAGTACATGGGATTAAATACGGAAGATATCTTAGAAACCTAGAAATTCATTTGGCTTCTGTGGAACCACTCTTGGTTTCGCATCCTTTCCCCTTACTTTTCACAGTTCTATATCTTAGTTCAAAAAAAAAATCAAAGAGAATCAACATCTTCTGTTCCCTCAGTAAGCAAAACCAAATAAGTGGACTGATAAGAGAAGCTCAAAGAGCAAGTTTGGCCTGCACTAACTTCTTTCTATACATTTTTTTTTTTTTGCTGGTATTTTTCTCCTAGGCTTCATAAAATTACAGTGCTCAGCTTCCACACTTCTCTGTCATCACTCTGTTGATAATCTCATCCAGGTTCTTGGCTTGACAGGATTTACAATTGGCTTCAACTCACGTTTCTGCCGAGAATTTCAGACCTGATATTTCCACTTGAATATCTGGTAGCTATTTCTAGTATAACTTGTCAAATTGACCTCTTCATAATGCCTTCATATCTCTTTGCAAATCTTAAAATCTTTACCATTCCAGTTAATGATAATTCTATACTCTTAAACCAAATACTTCCTTATTATCTCGAAGTTTTGTTTGTGTTTCTTCTGATTCTACCTCTCAGTGGACACAAATATGAAACTCTGACATTCCTTTGCTAGGGAATATAATCATTGTGTAGATATGACTTTACTGAAGATTTGGGGTACAGTTGGGTTGGCTCGGGTATGCTCAGGATGCCCCACTGGTGGCTCTTGCCACCTTTTTGGCATCTCACAGTTATCCCCCTCAGAGTCCCTGGCTCTCTCTCATCCATTTTCTAAAGCTTTTGCTCCTGCCATGATATCATCGCTCCTAGTCACAGGGTTTGGAGACATTTAATCCATTCCTATAGACTACATTTGTATGACATCATAATAATTTCCTAAATAAGCGAAAGTGAAAATCAACAAACCCATTTTTAATTTTGAAAGCATATAAATGGGTCAGTTGGTAGAATAATATTGAATACATTTTTAATAGAATAGTTCAGCTGTATTTTATTACCCAGCATAAACACTGGGTTTTTATTTTTATTTTTTTGGAAGAACTCCCTGTTTTTCTCCCAGAAATTTTGGTGCTCCCTCTTATTTATTATCTATTGTAGTGACTGTTTCCACATTAAAATTCTCTACCAGAGGACAAGCGCCCTAGCTTGAGCCACAGTGTGTATGCTAGGAACTCTATTAATATTTTAAAATTCATTTAATAAATGAACGAATCAATATTCACTAAAGCAGTGTTAAATTTCATTAATATGGATCATTTGCTTCAGGCAATGAAACACATTCAAGAATTGGCAAGTGTTGTTTTCCTTACTCACTTAAAAAGGCAAATGCACTAAGCCATTCACAGTGTAAGGCTGGAATGACCTCCTGAGTTTCCAACATTTATGAAATCCCATTTGGATTGCTGCAGATAGCAAATGGCTAATCCTCAGACCCAGTCTAGAAAAAGGTTGTCAACAGTGTAGGAATGTGGAATGTCAATAAAGTCAGCTCACCAACAATCCTCTGAAAATTTTACCTTTTCATTACTATATAATAAAAGAGTTATTTCAGTAACAGCTCCAGTCCTTTGAGGCATTTTTAAATTATCAATTACTCATGAGTTTCATGCAAAATAAATAAGAAACATGTTGATTTGACAATTTAATAAGCAATAATGAGGTTTAGAACTAAAATAGAAATCAATTGTATGTACTCTTTATCTACACTGCCATCAACTTAATAACATGTGACAGTTTTATTAACCTAGGAGTCTCATTTGTTTATTTAATTGTTTTCCAGAATGACTACTTTCTGATTATCAGTGATTTGTCCTTCATATTTACATAATTAAGTATACTGTCTCACCTCTTTTGCTTATAAGTTAACTAAAAATTTTATCCTTTTTTGGTTTATTTTTTTGAAAAGCTAAGACATGAATTTAAAAATCTATTAAAACAATCTGTGAAAGGGAAGTATCTCTTTGTAGAGCAGCTAATCCCCAGGGAAAGAGAGTCTAACTTATTTAATTTTAAGACTTATGCAATGCAATTTCAAAATCTGACTAAAAATAGAAAGCTATGGATGACATTTTCATAGTAGAAAAATGTTAGTAGCTATGAGCTTTAGAAAGTGACATCTTTTCAAAATGTTGAAATTACTTTTATTCTACAATAATATCTAGTTAACAAAAAATATTTAATTAATTATTGGTGCCATGATAGTACAGAGTAGCTCATGCTAGTCTAGGCTAAAATTGCAATGTAACTTCAAAATAGTTACAGTACTGTTTATTAGTTTTACTTCTTCTTTTTTTTTTTTTTTGTTTTTGTTTTTGTTTTTGAGACGGAGTCTCGCTCTACCGCCCAGGCTGGAGTGCCGTGGCCGGATCTCAGCTCACTGCAAGCTTCGCCTCCCGGGTTTACGCCATTCTCCTGCCTCAGCCTCCCGAGTAGCTGGGACTCCAGGCGCCCACCACGTCGCCCGGCTAGTTTTTTGTATTTTTTTAGTAGAGACGGGATTTCACCGTATTAGCCAGGATGGTCTCGATTTCCTGACCTCGTGATCCGCCCATCTCGGCCTCCCAAAGTGCTGGGATTACAGGCTTGAGCCACCGTGCCTGGCCAGTTTTACTTCTTAACATACTAATTGTGTCAGATAAAAAACAAACTGCTGAAGTTGTGCAGATAAAACAAGAATAAATCAAATTTTTCTTCTGACTCAATGAGAAGGTCTTGGGTGGTATATGCATAATAATTATCAGTGCAATTAAAAAAATTATCCTATAGCAACCCTTGTAAATTGGTATATTTGGTAACTTCAGATTTGAGTAACTCTATGCAATTTTTGTTTTCACAATATTCAGCATGTTAACTGAAACCTTGTTGAGCTTAGCAAAGTGCAATTAAACATTTGGCAAAGCAAGAGTGCTGCAGCAACTTTTGGACCTTTTACCTCATTTCACGGATACCTTCATCCAGATGACAAATGTCAGTGTCGGTTCTGCAAGTAAACCAAGTTGCTACATTTCATAAGTTGTCATTCTAGTCATCTGATTCATTTCAGAATATATTTACCTACATTTCTCATGATTGTGCTTAGCTTTTCCATGTCTTGTGAATCCTGAATCAGTTTCATTTAAAAAAAAAAAAAAAAATACCTTCTGGGCACATTATTCTTCTCATGAGTTTGGCCTTCAGTTCTACAAAATCAAGTTGTTTTTAATTTCAGGATATCAGCCACAGCTAACATTTTCTTTTAGCTCTCCTTAACTCACTCTATGCTTCCAGCTGGTAAAGAGGTGATGAATCATTCTTGATTTCTTTCTGTCTTGCCCCTCCAAATCCTATTCTGTAAAGTCTCCTCATTGCAATCCCCTAAAAATATATTTAAACAATGTTTTTCATTTCCACTGCTGTGATTTTAATAGCTTCTTCCTGGGATCTTGATTTCAACAGCCTCTTCCTCATACTTTTCTCAACACTACTGTCAGTGAACTTCTAAAAATGGATTCTGTGTTTGACTGTAGGAAACATTTCAATATTCCATATCTTCAGTAACCTCTGCAACCCAAGTGTCTCTGCCCAAAGTGTCTTCAAGGTAATGCCAAATACCATAACATATTTTTTTAAGTTTTTGTATACTTCCTAGGAATATATGTCATAGTATGTAAAGAAGATCTGATTCATGTGATCTGTACTGTTAAGAAAACAGTACTTCAGAGGAAAACAACGTCTCATAGATCTTCAAAGCCTGTTGTTCTTGCGTTGGAATGTACAATATTCAGATGGAGATGCTGATACCAAAAAAGACAGAATCATCAGGCTATTAGAAAGATAAACTAGACGTCTGACATAGTAACTTTTAACAATTTGTACTTATACATATCTTCACATTGAAATATAGTTTTATTAATGACTTCTTTTTTTAGCCTCTCTCTCTTCCATTATTTCAAGCTGTTAAAAATTAAAAATAACCTATAGTAAAGGGCTTTGTCATCTACTTTTTTTGCAAAAATAAGGAAAGCAGGGTTTTTTAAATAAAAATCTGTTGAATCAGCACCACATTTCATGCTACACTACAGTCCCATTTGTATCCTGTGCAAAAACATCCTTCAGATTTATAAAATGATTTTCCATACAGAAAAATAAAAACTACATTTTAATATTTGAATTGGACCTCAAAAGCCAAAATTAGGCTTTTTGTTTCTAAGAAAGTCTCTATCATAAAGCATATGTGCATGATTTTTGGGTTACAGTAAAAGAGGATTGACTTAATATTAAAAGCCTTATTTATGTGGCTCTGTTATTCATCTCCTTTAAGTTTTACTTTTACACTTTTCTATTTTTTGCATCCATATGCGATTATTCAGGTAGATTATTAAGAATAATTCCACCCACCACTTTGGGAGGCTGAGACGGGCGGATCACGAGGTCAGGAGATCGAGACTATCTTGGCTAACACGGTGAAACCCCGTCTCTATTAAAAACATAAAAAATTAGCCAGGCATTGTGGCAGGGGCTTGTAGTCCCAGCTACTCGGGAGGCTGGGGCAGGAGAATGGCGTGAACCTGTGAGGCGGAGCTTGCAGTGAGCCGAGATCGCGCCACTGCACTCCAGCCTGGGCGACAGAGCAAGACTCTGTCTCAAAAAAAAAAAAAAAAAAAAGAAAAGAAAAAGAATAGAAAAAGAATAATTCCATAACATTGTATGTATAAAAGAAGAAATATGTGCCATGAATGTACACTGTTTAGAGAATCTGAAGTAGTTAAAATCAAAAATAAAAAACTTGAATAAAATATGTTACAGTTTTTTATATTTTATATTTTGCTACATTTATCTCAGGCTACTGAAAACATTATTGTGACCCTTACAAATAATGAATTAATTTAAGATTCAAATAGGTGACTAATGATGTCATTCTCTAAACTAACAAGCAAATGTAGAAAAACTAGCTTGTGGTAGGAGGATTTAATAAAAATTTTTTAGCAGCATATAAGGTCACCTTCAGGAACTGTATAAACTGCAAAAGAAGAAAACTTAGAACAAAGCCCTGATGACTGGTGACAAGTGAAGAAGAAAAGCACACTAATTTAATACAAGGGTTTCAGAAAAAGTAGCCAGAGAAGAGTAAATAGCACATTGAAAATCAAGAGAATTGTTATGCAATAAAATAGCCTGTATTTTAAAAAGGTACAGATGAATTAACCTATATAAGAACAAATATAAACTATTTTTATTGGGTTTGGAAATTAGGAAAGTGTAACCTTGCAAAATCAATTCTAGGTTGGTGATCGAGGCTATAAGGGGTAGATTGCAGGCAGAGGATGATGAGTCAAATGAGTGAGTATAGGAAGAAAACAGAGTGTTTTGAAAGAATGTGAAGCTAAAGAATATTCATTTATTAATTTGTTAGATTTTGTTTTCATTTAATGTAAAAATAAGGATAAAACACTTGGCTTCCAGTCCAGCATGTTGAGGAGCTTGGAAGTTATCAATCCCATGATCACAATAATAAAAAGAGGTGAACAAACTGAAAATCAACAACTGTTTTTAGATTCATCAGTGATTTAAGGTTGCAAGACATATTCCTGCCTCCAAAATTGGAGAGAAAAACAGTTGAATACAGAAAATCACAACTTAACGTAGCAGAAGCCTAGGAGCAAAAATATCTCTGCAGGAACCAGTACAAAGAAAAACCTCAAATTATATTGGATGAAATTATTAGAGACTCAACATGAACACATTTGAAAGCTAAAGACTTCAAGGAAGGTCAGTTTTATCCCACTCAGCATACACATGCTTTCGTTTGTTCCAGGAGCCCTACCAGGTTCTCAGAGTAGAAATATGGAAAAAAAAAAAATCTCATTATACTTCCATTAGGGAAAGAAACAAACACAAATGTCTATTTTAAAGAGCATTTTTGCCTGCTTAGCCAAGGCTACTTCAAATGAAATTATTTTGCTAAAGCGTAACACACTGGAGTTTTCCCCAAACGTAACAAAGCTGGGGGAAGGGAAATACTCAACTCTAGCTTCCTCTAGTCTTCCTTTCTCACTTAAGCCAGGAGTCAGGGCATGAACGGCACTTACGGAAGTCACAGCTCAAACTGAGGTCTAGTTATAGCTCTATAAAACTGCAGGTACCGCAGGGCGCGGTGGCTCATGCCTGTAATCCCAGAACTTTGGGAGGCCAAGACTGGTGGGTCACGAGGTCAGCAGATGGAGATCATTTTGGCCAACATGGTGAAACCCTGTCTCTACTAAAATACAATGAAATGGCCCGGCGTGGTGGCGCGTGCCTGTAATCCCAGCTACTTGAGAGACTGAGGCAGGGGAATCGCTTGAACACGGGAGGCGGAGGTTGTGGTGAGCTGAGATTGTGCCACTGCACTCCTGTAGGTACTGCAGGTACTCACAGCATGTTCAAAAAGAAGTTTCCAGGGAAACCCAAAGAAAATGGGGGACATAAAATGAAGGACACCAGAGAAAATGTTAGCCTCCAATGCTGATATCTATAGCAAAAAGTGAACACAGGTTAACTCTTTTATCCAAATATACATGACTCCTCTCACAAAAGGCCTAGGTACCTTAGTGGCCTTTTTCCAGTAATATCATACTTGAATTTCAAGAAAAATTATAAAGCATGCTAAGAGATAAAAATATACACACACAATTTAAAAAGACAAAGCAAGCCTCAGAACCAGATTCAGATAGGACAGAGATGGTGGAATTATCAGAAAAGGAGTTTAAAACAACTGTGATTATTATATTCAGTGACTAATAAAAGAAGATTAGCTTGTACAAAAACAGATGGGCCATTTAAGTCAAGATACAACAACTTAAAGAAAAGACTCAAAAGGAAATGTTAGAAATCAAAAGCACTGTAGCAGATATATATATATATATATATATATATATATATATATATATGTAGCAGATATATATATGTAGCAGATATATATATATGCCTTTGATGGGTTCATCATTAAGCAGAGCACATTCAAGGAAAATTTTAGTGAACTTGAAGAAATATCCATAGAAATTTCTAAAACTGTAGTAGAAAGGAAAAAAGGAAGAAGGAACAGAATATCCAAAAATAGTGAGACAATTATAAAAAGTGTAACATTAGTATAATTAGACTAATGGAAAAAGAAGAAAAGGAAAAGAAATAGAGAAAATTTGAAGCAATGATGACTAAAACATTTTCAAATGTTATTATAGACACCAAATTGCACATCCAGGAAGTTCAGAGAATATCAAACAGGAAAAATACCACAATATCTAACTGACCTGTGATGGTTAAGATTATTTGTCCACTTGGATAGGTTCTGTACTCAGGTACTTAAACATGAGTTTAGATGTTGCTGTGAAGTTATTAATATTTCAAACTGAAAGTAAATCAAAATAGTATTTATATTAGTACTCCTCAAAAATGAAATGCTTAAGTGTAAAGCCAAAAAGGTCTAAGTTCGATATGAAGAAAACTTTGATGAAAGAAATCAAGGAAAATTTAAATAAATTCATATTCTATGCACATGAATAGGATGACAATATTGCCAAGGTATCAATTCTTCCCAGCATAGTCTATAGATTCAATGTATTCTAATCACATTCCCAGGAAGTTATTGTATATGTTGGCTGGGTGCCGTGGCTCAGGCCTCTAAACCTGGCACTTTGGGAGGCCAAGGCAAGTGGATCACAAGGTCAAGAGATTGAGACCATCCTGGCCAACATGGTGAAAACCCGTCTCTACTAAAAATACAAAAATTATCTGGGCTTGGTGGTGCACATCTGTAGTCCCAGCTACTCGGGAGGCTGAGGCAGGAGAACCACTTGAACCTGGAAGGCAGAGGTATGGGAGGTACAGGAGCAACAGGAATTCTCATTCATTGCTGGTGAGAATAGAAAATGGTAAGGACACTTTGGAAGCAAGTAGGTTGATTCAGAAACCTAAATATACTCCAGCTATTGTACTCCTTGGTATTTGCCCAAACAAGTTAAACATGTTTGTATTCACACAAAAAAGCAACTGCATGCAAGTATTTATAGTAGCTGTAATCATAATTGCCAAAATCTAGAATAAGTGAATCAATATACAAATAATTGTACATCCCTATAATGAAATATTATTTATTGCTATAAAGAAATGATCTATCATACCACAAAGACATGGAAGAAACTGAAATTAGCACTGCTAAGTGAAAGAAGCCACTCCATAAAAGCTGCATACTCTATAAGTCTAACAAACAAACCTATGGAGATGATAAAAAAGACCAGTGATTGCTAGGGTTTCATGAAGAGGGAGATAAGGATGAATAGGTGTAGCACAGAGGGTTAAGGAAAGTGAATCTATTCTGTGTGATGCCATAATTGTGTATACATGTAATTGTAAATTTGTTAAAATCCGTAGAATATATAATATATAATACAAATGGAAATGCTAATGTGGACTATAGATTTTAGTAATAATGTATCAATACTTTTTCATCAGTTTTAACAAATGTGTCACACAAATGCAAGACGTTAATTATAGGAAAAGCTTTGGGAGTGGGAGAGATTGAGGTAGTATATGGGGACTCCTTGTACTTTCTGTTAAATTTTTTTTGTAAACTTAAAACTACTCTAAAAATAGCATATATTAATAATAGATCACAATATATACCAAAAACATTATACTTATTTCTTCTCTAAGAAGAGAGGAGAGGATTAGAATAGAAGGTGCTAGCCAAGGGAAGTTTTATATTACCTAAAATAGTCTCTTCTTCTTAATGGAAAAGTATTTTTATACTTTACAAATTTAATATACATGAAAAGACTGAAAAATAGGGGGTTGAAACATTGACAGTAATACATTCTGCTTAGTAAGGAGACTTTGTTAATTTCTTCTTTGTACTTTTTTATTAAAAATACAAGCTGCTACTCCAAAGAGATGTATATAATTTTTCTTTCTTTTTTTTTTTTTAACCAGAGTTGTGTTTAAAAAAAAAAAGCAAGATAAACTAATGAAGACTATGTTAAAGATGCATGGGTGAATTTACAATCTATAAGGTGATGATGTTGAAAAGACAACTGTGATAGAATGTGAGGTACAGATAGAGATGAACTTAGAGTGGAGGTAGAATGCCTTTTCCATCTACTATAATCTAACAAAGAAGAAATAAGTCACTCCAATTACACTAAGATTGTAGATTTTATGAAAGACTATTTAGGAGTACCTATATGGCTTTCTTTTTGTAAAATCGGGGCAAAATAATCCTCAGAGCAGTTGACAGAATGAGAATTTAAATGAAAAAAATAGCAATATGATGATTAGGAGAGCATACAGACCAAACAGAAAACTAAACCACAGATTGCAGCACTTTGAGTGCCTAGGTGAAGCTGTAGGCCATCAAAGCATTATAACAAAAAATTGCCTTCTCAGGAAATTTTCCACAGCAGAGCTCAGTATCCCCCTATATACACATACACAATCAGATTTATATAGGTTTAAGTGTCTGTTAAACAGGCATGATAGAAGGAGAATAGATTGAATTTTCTGAGGGCTGTTATATAAGAAAATATTTGCACTTCATTAGGATTATAAAAGAACCTACACAAGAGAATTGAGTAAACCATGTGCTAAATATTTCAATTTATAAAGGAGAATGATAAAGTGAGAAAGTTATTTAGTTTTATTTATTTAAAGTTATTTATTTGAAGTTATTTAGAATTACCCTTCAATTATTTCAGAGTTTGAGAAAGATTGGTATTCATTTTGTAAGTTTGGTAGAATTCAACTGGGAAGCATTCATTTTAGGATTTTCTTTGTTGGGAGATTTTTGATTACAGATTCAATATTCTTACTTTCTGTTGGTTTGTTCAGATTTTCTATTTCTAAGAATTTATCTATTCAAGTTATCAAATTTCTTGGTGTATAATTATCCATAGTAACCGTATAATCCTGCCTATTCTGTTGTATTTATTTTAATGTTATCTTTTATTCATGACTTTATTAATATTTATTTGAATCTTCTCTCTTTCTTAGTCTAGATAAAGGTAAACAGTTGTGTTTGCCTTTTCAAAAACCCAACTCTTGATTTTACTGATTTTTCTCTATTAGTCTTTTCTAAAGGTCTCTATGTTATCTATTTGTGTTAGGATATTTATTATTTACTTTTTTCTACTATCTTGGAGCTTAGTTCTTTTTCTAGTTTTTTGATGTAGAATATTAGGTTGTTTATTGAAGTTTTTAAAAAATGTTTTGAGGTAAGCATTTATTGTTATAAGTTTCTCTCAGAATTACTTTTGCAGCATTCCATAAGTTTTGGTATGTTGTGTTTCTATTTTTGTTTGCCTCAAGATACATGTGTGAGTATGTATGTATATATATATATATATATATTTATATATGTGTGTGTGTGTGTATGTGTATACATTACAGAGTATATGAACTTAATGATGAACCCATCAAAGGCTTTTTCTTAAAATTTCTGCTACAGTGCTTTTGATTTGTAACATTTCCTTTTGAGTCTTTAAGTTCTTAAACTGAATATACACACACACACACACATATATATATACATGCATACACACACACATACAAACACATACATATATTTAATTTCTCTTTTGATTTCTTCTTTTACCCATTGGTGGTTCATGTTGCTTAATTTACACATACTTGTGAATTTTTCTAAATCCCTAATATTACTAATTTATAGTTTTATAACAATGTAGTCAGAAAATATACTTGATATAGTTTCAAACTTTTTAAAGTTATTGAGACATGGTTGGTAGCTTAAGCATAATCTATCTGGGAGAATGTTCCATGTGTGGTTGAAGAAGAATGTGTACTCTGCTGCTATTTAATGGCATGATCTACGTATGTCTTTTAGTTCCATTTGGTCATAAGTGTAATTCAAGACCATTGTTTCTTTATTACCATCTACGTGTGCTATCCATTGCAGAAAATGGGACATTGAAATCTTCTGCTGTTATTGTATTGTTATCTCCTTCTTCAAGTCTATTAATATTTGCTTTATATATTTAGGTGCTCTGAAATTGAGTGCATATGATATGTATAGTTGTTATATCATCTTAATGAATTCACTGCTTTATCGTTATAAAGTGGGCTTCTTCCTTTCTTTTAACATTTTCTTTGTTTAATTCAACTTTGTCTGATATAAATCTAGCTACCCTTGCTCATTTTGTTTTCCACTAGCATGGGTTATCTTTTTCTATCCCGTACTTTTAATCTGTGTGTTTTTAAAGGTGAAGATAGTCTCTTGTTGGCAATATATATTTGTTCCTTTGTGTGTTTTTTTAGTTTACAAATCCATTCAGCTATTCAATGTCTTTCTATTGGAAAACATAACCCATTTACCTTCAAGATAAATATTAATAGATAAGAATTTATTATTGCCACTTTCTCTATTGTTTTCGGGTAGGCACCTTCCTTCTTCTTTCTGTATTCCTTTGAGCTTCAATTTATTTTCTGTGGTGGTATTCCTTGATTACTTTATCTTTTTCTTTTGTGTATCTTCTATATATTTTTGCTTTGTGGCTTGCAAGGGGCTTACATAAAATATCTTAGAGTTATAACAGGCCATTTTAAGTTGAGGACAATTTAAGTTTGATAATATACAAAAAGTCTACACCTTTGTTCCCCTCACATACCCATTTTATGTTTTCAATGTCACATTTTACATCTTATTATTTCTTCTGCTTGATGAATTCTGCTATTGATGTTTTTATAGCATTTTTATTCATTGTGTTCTTTAATTCCAGAATTTCTGTTTTTATATATGTATGTGTGTATATATATATATATATATGTTCATATATAAACAGTTTATACATACATATATGTGTGTATAAAACATAAATCATATATATAGTTATCAATTTATGTGTTAGACTTTTATTTTTGTGTGTATTGTTTTTCTCATTTTACTGACTTATTTTTTTCTGTGTTCCCTTGAAGTTCAGTGAACTTAATTAAAACAATTAGTTTGAATCCCTCTTCAGGCAATTTATAGCTATCCCTTTTTGTAGTCAGAACATGGAGAAAAGTGTATACTTGTTCACTGTTTATGAAAATGTAAATTAGCACAGCCATTATGAGAAAGAGTACAGATATTTCTCAAAAAGTTAAAAACAGAAACAGAACTTCTATATTATCTAACAATTCCACTCCTGGGTATATATTCATAGAAGGTGAAATCAGTATATAGAAAAGATATCTTCACTCCCATGTTTGTTACGGGAATATTTACAATAGTTAAGATAATGAACTAAACTGAGTGTCCATAAATTAATTAATTAATTATAGTACATATACACAAAAACACACTAGTCAGTCTTAAAAAAGAAGAAAATTATGTAATTTGTGACAACATGGATGAACACGAAGGATATTTTGCTAGGAGAAATAAGCTACTCAAAAGAAAACAAATACTGCCTAATCTCACGTATGTATGTGATCTAAAAACAATGAACTCATGAAAATAGAGGGTAGAATGGTGGTTACTAGGGGTGGGAGGAAATTGGATGATGCTGGTCAAATGGTAAACATTTTCAGTTACATGGGAGGAATAAGTTCTGAAGATCTGTATAACTTGGTGAAAACAGTTAATAATAATGTATAGTATATTTGAAAATTGCCAAGTGGATTTTAAGTGTTCTCACCCCTTAGAAATGATAAGGATTTGAGGGGATAGATCCATTAATTAGCTTGATTTCATCATTCTACAATGTATACATACATTAAAAAAATCACATTGTACCCCATAAATATATAAAATTTATTTGTCAATTATAAATAAAATTACTTCAAAGAGTTAATATTGATTTAAAATTTGGCATTATTGCCTGAGTGTGGAGGAATATTGACCCGGAAGAAATGTGATCAATGAGAGAATGTACACTCTCCACTTAGCAAGTAACACAGCAAGCAGTAGGAAACTAAATTTAATTTACGATAAACATAGAACTAAACACTTATACTACACTATGTGTATATGTACGTATATAAAATTTATCACATATGCATAATGCATATTGGAATGAATGTTATATACTTTTTTTTACTATTATTATTATTATATTTTAAGTTCTAGGGTACATGTGCATAACGTGCAGGCTTGTTACATATGTATACTTGTGTCATGTTGGTGTGCTGCACCCATCAACTCGTCAGCACCCATCAACTCGTCATTTACATCAGATATAACTCCCAATGCAATCCCTCCTCCCTTCCCCCTCCCCATTGAATTTGATAAGTATTTAAATTTGATAATAGGTATTTCTAGAGAAAAATAAAGTAGTGGAAGGCATATATCCATTAATACTTAGACAAAAACTCTTAAAATCATTAATGCATAGAGCAAAAAAAAAAAAAAAAAAAAAAAAAACAACTTAAGCACCTTCGCAGTTGTTTTGAACCATAGTATCTTTACCAACTAATGAATTTATTTTATTTGTGTTGGTCATGACTGGGCCAGCTGCTTAGCTGCTACTTAGGAAAATGGCTTGCGAGAAGATTCCTTCTGAAAATGAGAATAAAAATTTATTTTTGAGACAATCAGATCTATAAACAGAATATTAAAACTATTAAATCAGACTGTTTTAATTCTGAGTCATCTAGATGATTATTTCTCAATAATTATGCTACAGATGTCTTTAAAGGAACAAAATAATGATATCAATCTTATCAAAATTTAGAAATCTCATATCTGGAAAGCCAACATGACTTTTGTAAAAGTATTGAAATCTAATTTAATAATATTAGATTTTAAATTATTAGATAATATTAGATAAGAAAATTATATTTTACATCAATTATTTTTATTTTTAATAATATGTTATATATATTTATTATTATTCTTATACTTTAAGTTCTAAGGTACATGTGCACAACGTGCAGGTTTGTTACATATGTATACATGTACCATGTTGGTGTGCTGCACCCAGTAACTCGTCATTTACATTAGGTATATCTCCTAATGCTATCCCTCCTCCCTCCCCCCGTCCCCACAATAGACCCCGGTGTGTAATATTTTATATTACCTTTTATATTACCTTCTTTGCCATTGCAACACAAGCAGGACTGGATTATTTTTAGTTTGCTGCATTCTCTGGGCATTTTGAATAACTATTTTCTGCATAAGTTATTTCTATATTCTGAATCTTCTTTTTCTGTCTACATGACAAATTGTTATCTTCTATCATCTATATAGCAATAATAATGCTATATATAAAATTTTATATTTCAGTTTGAAATGTAATATATTCTAGATTTTTATACACTGACTTTTGATCAGTGTTTATCCAAATTGATGTTGATTTTACTACTTAGCTTACAGCCTCATATATTATTGTAATTTCTTCTACTTTTTAGCTGAAAATGTAATTTTGTAGAGTAGCGTTCATGATTTTGATATACAATTAACTTAAAACAGACACAAACTGCTTCAGAAATCCAGAGGAAACTATTACCAAAGAGAGAGATCTGGTTTATAAATATGATCCTGTGTTTTGTTAATAATCTTTTCTATTTTGATTTCTCTTGCATCTTTAAGTTGGGAAAATATGTCATTACAAAGAAATGTCTATTTTTGAATAATATGTCATTAAGTACATTGTTGCTATTGGTCTCTTAGTATACAAAAAGAAAATTTTATTGAATTTGGGACAGCAGAAAAACTAGCTATTGCCAATTCCAATTGACAATTAGTGGCAACCAAAGAACTGCTCTGAGACAAATGCTAAGATCACAACTGTTCTGAGAACTGAGATCAGGGAATTTCACAGTGTGTTCAAAAGTGTATATACACATTACACTTTTTAACACATCCAAAAATGGACGGTTTCCTATTATCAGAGTTCTAACAATCAAAAATATCATTGTACATGCATATGTGTATATGTATATACATGCACACACATACATACACATATACATATGTTTGTGTAATGCATTCATATGGTCTGGTTCTGTATGTCCACCTAAATTTCATCTTGAATTGTAATCCCCATGTGTTGAATGAGGGACCTATTGGGAGGTGATTGGATCATGGAAGTTGTTTCCCCCATGCAATCCTTATAATAGTGAGGGAGCTCTCCTGAGATCTGATGGTTTTATAAAAGTCAGTTTCCCCTGTGCTTCTCTCTCTCTCTCTCTCTCCTGCTGACTTGTGAAGAAACTGCCTGCTTCCCCTTTGCCTTCCACCATAATTGTAAGGTTCCTGAGGCCTCCCAAGCTATGCAGAACTGAGTCAATTAAACCTATTTTGTTCATGAATTACCCGGTCTCAGGTATTATAGAAGTGTGAAAACAAACTAATACATGCATATATGTTTGTGT
Source organism: Piliocolobus tephrosceles (assembly GCF_002776525.5). Classification (NCBI taxonomy): domain Eukaryota; kingdom Metazoa; phylum Chordata; class Mammalia; order Primates; family Cercopithecidae; genus Piliocolobus; species Piliocolobus tephrosceles. Next base: position 52,080,985 of record NC_045434.1, on the reverse strand, counting down.
GTGTTTATGTGTTTAAATGTAAAGTAAACAATTCTTGTTTTACTTTGCCATGACACTGAAATAATTGACATTTTACACATCTTTATGAATCTGCCATATCACTTGCAGGTATAATTGAGTGGAAGATTCTAGTTTTACAGTGAAAGTGACAGTGATATTTTCATTGTTTCTGTCATATATTGAGACATATTGAGATGGTAAATCAGGATATCTGTGCTCTAAAAATTGCTTTTTAATAACTAGCTGTATAATATTAAGCAGTTCTCATTCCTATTCCAGACTCAAGTTTCCTCATTGTTATTTACTCCAAAATTAGGACATCTCTGAAGTTTGTTCTGGGACAAATCATTTAAAATGTTTTTTGATTGTAACCCATGTTTTAAATAGTTTCTCATTTATTTAAACTATTTTCTTATTGTAAAGATTTTGAATATTTTTAAACACATTTATAATATTTGGAAATACTCTTTTGTCTTAACATATATGTATTGTTGACAAAGAAATGTGCCAGGCTTTTGGACAATTATTTTGAGAATATTGTTTTTCATTTTATGGTGTTATAGAAATGAGAAATATTTAATTCGAGGAATAATATACAATTTCAATACTAATTGATATTTCACAAGTTAAGTAGCCTTTCTGAGCCTCAGCTTTTTCATTTATAAAAAATAATAGGTACATCTTAAGAATTTAATGTTACTTACATGTTTGAATGGATTTCTCACTAGTTCAAACAAAAATGTTTCTTTATTAATAACATGCAATGTATATAACACAATGAAAGTTGTTTTTTGCAATAACAGGATTGTGACGATGGTACTGAGACAAGAGGCAGGTAGGGGCTGGTTAGGCAGGTTCAGGGGCAGGGTCTCTGGAGAGGGACTAAGCCTGTGGGAACACACCTTCACTGCCCTGTTATATAGCTAGCAGGATAAAATATTGTAAGAACTTCCTCTTATACCAAGATGCTTACTCAGAAGGGACTTTCCAGTCCCCTGCACAGGCACATACAAGGACTGAGGGTGTCCTAAAATGACACTGAACTTATTATAATGATATTAGCATTGTGCTTTCAGCTCCCCCGTGGGTTTTGCATAAGCACTCACGACTAATAACCAAGATGGACTCACTATAGCTAACTGCAGCCATGTGCAGATGCCACGCCCCCATGGGCGGGAACCTTACCCCTCCCATTAAGTCAGAACCCACCAAAGACATCCTTGTTTCTGCCACGTAAAAGACTCAGAATTCAGTCCCATTTTTGGCAACCCTCTTCGGGTCCCCTGTAATTGCTGAGAGCTTTTCTGTTGATTAATAAAACTCTGCTCTGTCTTACTCTCTGGTGTCTGCATGCTTTATTCTTGGTCATGGGACAAGAACTCAGACCTACCTGAACTAAGGAGTGGGAACACTGCAACAGTACAGAAAGTTCCTATATATTTCTCACCCTATTCCCCCATCAACGTTGCACATTATTATAATATATTTATTACAATAAAGGAACCAACATGGAAAAATAATTATTAACAATAATGTTTATCTGTCTCAGTATGCAATCCACAATATGACAGTACATTTAGTTTTTAAGTCTTCTTAGTCTCTCTCGGCTGTGATATTCTCTCTTACTTACCTTGATTTTGATGTCCTTGACACTTTAAAAGAATACTGTTTAGGTATTAAGAATTCCTGTCTAGGCCCGGTGCAGTGGTTCATGCTTGTAATCCCAGCACTTTGGGAGGCTAAGACAGGCAGATCATGAGGTCAGGAGTTTGAGAGCAGCCTGACCAACATGGTGAAACTCCGTCTCTACTCAAAATACAAAAAAAAAAAAATTAGCCAGGCGTGGTGGCACTCACTTGTAATCCCAACTACTCAGGAAGCTGGGGCAGGAAAATTGCTTGAAGCCAGGAGCCAGAGGTTGCATTGAGCCAAGATCGTGCCATTGCACTCCAACCTGGGTGACAGAGCGAGACTTTGTCTCAAAAAAAAAAAAAAAAAAGAAGAAGAAGAATGCCTGTCTTCCAGACACCCGGAGTCATGCCTGTAAACCCAGAACTTTGGGATACCAAAGTGGGTAGATCACTTGAGCTCAGGAGTTCAAAACCTGTTTGGGTGACATGGTGAGACCCTGTCTCTACAATAAACAACAACAACAACAAATTAAAGTAGCTGGACATGGTGGCAAGTGCTTGTGGTCCCAGCTACTCGGAAGCTGAGGTAGGAACCTGGGAGGTTAAGGTTGCAGTGAGCCATATCATGTCACTGCACTCTAGCATGGGTGACAGAGTAAGACCCTGTCTCAAAAGAACAACAACAACAACAACAACAAAATGCTTGTCAATTATATTTGTCTGGTTTGTTTTCCTATGATTATATGTTTTTCTGATTATATGTTTTGGGGAGGAAGCAAACAGGAAATGTACCATTGTTATCGCATCATATCATGGGGGCATAATTTCAACATAACATTATTGTTGATGTTAACCTTTATCATCTGGATAAGATAGTGTTGGTCAGGTATCTCTACGTAAAGTTTTTCTTGTTTTACCCTTTCTCTTGTTGCACTTTGTAAGGAAGTCATTCTGTGTAGTCTACACTTAAGGAGTGGTGAATTTTGCTTCACCTTGAGGTGAGGTATGATCACAGCTCACCTTTACCTCCTGGGCTCAAGCAATCCTCCCATCTCAGCCTCCCATGTAGCTGGGACTACAGGCATGCACCACCACTGGGCTCAGTTTAAACATTTTTTTTTTTTTTTGGAAAAAATGGGTGACTATGTTTCCCAGGCTGGTCTTGAACTCCTGGCGACAAGTGATCCTCATGCCTTGGCCTCCCAAAATGCTGGCCTTTCACCTTCTTAAGGGCAGAGTATTTTTATAAACTGTTTTTGATTGCTCTACTCAGATTTGTCCTTAAGTATTTTCCTTATGTATTTACTAATTCAGTTATTTATTTAAGAATAGAGTCATGGATATGTATTTTACACTTTGATTATAATCCAATCCTTCTTTATTTATTTTGTGGCTTAAGTTGTGCAAGTTTTAGCCACTGGTAGCTCTTTTAGTTGTCTCCTATAACCTTTTGACACACTTGCATTATTGTTGATTATTTTGTTTTTATTCTAGTAATTCCTTACTTTCTGCGCTATAAGATGCAGCAGAATAATGTTGTATATTTCTTCCCCCAGTCCTAGAATCATCCATTCCTCCAATTGCACTGGTTACTTTTAATGGAGAACAGCAAGAAAAACCATGATTTGGGTACTAAGTATGCTTGTTGTTACTGTGGAATATTGCCTCTAGGTTCTATCTGCTGAGAGAGCAAGGAAATGTATTTTTATATACTAACTAGTACACATACACATATCCAGAAATATTTCTATGCATCTTCATTTGTACATTAAGCTAAAGTTCAGTTCATAGTGATGTCTCCTACTCTTATCCATTATCACATGGATTATTATGGATTTTCCCTCTGCTTATCTTTTAATTCTCACTCTAACAGTGGAAACCGTAGCTTCCATATTCCACCACCCAATTTTTACCCATTTTTTCAATTGCAAAATACATGCATACCACTATCAGAACTATTAACGTGTAACCCTGTGGGAAATAACTTTATTAAATGCTGTATAGTGCTTATGTACAGTTTGTCCCTTTTAGACTTACAGTTTCCACTTATTTCCAAAGACACGTAGGTCAGAACCTTTTCCTCCATTTCTTTCAGTGATGTTGATTCATACATTTGTAATGCATTTATTGCTTTGACATTTTCTGTATTCCATCCTAGAAGGCATGTATTGCATGGGTACAATAAGATTCATGCTGTAAAGTTCTATGTGTATCATCAAATTTATAAGTGTCATGTATCCACAAGCATAATATCATTGGGAATCATTTCACTATTGTAAAAATCCCCCTTTGTCTTTCAGTATTTAACCTTGTCTCAGGATTAAACACCTGGTAACCATTGATCATTTTACCATAACTATAATATGGCATACTGTGGGGAAAAGAAAGAGAGATCAGAAGTAGACATAAGAGACTCCATTTTGTTCTCCATTTGAGATGCTGTTAATCCGTGACCCTACCCCCAACCTTCCCAACCTTGTCCTTGCAAGAGACATGTGCTGTGGTGACTCAAGGTTTAATGGATTTTGGGCTGTGCAGGGTGTGCTTTGTTAAACAAGTGCCTGAAGGCAGTATGCTTGTGAAAAGTCATCACCATTCTCTTAATCTCAAGTACCCAGGGACTCGTACACTGTCAAAGGTCTCAGGGACCTCTGTCTAGGAAAGCTAGGTATTGTCCAAGGTTTCTTCCCATGTGATAATCTGAAATATGGCCTCGTGGGAAGGGAAAGACCTGATCGTCCCCCAGCCTGACACCTGTGAAGGGTCTGTGCTGAGGAGGACTAGTGTACAAGAGGAAAGAAGGCCTCTTGGCAGTTGAGATAGAGAAAAGCATCTGTCTCCTGCCCGTCCCTGGGCAATAGAACATCTTGGTGTAAAACCGGATTGTATGTTCTATTTACTGAGAAAGGAGAAAACTGCCTTAGGGCTGAAGGTGGGATGTGCTAGTGGCAATGCTGCTCTTTATGCACTAAAAAGGTTTATGGAGATGTTTGCATATGCATATCAAGGCACAGCACATTTCCTTAAACTTATTTATGTCACAGAGATCTTTATTCATATGTCTTACTGTTGACCTTCTCCCTACGATGATCCTATTATCCTGCCACTTCTCTTTTTCTAAGATGGTAAAGATAAATAAATGATCAATAAATACTGAGAGAATTCAGAGACTGGTGCCGGCGTGGGTCCTCTGTATGCTGAGCGCCAGTCCCTTGGGCCCACTTTTTCTTTCTCTATACTTTGTCTCTGTGTCTCATTTCTTTTCTCAAGTCTCTCATTCCACCTAACGAGAAACGCCCACAGGTGTGGAGGGGCAGGCCACCCCTTCAGCATACTAGTAGTTATTCTTTTAAACTTACTGCTATTACTTTATTTTCTTTTAGATCATCCATTTTATTAGAAATATATGCCAAATTTGAAGTCATATGCATGGGTGTATCTACTGTGGTTATGACGAAAAACAGATACATTACAGTTGAATGGATTCATAAATGCAAAACATTCATGTCAAGGAAGCTAAGTGTTGTATTGAGAAAGAAAATAAATTCAAGCTTCTAATAGAACCAGACAAATTCCTAAATTTATAAATACACTAAAATATTGTATATATTTATTTATAAATATAAATAAAAATCTCCAAACATAATTAGGTATTCCCCCAGACGTTTTTGTTGCAAACAAAATACAATATGTTAAGAACTCAAGAAATATAGTAGGTTTTCATTCCCTCTATTGTTAAAGAAAACGTAAGTCATAATGTACTAGATTAAATTTGTTTTCAAGAAAGATGAGATTAAAACATAAAATGTTTAATTAAAAATAAATCTATAACCTATGATTAGAAAGTGCAACACACTTGCATCAGCTTTACTGAATTCAACAGCATTGTTCTAAATTAGATGTATATTAGTATCATTAATACAATTTATATTATTTCCATATATATTAAAATATTAGGTTATAATAACCTTAATTGTATGTGACCTTTCTTGAACACTTTCTAAGAGTCATAGGTTCTGCTAAATGTTTTATGTACATTGCTCTTCCAAAAATAAAGTAATAAATCTTTTTAAAAAGCACACAAACTTGAAGTAGGTACAAGTATTTTACTCCCGTATTGAGGAGGAAATTCTTTGTCTCAGAAATACTGGTTACCTTCCTAAAAGTCACACATTTAACAAACTTCAATATCTTTATTCCCCAACCACTTCAAACATTTTTGTCTTGTATTCATACAATTTCTGTCTTAAATTTTATATTTAAATAGCAGTAATGACAATTTCAAAATTTCCAGCATTACCTGGTAACTCTTATTATTATTAATTTTTGTAATAATTATTATTGTTTTGTTTTAACTTAAGTAAATTGACTTGTTAATCCTTTAGCCTGAGCTACACCTAATACCCAAGACTGGATAATTTATAAAGGAAAGAGTTTAATTCACTCACAGTTCAGCATGGTTGGGAAGGCCTCGGGAAATTTACAATTGTGGCGGAAGTGGAGTCAAAAACGTCCTTTACATAGCAGCAACAAGGAGAAGTGCTGAGCAGCAGAGGGAAGAACCCTTTATAAAACCATCGATCTCATGAGAACTCGCTCACTAACAAGAGAACAGCAGCATAGGGTAACCACCCCCATGATTCAGTTTTCATCCACTAGGTCTCTCCCATGACACAAAGGGGTTATGGGAACTACAATTCAAATGAGATTTGGATGGAAACACAACAAACCGTATCAACATCCAATAATATGTCGTAATTTAAACTGCATGTTGAGCAATGTAGATTACTCCTTTTGAATGATAAATCAATGTGGGAAAACGGTACAGATCAATTAAAATAACTGTTAAAAATAACCTCTAAAAAAGATATAACTTATACTTCCAAGAATTTTGATAAAACTTTTAAGCAGGAAAGGCTATGATTCCAGATGGATTTAAAGAGATATTAATACTGTAATGATGCAAAAGAAAGAAGGATGTTGTTAATGGTGGGAAAAAGGTAAATGTACTATTTTGATACAGATATATACATTAGATATTATAACTTACAAAAATATAGCTTCAAATTCTTGTAATTAACAATGAGAATGATTATTTAAATTTTTAATATTCAATTATGCATACCAAGATAAGAAAATTACCAAGATAAGAACATCCATGTAGACAATCTTACTGAAATCAGTAATGGTAAATATTGAAGGATATTGATAAGCTCTTAATACCTATGATTGTAAGTGGGCTTAAGAAAAATCCTGTATTAGTGAAATTAGTACATTCAAAGTTGTCACTTGATATTTTTAATGTATTCATATTTTATAGCACATTTTCACAGTTTCTTACTTCTGGGGTTACACTCCAATGGATTTGTGATTTTGCTAAATATTATATATTTTAATTTTTAAAGAATTATGAAATAGAATTTAAGAGGAAAAAGGGTGACAATTCTGACATTTCTGGCATGTACTTGCTAAGTGATGTTAGGAAAATATATCTAAACACTTTGTCTTAGTTTCCTAGACTGTGATAGAGATAATATTAGTGTCTACTTCGTTAAGTATTTCTGAGTATTAAGTGAGCTAATAAAGGTGTATTTGGAAAACTGCCAATTACATAAACCTGCAATAAATTATAGCTGTGTTTGCTGCTGTCACTTTTTTATTACTGTTGTCACTAATACAATCACCATTACCATCGTCTTCCCATGATAAAAATAATTCTTGGAGGCTTAAAAAAGGTAAATTTATCCACCTTCCAAGATTTCGTATGAAACTGCATTCTAAATAGTCCAGGAAACACTGGCAGTTTTCAATACTTTAAATTTTGGTTCATCTAATAAAAGAAAATATTTCATTTATATTATGTAGTAATTGGTGAAGATACCTAAATTATCTCATAATTACAATGATTTGCATTTCTACTTTAGAGTCAATTTAAACATTTCTAATATTTGTTTTGGATAGATTTTAATAAAATAATTTTGGCTTTACAATTTTTTAATAAATGAGAAAATTAATCTTTTGTCATTGTCATTTTCTAGTTTGTCATATTTTTCTGTCAACTTTAATAACAGTATATTTTGTTTTATACAATTTTATAACTACATGTGTTTAAATAAATCATCCACATAGTGTGTAGCTTCTGATTTTTATGATATGCTTCAAAAAATGCCTGATAGCAATGTTATCATATTTTTTACCCATTTTACTTCTAATAATTGTTTTTAAATTTTGCTTTAAATTTTGGTTATATTTTAATATTTTCTTAATATGAAACATATTTTTATGTAAGGAGTAAAGGAAAGATGACATTGTCATGGCACCTTTCTTAGTTTGTATTTACCTCATTGATTTGAAATAATATACCAAATTTTCCTGTAAAGCTGAGACTTTGTCTGTGTTATCTATATTAGTGTCTTAATGTGATAGACTTTTAAAAATGCCCACAAACAAAAGGTCCATTAGTTTACATAAATTTTTTCTTAATGTATAATGAGAATCTTCTGTAGTTATTTTATTAGCAGTGTTTTTATTTATCATCTTATTTTGGTAAATTATTTCTTTCCTTTGTTTTCTCATGCCAGTTTTTTGTTACCCTTCACTTGGGGGCTACTGCTAGATTTATTCTTTACTGTTATATCTCTATTGATTATTTCTGTATTCTTGTGAATATTTTCATTTTTTTATATTTTCTCTTTTACAGTCTGCATTCTTTTCTTACATAACCAGTGTAATCAATCAGTTAATTATTATTATTATTATTATTATTATTATTATTATTATTATTTTGAGACGGAGTCTTGCTCTGTCACCCAGGCTGGAGTGCAGTGGCCGGATCTCAGCTCACTGCAAACTCCACCTCCTGGGTTCAAGCCATTCTCCTGCCTCAGCCTCCCGAGTAGCTGGGACTACAGATGCCCACCACCACGCCCAGCTAATTTTTTGTATTTTTAGTAGAGACAGGGTTTCACCATGTTAGCCAGGATGGTCTCCATCTCCTGACCTCGTGATCCACCTGCCTCGGCCTCCCAAAGTGCTGGGATTACAAGCGTGAGCCACCGCGCCCGACCAATAATTATTATTATGTAAATATTTCGTGAAATAATGCCAAATAAAAATAATGCATTCAACAAATCTGTGTTGAATTAATGGATGTGTATCCAAAAATAATAGAAATCTACTATAGAAGTAGTGTTTCATTTCTGTTTTTTACTATTTTTATTATACTGACTTTGAGTTTCAAAATAATGGAAGAAATTAAATATATATATGTGTGTACACACATATTTTAGGTGTATATACACGTATTGTGAATACATATATATATATATCATATATATACACATCTTTCAAAAAGATAAATGTTTCATAAAGAACTCCAAGTAGATAATTCATTTGTTTCCCTCCTTAAACCTCTAATGAAATGAATTTCCTTTAAAATATTTTCTTAGGTATCCAAAGTTAGATTTACTTTCTGTAGGTACATACATCATTGAGAAGTAGGGATTAAAGGGAATACATACAGAGTTTACATTGAAATATTTATACCCAGTAGTATATTATAGAAATTATTTCTGAAAGAAATAAAATAACACGTGTGCACATATGTGTGTGTATGTAAATATATGAATTGATCTATCTATGCATTCATATCTCCAATTCTATTAAAAATGGGTTGTAGAGGAATACATATACAGTCAAGGTGTATGCATAAGAATTTTCAGCTCTTTTAATGAGCCTTATTTCAGATCATAATTCAAGCCTTTTTTCCAGCACATTGATTTTCTTTACAATATATTTTGCTGTGAATATTGACAATAAAGAAAAATTTCATTCATAACTTCAGCAAGTCCTCTACATTTTTCATAAAGGTGACAGTTTTAGGGGATAAATTTCTTCAGCATATGCTGCACTAGATTTAAGTACTGAAGATGTTAAGTCTTAAGTACCTCAATAATGTTTAAATATAATGGGTAATAACTCTAATGAGTGATAAAAATTTCACTTTTCTAGTCACATAAAACCTAACCATTATTTTTTCAGTAATGCTCTGTTACAGAAATGTGTGTCAGAGTTTTAGCTGCTAGGGAAACCATCTTTTATGAAACTGAATATAAAATAGAAAGTTTTAGAAAGTTATCCAAAGGGCACACTGAATGTTTTATATTAGTTTATTTTGAGTTTGTTATTGGTATTGGTGTCTTTTGGAATAAACTTTTAATAGAAGTTCCAAAAATTTTTATCTATGGCACTAAAAGGATGCAGTAGGATTTAAAGTTTTGCTAATATAACGGATACGAATCTAAAAATATTTTGTGAAACAAATGTTTTTAAACATTGTGAATTTAGCTGTGCCAAAGCATGCTAGGACAAAGTTCTTGTAGAAGAGTTTATAATATTTCTACATTTTCTGTTCTTTATAATACAAGCTTCCTTAAAATTAGTAGTCCTATATATTCATGTCATTTATATTCTAAGTTTCAGGTCTAAATAAATCGTAATTATTATTTAAGTAAAGATGAGACTAACATTAAATTGAAGGCACAACTTTGGGTTCAATCTTTTTGAAATTGCAATTGACTTGTGAACACTTTTTTATTCTTTTTTCTATAATGAAATAGTTAAGGCTAAAAAGGCCTTCAATTTACGGTTAGTCTCACCTTTACTTAAATAATAATTATGATATATTTAGACATGAAACTCAGAATACAAATGACATGAATAAATAAGACTATTAATTTAAAGAAAGTTTGTATCAGAACAGAAAAGTATATTATATTTTGTCCTTAAAATTTTAATATTTTGCTTAAAAATTGCACATATGATATAAAAATATATTACTTTGTAAAAGAACAATGTGAGTAAAGATACATTGCTCCTTCTTGACTAATCCAATATAATAATAATTACTAGTCCAATATAATAATAATCATATTATTATAATACAACAAAATAATAGCATTAGTAGCCTACAGTTTGTTAGTAACAAAGCTCATAACATTTCATATATTTTTATTATATATATATTTATAATTTCATATATAATTATACTCAAAAAATTCCATTAGAAAAGATGAAACATAGATTATCCTATAGAGTCTGAGACAGATAACAGCTTGCCAACCCCTTAGTTTTTTTCCAGGAAGACTCATTTCAGAATTTTGACCTTCGTTATTTATCTATATCTACACATATATATTGTATATACATAATCACAATTTATGTTATGGCAACATATATATACGTGTGTGTGTGTATATATACACACACGTGTTTTTAGGTATAAATATGTTATATATTACCACTGTTTTATATGTTATATATATGATCACAATTTTTATCCATTTATCTGTCAATAGATTGTTCTCCTGCCTTGGCTATTGAGAACTATGTTGCAACAAACATAGGGGTGCAAATGTAAATTAGTGCAAATTAGTACTACTCAGTACTAATTTTATTTACTTTTGATACATACCCAGAAGTGGAATAGCTGTATCGTGTGGTAATTTTATTCTCAATTTGTTAGGGAATTCCGTTTTGTTTTCCGTAACAGCGGTATCAACTTACATTCCCATCAACAATGTATAAGAGTTCCCTTTTTTTGGTACTCTCTCCAACACTTATTATGTATTCCTTTTTTGGTAATAGCCATCCTGCTGTGAGGTGATATCTTATTGTGATTTTGATTGTCATTTTCCTGATGATTGAAAAGAAGGTAATCTTGTCATGAATCAACCTGTAATATATTATGCTAAGTGAAATAAATCAGACACAGAAGGATAAATACTGCATGATCCAACTTATATGTGAAATTTTAAAAAGTTTAATGTGTAGAAACAGAAAACACAATGGTTATTAGGAGCAATGTGCAAGGGGAGTTACAGAGAGATATTTGTCAAAGGACAAAGTTGCTTCATACAGGAAGAATAACTCTAGAAGTCTCCTATACAGCATAATGACTACAGTTAATATTTTATTGTATACTGGAAATTTTAAAAGACAGATTTCAGATGTGCTTACTACACATATTCACACACAGACACACACATGCAAGTAACCATATAGGGGGTGTATATGTAAATTTGCTTTACTATAGCAATAACTTCATTATTTATATGTATGTATATTAAAATATCTTGTTGCACACCTAAAATATATATAATTAAAAGGATTCTGACATTCAGATCTGTACAGTAATCAATATGTCTTGTTTTAGCCTATAGAATTTGTGGAAATTTGTTACAAAAGCAATAAGAAACTAACACTAGTTTCAGTATTGTTACATTATATTGCATAGTTCATATGTTCCATAAACTATTTTTAAAATTTGCTCATGTCTAGTTCATGCTTCCTAATTATTAAATCTTGGAAAATTCCAACATACATTTCATAGTTCAGAATAATTTAACACTAAAATGATGCTTTCCTTGGAAATTAGATAGAAATTTATAAAAGTATTTAGACTTGGTGTCCCATGAAGAACAAATCATTTTGATGATCATTTTTTTATTTTTTAAAATATAAACCTTTCACTTAAAACAGTTTTAGATTTCCAAAATTGATACAAAACACTACAAAAAATGTTCATACCTCCCACAACCAGTTTGCCTTATTAATGAAATCTCACTATGATACATTTGTAATATGTGATGAACAAACATTGACACATTATTATTAACGAAAATCCAAGTTTATGATGATTTTCTTAATTTTTGTCTAATATCCTTTTTATGTTCAAAGATCCCATCCAAAATGTCACATGACATTTATTTGTCATGTCTGCTTAGGCACCATTTGGGTGGAACACTTTTTCTAACTTACCTTGCTTTTGATCAACTTGACAGTCTTTCATTTATTGATCAGATATTTTAAGAAGTCCAACAACTGGTATTTTCTAATATTGTTCTTATGATTAGATTGAGGTTATGTGATTTGGGAGAATGAGTACAGTGATGAAGAACCTTGTTTATCACATCATATCAAGAGTGTACACTATTAACATTTCTTGATCTTGATCTCCTAGATAAAGTAGCATATGGCAGTTTTCTCCACTGTTACTGCCCCATCCCCCTTTCTGTGCTACACTCTTTGGAAAGAAATCATTCTGTTCGATTGTCTCCTAAAGCCCTTTAATATATTCTCATTATTATGAATTGTTTGCTTCTTGTTTTTTTTTTTTCTTTTTTCTTTTTGAGCACGTTCGTACTTTGTGGCATAATAAGATGTTTCTCCATATAAACATTTATCTTGTATATTGCCTAATGCAGTTTTAGAATTAGCAATTTCTCTAAGAAATTCTGATTTCATCCATTGGAAAATGGTATTAACAATCCAAGATATGTGTATATCTACTGAGGAATTGTTCCATTCCAGTATAAGCTTATAGTCCCATAATTAAGTCATACCCTCCTGGCAAACATCTTTTCAACTAGGGTAGATTTCTTATGTAGAGTTTCCATTGCATTTGCTCTTACAGACTTTACTCATATCCAAAGTTATTTGGGTCAGTACCTTTAGCCTTCACCCACTTCTAATAACAGTTTGATTATTCTGACAAATTCTACATTTTATTCTGTGAATCTCCAGCTTCCTAAATGAACTGCTAAAATTTTGCCTGTCCTAAGGTTTAATGTCTGTGCTGAAGGTTCTGTGGGTTTTTGCAAATAAAGTGTCATTATTCACTATTACAGTCTCATATAAAATTGTTTCACTGTCCTAGCATATTCCTATACTTCATATTTTCAACTATTCCCCTTCACCACAAATACCTGGTAACAAGTGATACTCTTATCATCTCTATGGTTTAGCTCCTTTCAGAAAGTCATATATTTGAAATATTGGAAGATGTAGGCTTCCAGACTGGTTTTCTTCACCAAACAATGTGAAATTGAGATTTGACGTCTTTTCACAGTTTAAAATAATTTATAAATAATCATCCATTTTCTGAATATATCATGGCTTATCCCTTCACCTGTCGAAGAGTATCTTGGTTACTTAAGTTTTGGGTGATTATATGTGACACTAGCACTGATACAGGAGTTAAGAAGACATTAACTTAGGCAGATAGTTAGGGTATAGGAGTCCTCAGTAAGGGTTTTCTTTTTAATGAAAAGCAGTTCCGAATCATTTTTTAACAAAGAGCAGCCTGTAAAATCGAGCTGCAGACATAGACAAGCAAGCTAGACGCTTGCACTGGTGAATGCCCATAGGGAAGAACTACCTGGGATTAGCTGTGTTCAAAATGGTGTCTCCATCTTTACATGTGTACCCTAAGGAGCAGACAAGATGGAGCAGGTCCAGTGGAAAGCACATTTGCATAATAAAATTAGGGTGGGGTGGCCAACTTTTTTCTCATGCTTTGTAAACATCACACCTGATCAAATCAATCTATGGGCCTTACATAAATCAGACACTGCCTTCTCCAGCCTGCCTATAAAATCTACTGCAGTCCACCACCTTCCACTTCTTAACCCATCCACATGTTTCTGTGTCCTGAATTCTCTCTCTCTTGCAGGGAGTTGCTGTCCTCTCTCCTTTCTTCTATTAAGCTTTCCGTTCCTTAACGCACCCACATGTTTCTGTGTCCAGAATTCTTTCTCAGAGCAAGAAAACAAACATGGGTAAATCCCCAGACAACATTTTTTTTTTTTTTGTATTAACTTTCATGTGTAGGGTTTTAGGTGGAAAGAGTTTTTACAATAACTGAATACCTAGGTATATTTATATAAAGATATGGCATCTTATAATCAGAGGTCATATGGTATGACTATGTAGAATTCATAGGAAACTGCCAAAATCTCCTTCAAAGTGGTTGCACCACTTTGCACTCAACCAGCAATAAATATGAGTTTGTGATGTTTTGCATCCTCACTAATAATTGATGTCAGTATTTTAGATTCGACATTTTTAATAGGTGTGTAGAAATATCTGATTGTTGTTTTATTTCAAAATTCTTACCTGAAAAACACTGCTGAGTGTCATTTCAAATGCTTATTTGCAACCTATCATCTTTGGTGGCGTGTCTTTTCAAATCTTTGGCTCATTTGTTAACTGGTTTTTGTTTTCTCCCCATTGAGTTTTAAGTGTTCTTTGTATATTTACATGAGAATCATTTGTTAGGTATTTATTTTGAAAATATTTTATCCTGTATAATGTTGGACTTTTGATCTTCTTAACAGTGTCTCCATAGGGCAGAAGTCTTAATTTTAATAAAATCCAGCTTATCATCTTGTTTATTTTATTGATCATGCTTTTGGCGTTGCATCTAAAAACATTCTCAAAACTGAGGTCATGCATTTTTCTCCTACATTCTCTTAGGAAGTTTTAAAGTTTTATATTTTACATTTAGGTTTATAATTTCTCTTGATTTAATTTGTGAATGACATAAGGTCTACATCTAGGTTCACTTTTTTGCATAAGTAATACCAATTGTTCTAGCTTTTGTTGAAAGACTATTCTTCCTTTTCAGAATTTCTTTTGCTACTTTGTCAATATCAGCTAACAATATTTTGTAGTTCTATCTCTGAACTCTACTATATTAGAGTTCTATGTGCCTAATGTTTCACCAGTTTCATGCTTCTGTGATTACTGTAACTTTATAATACATCTTGAGGTTTGGTATTACACACCTTCTTTCTTTGTTATTCAATATCAAGTGAGCTATTCTAAGTCTTTTCCCTTTTGAAATGAACTTTGGAGTTGATTTGAGAATAACTACAAAATGACTGGCTAAGATTTTGATTGGGATTGTGTTCAATCTATAGATCTATTTGGGAAGAAATTGTGTATTAATAATATTGAATCAAATTAACATGAAATATGCCTTCACATATTTAGATCTTTAATTTCATCCATGGTTTTGTACTTTCCAGCATACATATATTTTATTAATTTTATAACTGCTTTCATTTTTGCATTTCTATTATTTAAGTTTTAAATTCTAGATGTTCATTTGCTGACTTATAAACAAACAAATGACTTTTGTATACTAATTTTGTGTTCTCCAAACTTGCTTCTCAATTTCAGGAGTTTATTGTTTAATTTTTTACTGAAACACAAGGGGTTCAGTGACTTTTTTTAGACCCAGGAGTCAAAGCCCTATAACAACAGCACAAGGATTAGTTAATAATATATTTATACTACAGAAAGTCCTATCATTCTAACATGTCACAAGTTAAAACACTGTGATATAATGTCCAGTAATTACTTCCTGCAATGCTGCAAACATTGTATTAGTGAGGTTACTCATTGCATATGTCTAATTGCTAGCATTCTAGTGACAGAACTGTGACCAAAGCATCAAAAAGTGATAGATCATATGCCAAACTTATCGTAGAAAGACAACTAACATTTCTTTCCATCAAAAAAGTGGTAAATGAAAATATCAGTTTTGGAAATTCAATATTAGGATAAATAATCTTCTTTCACTTAAATATATTACAAAGCATGGACAAAGTAAGAACAATTAGACAATAGTTTATTTTCAGTTATTTAAAAGAACATCATCACACATTTCCAAGACTGATTTCTAGATACAGTACTGAGAATTGATTAGGTTAACTTTTACCAGTAAACTCTTTGAACCAGCACAACATGTGTACATATTTTGTTTTCAAGTATACACGTGAAGGCCCATCAATGATAAATGACTTTAAATCAAGAATCACTAGAAAGTCTCAGCTTTTAAAGATTACTATTTAATCTTAGTAAATGCCACTTAATTTTGTAATGCATCAAAATAAACTGAAGAAATCAATAACTTCATCCCTAAGCAGATCAGCATGTGTAGTATTGATAGTAGTTTAATGTTTCTCTACAGTTTCCCTGGGGAAAATTTACTTAAAGAGAAATCCAGGAAACTTGCCTATACCCTTTGTTGATTTTTTACAAATCTGTACACCAGTTAACACAAATAACTATCAAGATATATGACTTGAATCACCCTAGAAATTTCCCTCATGTGGATTCCCAAATAATCCTTCTTTACCTAAAACAACCTGTGTACTTTCTGTTATGCCGTAGCTTAATTTTGCCTTTTTGGAACTTAATAAAATGTTAAAGTGGAATTTAATAAAAATGTTAATATTAGGTATATACCATTTTATGTTTCAGAATTGCTCATATTGATGAATGAATCAATTGTTATTTATTTTATTTTTTTTTTTTTTCAGTTATTGGCTAGATTTTTATTTTGTGATTTTACTATTGTGTGTTTATCCAGACTCTTGTTAATTAACATTTGGATGATTTCCAGATTATAAAAAAAGCTGCTAAAAACCTTCTTGTGAACACATTGTCACAATTTTATGTTTTAATTTCTTATTTATAAACGTTTGTTTTCATTTTTTGGTAAATACCTAGAACTGGAATAATTTTGTCATAGGACACTTTAAAAACTGCTAGGTGTTTTTTTCACAGGATGTTTAAAAATGTATGCAAGTTACCATTTTTTTTTTTTTACAATTTCATAAGTAATGTTGTAAGATTTTAAAGTTTATATGTAGCATCTCAGCGTAATTTTAATTTGCATTTCTCTGGCTACTTGTGATCTTTCAATGTGCTTTTGACCATTTGTATATTATTTTGGGAGATATAAGCTCAAGTTTGGTCATTTTTTTGAAATTGACTTTTTATCTTTTTGCTACTATTATAACTTGCATAATATAGTCTGGATATAAGTAATTTGTCAAATATGTGTCACAACCACTTTATTCTTACCTGAGTCTTGATACTTCACAATCCTAATGTTTTGTATATAAGACCAATTCAGCAGGTTATTTGCTTGTTTTGGTTTTGTTCTACTTTGTGTTAGCACTTTTTGTACTCTATCTAAAATAATATTTATCTATCTTCAGTTTATGGAGCTGTTTCTCATGTTCCTTGTACTTTCCTTTGTGACATTTATATCTGAGTCTATAATCTGTCTTGAACCAGTTTTTTGTTGTTGTTTGTTTTAAGATAAATATCATGTTCTATTTATATTTTTCCACAGATATTCTATTTTCCTATCACAAATGGCAGTTTATTTTCTTTCCCCATTTTATTTGTTTGACATTTTTGTAACAAATCATGATAACATATGTGTGAGCCTATTTCTGATCACCTGTTCTATTCTATTTATCTGTTTTTTTCTTTTTCTTTTTTTTTTTATTTTTATTTTTTATTATACTTTAAGTTCTAGGGTACATGTGCATAACGTGCAGGTTTGTTACATATGTATATATGTGCCATGTTGGTGTTCTGCACCCATCCACTCGTCAGCACCCATCAATTCATCATTTATATCAGGTATAACTCCCCAATGCAATCCCTCCCCCCTCCCCCCCTCCCCATGATAGGCCCCATTGTGTGATGTTCCCCTTCCCCAGTCCAAGTGAGCTCATTGTTCAGTTCCCACCTATGAGTGAGAACATGCGGTGTTTGGTTTTCTCTTCTTGTGATAGTTTGCTAAGAATGATGGTTTCCAGCTGCATCCATGTCCCTACAAAGGACGCAAACTCATCCTTTTTTATGGCTGCATAGTATTCCATGGTGTATATGTGCCACATTTTCTTAATCCAGTCTGTCACTGATGGACATTTGGGTTGATTCCAAGTCTTTGCAATTGTGAATAGTGCCGCAATAAACATACGTGTGCATGTGTCTTTGTAGTAGCATAATTTATGATCCTTTGGGTATATACCCAGTAGTGGGATGGCTGGGTCATATGGTACATCTAGTTCTAGATCTTTGAGGAATTGCCATACTGTTTTCCATAATGGTTGAACTAGTTTACAATCCCACCAACAGTGTAAAAGTGTTCCTATGTCTCCACATCCTCTCCAACACCTGTTGTTTCCTGACTTTTTAATGATTGCCATTCTAACTGGTGTGAGATGGTATCTCATTGTGGTTTTGATTTGCATTTCTCTGATGGCCAGTGATGATGAGCATTTTTTCATGTGTCTGTTGGCTGTATGAATGTCTTCTTTTGAGAAATGTCTGTTCATATCCTTTCCCCACTTTTGGATGGGGTTGTTTGTTTTTTTCTTGTATATTTGTTTGAGTTCTTTGTAGATTCTGGAAATTAGCCCTTTGTCAGATGAGTAGATTGCAAAAATTTTCTCCCATTCTGTAGGTTGCCTGTTCACTCTGATGGTAGTTTCCTTTGCTATACAGAAGCTCTTTAGTTTAATTAGATCTCATTTGTCAATTTTGGCTTTTGCTGCCATTGCTTTTGGTGTTTTAGACATGAAGTCCTTGCCCATGCCTATGTCCTGAATCGTACTATCTAGATTTTCTTCTAGGGTTTTTATGGTATTAGGTCTAACATTTAAGTCTCTAATCCATCTTGAATTAATCTTCGTATAAGAAGTAAGGAAAGGATCCAGTTTCAGCTTTCTACTTATGGCTAGCCAATTTTCCCAGCACCATTTATTAAATAGGGAATCCTTTCCCCATTTCTTGTTTTTGTCAGGTTTGTCAAAGATCAGATGGTTGTAGATGTGTGGCATTATTTCTGAGGGCTCCGTTCTGTTCCATTGGTCTATATCTCTGTTTTGGTACCAGTACCATGCTGTTTTGGTTACTGTAGCCTTGTAGTATAGTTTTTTTCTTAATGTTAATCTTGTTGTCATTCTTTATGCCACACCCATGTTATTTTATTTACTTCAGTTTTACATTGAATCTTGAAATCAAAGATTTTATTGGTTCTGCTATATCCTTTAAATTTGCATTTAATTTTATGATTAGAGTATAAATGTCTACAAAATTTTGCTAGGGTTATGATTAGGGTTGTAATGAATCTGTAGATTAATTTAGTTAAGAACTGACATTTTTAAACAATTAAAACTTTAATTCTACAAATAATGCTATATACTATATTTATTTATTGCTCTTAATTTATCTTAATATTTTGTAATTATCAGAATTGAGGTTATAAAAAATTTTGTTAAATTTATTTCTAAACTGTTTATGTTTAATGCTAATTTAAATAGCATTGTTTTCATATCTTATTGTATTTTTCGAGTGTTAGTTTTTAGGATGTGGAAGTACATTTTTTGCATAATGACCTTGATTCTGTGATATTACTAAGTTATTAATTATAGTAATTTTTCTACACACAGTTTTGGATTTTCTACTTACATTCTCTCTAATCATTTTGCTTGACTTTCTCTCACTATATGTAGTAGCTATAATGTCTAGCATAATGTTAAATAGAGGTGGTGAGTTCAGACATCCTGATCTTAGAGGAACTTATATGGTACTTCACCACTAAGTATGATGTTATTTATAGTACTTTTTAAAACATTCTCACCTTCCTATTTCAATATGTCTGCTATACACATTTTTATCATGATCTGTGTTGAATTTTGTCAGTGTTTTCCCTGTATCTGTTGATAAGATCATATTTTACATTATTCTGTTAATATTGTAATTTAATTATTATGTTTAATATTAAATTAATATTGCTAAAATACCATAATGTGGTTAAATTATTAAAATAGACTCACATCAATCATAGATTATTTCTAATTTTAGAAACTAGTCAAAGAATTAAACACCATAGAAGCACCAACTCTAGCATTTCTTTCTGAAGAAGGCAAACACATCCGAAGCAACTTTCTAAGTATTCTTTTCTCCAATATTGGAATGATAGAAACATGCAGACTTAACTATGTGTGCATAAAATGTTGTTAGAAAAAACTGATTTTAGTACGTTAACTCCATCTGCTTGGCTAACTTTCATTCTCCAGCTGGCCATGTTCCATAAATCCTTAAATTCTGGGTTTATTTTTAATAAGAGAGTCAGACAGCCATGTTGTTTCTTGCCAAAATGAATTTATTTATAAGAACTTCCAATTATATTTTCATTGGTAAATGCTATTAGCTTATTTACAAGGGTATCTGGTCTAGTTCAGTATTGCCTCTGAAATGCCCAGGTAGGAGAAAATATCTAATAACCCAGCTTTTACTTTCCTTCCTAATCCACTCTCTGATTTTGATCAATATCTTCTTGCCAGATATTTCTAGGTGTCTTTTTATAATTTGTCTTAAAAGAAATTTCCTAAAAATATTTCTTCCAATATTTTATGCAAAGATGCTCATAAATATTCCAATGGCCACAGAATTTGAGCCATCTAATAGCAAGTATAAATTATGTTAATAATGACTATATCTGTGTCCAAGCCCTTTGACATTTTTTGTCAGTTTAATTATTACCTTTATCTATAACCAAGAATTATTTAGACATGTTTATATATGTTTATTTGGATGCATTTGTGAATTTTCTCAAACCTCCTTCTTCTGTCCAATCTATATTCATATATACAAAATTAATTGAGGGCTTCAAATAGTATCCCAAAATATTTTCTTATTCTGATTGTAATAAAATATTGATTTTCATTTTTAGAAGTGTAATATTAATACATTTTTTATGTTCAATATTCGGATAATTAGAGAGCAATAAAAAAGGCTACACGGTCAGATATTGTTCTCTGTAAGCTTGGAATTGTAGTATATTTCCACAAATGCATCTTTCTCCTTGGCATAGACTTCTAACACTTCTGGGCACTGACCTTTGAGGAGATAAGAATCCCAGGTAATTACATTATCCAATCATCTGACCTGAATCATGATTTAAACTTTTTCCTAATATTGTTAATGTATGTGATGATCCATAAGGTGTGTGGTTTCTCTTCTTTATTCACAAATATCCATCCTCTAGAGCTAACTCCTGTTTCCAAACAGTCTTTGAAGAAAGTATTCCTTTTATCATCCACATTTAGTTTAATAATTATTTTCATCATGACAGTGAGCCTGCAGGAATATTATTACTGCTTGATCTAAGTTTACAGTGTCCTTTTTTCTGTCAGCACTACACACACACACACACACACATACACACACACAATTATTTCTGGCTAAATTGTTTTTGCTGAACGATAATTTTTTTTATTGTTCCTCTATATTTAAAATTTATTTTTTCGCTGTCTTTGTAAGATGTTCTATGTACGGGTTTTCAGAATTTTTACCATTAGGTTTCTAGGTTTTTCTTGTTAGTTATTCTATGTTTCATTCACTGAGCTGAACTTCTTGGAGATGTTAATTGTGATTTTTAGACTCATTTGAAGAGTTTTCATCTATAATATCTTCAAAAAGTTTGTTTTCTTCTTTTCCATCCCTCCACTTATTTTGGAGTTTATTTATATTAGGCCACTTGTCAGTGCCTGAAAAGTAACTGATACTTTGCTTTTTCTTTTCTTTTTTCTTTGTATTATGTATTGGATAATTCTTACTGATTTTTACTTAAGTTTCCTATTTCTTATTTTTATAAGTCCATGCAATAAATTTCTGATTTCATTTATCTTATGTTTCAGTAGTTTACACTGCTTTTTAATTTAATAATTGTTTTTTTGTAGAGGATACATTGTTCCCCTAAAATTTTCCCAATCCTTCACCTTTTATATCTTCCTTCTTCAATTAATTTGTTAATATGTGTAAATATTTGTTTTGTAGTCCTCATCTGCTACCTTCAATATCTTAGTCATTTTTATATCTGTTTCTGTGAACTGTTTTGTTTTGATGGTGTATCATAGTTTCCTGTTTCTTTGTATACAGAATATTTTAACATTTTTCATATATTGGGTACAATGAAATCTAAACCTATAACTTTTGTGTTCTTGTTTATTACAGAACCTGAGGGCCCTTCTTCTCTTTGGTAGCTAGGTTGAGGTATTGATCACTCTGACTCTACCTGAAGTGGAATAAAGCTGGGGCTATGCCACAGCTTTAATGATAATAAATTCACCTGTGGTTAGTCCAATCACAAACTTCTCAAGATGCCACCATTGAGGTCCTTAAATCTTCTAATTTGCTAGTCTTTGAGCTCAGGTGGTTTGGATCTCTGCTTTTGATAGTTTTGGTTTGATTTTGTATTAAACTGTAGTAGAGCCCAGATCCCATGGTCAGAGGTCCTTTGTAGCACTTCCTTCACTACTGCTTTGTAAGCATATTTTTTAGGTGGGGTGGGGGGATTTTGGAGGGTAGGGAGGAATGGGATTGTCAAGACAAATGATTTATTTTTGTTTTTTGAGCTTTTCCAGATTCCACCTTATCTCTCCAGCCTGTCCTAAAGAGCTCATTGGCTATCTCAGCTGTGCAATATTTCTCCATCTATGGCAGGACTTCATTTTGCCTGCTTATATCCAGTAATGGCACTTGTGCCTGTGATAGACGCTGATGTGTTTGTCTGCTTACCTGTAAAATGTAGAATTCAAATTACAGATGGCTTCTTCAATGGCCACATAGAAAACAATGAATTTATTTTTTTTCTTTTGTTATTGTTAGGAGTGGGGAACTTTAACATTCCTAACCACTCCAGCTTCAAGCAGAAGTTTTCTCTGTTACTATATCGACTATTAGTAAGGAGAGGGTTTTCTCCAATATGGCTAATAATGGGAAACATATTACATCAGGACAAGAACGAATATATATTAAAAAGTTGTCAATAGACATCTACCCCTAAAAATGTAGATTTTTTTCCTATCACAGTGGGACACATTTCTTCAAGATAATTAGAAACTAATACAAATTACAGGCTTTCATGAGCTCCAAATAAAGAGTTAACTTTGAGATTAATGTTTTGTGATCAATGTCACATCAGACATACGAATATTTGAGGCTTTATACAAGCTTTTATTACTCACATAGGAAAAGTAAACTAAATCATATTTCCACAGGTGTTATAAAGCTTAGATGACTATCATTTATAAAGACAGCATCCTAAGAGAACTTCATGAGAAAATAAATTAGTTGATAAATTTCTGGAAGTTTTAAAAGGAGAATCCCAAGATATCAAGTCTTAATTAATGCTTCTTATTTATTGAAGGTACTCAATATAAAAAAATTATCACAAAGAGCCATCATTTCCTGACGAAATATCTCAAGGATTTGACAGATACGTATAAAAGCCTTCTATACAACAGGATACATAATGCTTGGAGACAAAAACAAAACAAAACACAAAAGTACAACATAAACAAAAAACTTTCTGATGATTAGCTCATGAAATAAAAAACATTTAAGTAAATATATCAGCCTGAAAAATAAATACAAAGTAAATAATAAAAATTAAGAGGGAGGCAGAGCAAGATGACCAAATAGAAGCCTCCACCAATTGTCCTCTCTACAGGAACCCAAAATTTGACAACTAGCTATAAAAAAAAGCACCTTCATAAGAAACAAATATCACATAAGCAATCACAGTAGCAGGTTTTAACTTTATATTGCTCAAATATGCACTGAAGACGGTAGGAAAGACAGTCTTGAATTGCTGAGACCACATCCCTCAGAAGTGGCCACACGACACTGAAAGATAATCTGTGTGTTTGGGGGAGGGAGACAGCAGTGATTGTAGAACTTTGCATTGGAACTCAGTGCTGCCAACACCGGGCAGAACTCAGCCGGAATTCATGGATGGAGCATGTAGACAGGTCCTAGCCAGAGGGGAATCATCCATCCCAGTGCTTAGAACTTGAGTTTGGTCAACTTAACTATGGAGGGATAAAGTGTTCTGGGATTCTGCATAAACTTGAAAGTAGTCTATGCCACAAGGACTGCAACTCCTAGGCAAGTTCTAGTGCTATACTGGGCTCTGAGCCAGGGGACTTGGTGGGCATATGACCTAGAGAGACATCAACAGTAGCAGCTGAGGGAGTACTTGCACCACTCCTTCCCCAAGTCCAGGCAGTGCAGTTTGCAGCTCAAAAAGAGACCCTTCCTTTAGCTTGAGGAGAGCAGAAAAAAGAGTGAACATGATTTTGTCTTGCATCTTCATACCAGCTATGCCATAGTAGAATAAGGTATCAGGCAGAGTCGCAAGGTTCCCATTCCATGGCCTAGTTTGTGGATGACATTTCAGGACACAATCTGGGTCAGAAGAGAACCCTCTGCCTTAAAGGGAATGATCTATTCCTGGCAAGATTCATCACCTGCTGACAAAATAACACTTGATCCCTGAATAATCAGCAGTAGTAACCAGGTAGCACATGCCATTGGCCTTGGGTGAGACTGAAACTTAATGCTTTTAGGTGTATCCCAGCATATTCCCAGCTGTGATGATGATAAAGAGAAATTCCTTCTGCTTGATAAAAGCAGAGGGGAGAGCAAAGGAGACTTCATCTTAAAGTCACAGTATGCAGGCTCTCACCTTACTTTTTTTTTTTTTTTTTTTTTTTTTGAGACGGAGTCTGGCTCTGTCGCCCAGGCTGGAGTGCAGTGGCTGGATCTCAGCTCACTGCAAGCTTCGCCTCCCGGATTTACGCCATTCTCTTGCCTCAGCCTCCCGAGTAGCTGGGACTACAGGCGCCCGCCATTACGCCCGGCTAATTTTTTGTATTTTTAGTAGAGACAGGGTTTCACCATGTTAGCCAGGATGGTCTCGATCTCCTGACCTCGTGATCCACCCGTCTCGGCCTCCCAAAGTGCTGGGATTACAGGCTTGAGCCACCGCGCCCGGCCTCTGCACCTTACTTGGGCCCAAGAGGAGCCCATTGCCCTGAAGGGTGTGTCCCAGATCTGGCAGAATTCAACACAACAGACTGAAGAGCTTAAAAGAACTGAAGACCTTAAAAGAACATTGGCAGTAGACTGGCAGTACTCCACGTGGACCTGTGGTAGTGATGGACAAAGGGAAAGACTCTTCTGCCTGGGGAAAGGGGAGGGAAGAGCGGGAAGGAATTTGTCTTGTGTCAGCAACAATACCATACAGCACCAGGTAGACTGCTAGGGTTTCTGACTCCAGTCCCTGACATCTAGACAGCATATCTGGACTTGCTTGGTACCAGGGAAACTCATCACTCTAAAGGGAAAGACACAAGCCTAGCTGGCTTTGCCACCTATTGATCATACATACCTAGGGCCTTGAGAGGACATAGGCAGTAGTTAAGTTGTGGCAGTGGGTACAATTGGCCTTGCATGAGACCCAGTGTCATGCTGGCTTCAGATCTGACCCAGCACAGTCTTAGTGGTGGAGTGGTGCTTATATCACCCCTCCTTTACCCCAGTAAGCTCAATCCTTAAGAGATTCAATTTTTGGTAAAAAGTAAGGTAAGAGAACCAGTGACTCTGCCCGGTGACCCAGATAATTTTTCCAGATCTCATCCAAGACCACCAAAGCGGTGCCTCTATGAGTCTGCAAGAAGCACCGTGTTATTGTCTTTGGGGTGTCTGTTAATGCAGATATGGCTGCAGTGACTGAAAATTGAGATCACAATACCCAAGTTCCTTTGAATACCTGAAAAGTCTTTCCAAGAAAGATAGGTACAAGCAAGCCCAAAGTGTGAAGACTGTGATAATTATTTATCTCTTTAATGTCCAGACACTGATGAACATCCACAAGAATCAATAATATTCGGGGGAAAAAACATACGTTACCAAACAAAGTAAGTAAGTCACCAGGGACTAATCCTAGAAAAGCAGAGATATGTGACTTTTCCGACAGATAATTCAAAGTACCATTTTGTTAAATGCAAATAAATTCAGAATAACAAAGAGAAGGAATTTGGAATCCTCTTAGATAAGTTTAACAAATAAATGGAAATAATTAGAAATAATCAAGTGGAAATTTTGGAGTTGAAAAATGCAGTTGACATACTGAAGAATACATCAGAGTCTCTTTTTAATTTTTTTATCATTGCCTTTTATTTTTTATTTTATTTTTAATTACTTATTTATTTTGTAATGACATGGTTTCACTATGTGTCCCAAGACGGTCTTGAACTTCTGGGCTCAAGCCATTCTCCCAGCTCAGCCTCCCAAAGTGCTGGGATTATAGGTGTGAGCCACTACACCCAACTAGAGTCTCTAATAGCAGAATAGATCAAGCAGAAGAAAGAATTAGTGAGCTTGAAGATAGGCAGGTTAAAAATACACAGTCAAAGGAAATAAATTTAAAAAAAGAAAAAGAATAAAGTACGTCTACAAGATCTGAAAAATCATCTTAAAGGGGCAAATCTAAGAGTTATTGGTCTTAAAGTGAAGGTACAGAGACACATAAGGGTAGAAAGATTATTCACAGGGATAATAACAAAGAACTTCTCAAACTTAGAGAAAGTTATCAATATTCAAGTACAAAAAGTTATAGAACACAAAGTAGATTTATATCAAAGAAAACTACTTCAAGGTGTTCAATTGTCAAACTCCCAAAAGTCAAAGACAAAAAAAAAAAATCATCCTGAAAGCAAGAAGAGAAAAGAGATAAATAATACACAATGGAGCTCTAATATTTCTGGCTGCAGACTTTTCAGCAGAAACCTTACAGGCAAAGAAAGAGTGTCATGACATATTTAAAATGCTGAGGGAAGAACCTTTCCTAGAATATGATATGCAGTGAAAATATCCTTCAAACATGAACAAAAAATAAATACTTTCCCAGATTAATGTAAGCTGAGGGGTTTCTACACAAGACCTGTCCTCCAAGAAATACTAAGGGAAATACTTCAGTCAGAAAGAAAAGAATGTTAAGGAGCAATAAAATGTCATCTGAAAGTGCAAAACTCACTGGTAATAGTATATAGATGGTAAAACACAGAATATAATAGCACTGTAATTGTGGTTTGTACACAACTCATATCTTCAGTAGAAAGATTAAGAGACGAATCAATCAAAAATAACTATGACTCCTCAAGACATAGTTCAATACAATATAGGTCGAAAAATAAAAGGTAAAAAGCAAGGGGACAAATGTAAAGTACAGAGTTTTATTAGTTTTCTTTTTGCTTGTTTAGTTTGTTTATGCAATCAGTGTTAGGTTGTTTAAGATAATGGGTTTATAAGGTATTATTTGTAAGACCCCTTGTAACCTCAAGTCAAACATATAAGTGGATAAAAAAAAAAGCAAACAATTAAAACATGACACCAGAGAAAATAATTTCACTAAATGAAAGACAAGAGTCAAAGAAGGAAGACCACAAAATAACCAGAAAATCAAATAACAAAATGGCAGTAGTAAGCTGTTACTCATCAATAATAACATTGAATGTAAATGGACTAAACTCTTCAATCAAAAGACATAGAGTCACTGAATGAATAAATAAAAAGACACAATGACCTGTTGTCTATGAGAAACATACTTCCCCTAAAAGATACACATAGACTGAAAATAATAGAATGTAAAAACATATTCCATGCCAAAAGAGAACATGAATAGTTATACTTATATAAGATAAAATAGATTTAAAGACAAAAAGTATCATAAGAGACAAAGCAAGTCATTACATAATAATAAAGCAGTAAATTCAGCAAGAGGATATGGCAATTATTAGTATATATGAACTCAACACTGGGAGCATCCAGATGTTTAAGTCAAATGTTAATAGAGCTAAAGAGAGAAAAAAAAACTCAAATAAAATAACAGCTAGAGACTCCAACACTCACTTGCAACATAAGACAGTTAATCCAGATAGTGTTAATAAATCAAAAAAGAAGCATTGGACTTAACCTGTACTACATCAAATGAGACTAACAGATACTTACAGAGCATTTTATCCAATGACTTCAGAACACACATTCTTCTCAACACATGAATTATTCCCAAAGATAAGCCAATGTTAGTCCACAAAACACATCTTAAAACCTTCAAACAAATTAAAATCATATCAACCATCTTCTCTGACCACATTGGAATAAAAATAGAAATCAACAACAAGAGAAATTTTGGTAAGTATGTAAATGAATAGAATTTAAGCAATATGCTTCTGAGTGACCAGTGATTCATGAACAGATTAAGAGGAACAGTTTTTAAAAAATTGAAACAAATGATCTTGGAATCACAACATACCAAAACCTATGGGATACATCAAAAGCAGTACTAAGAGGGAATTTTATAGCTCTAAGTATCTAGATCCAAGAAGTAGAAAAACTTCAAACAAATCACCTAATTATGAGTCTTAAAGAATGAGAAACAAGAGCAAATTAGTAGAAGACAATTAAAAAAAAGATCAGAGCAGAAATAAATGAAATTGAAAAGTAGAAAACAATATAAAAGATCAAAAAAGTTGTTTTTTTAAAAAAGATAAATAAAATTGACTAAATATGAAAGAAAGAAAGAAGACCCAAATGCATAAAATTAGAGATGAAAAATAAGACATTATTACCAATGTGGCAGAAATTCAAAGGACAATTAGAGGCAAATATAAATAACCATATGCCAATAAATTGGAAAACCCAGAAGGAATGGATAAGTTCCTTGACACATACAACCAATCAAGATTGAACTAGACTAGAAATAAATCTATAACCTGAACAGACCAGCAATGAGTAAAAAGATTCAAACCATAATAATAAGTGTTCCAGCAAAGAAAAGTCAGGAACCCAATGGCTTCACTACTGAATTTTACCAAACATTTAAAGAAGAATTGAGTAAGATTTACATTAACAAATTCTACTCTAACTACTCAGAAAAATGGAGGATGGAGTACTTCCAAATTCATTTTACAAGTCCAATAAACCCTGACACCAAAACCAGACAAAGGAACATCAAAAACAAACAAAAAGAGCAAACAACAACAACAAAACTACACGTCAATATGCCTGGTGAACATTAATGAAAGCATCCTCAACAAAATGCTAACAAACTAATTCCAAAAATACATTAAAATAATTATTCATCATGAACAAGTGCAATTTATCCCAGGGTTACAAAAATGATTAAGCATATGTAAATCAACAAATGTGATAGATCATATCAACAGAATGAGAGACATAAACCAAATGATCATTTCAATTGATGCCAAAAAGGCATTTGATGAAATTCAGAATTCTTTATGATAAAAATCCTCAAAGAACTGGGTATAGAAGGAAATACTTCAACTTAATAAAAACCACATATAGCAGACCCACAACTGGCATCATACTGAATTGGGAAAAATTGAACGCTTTTCTTCTAGAATCAGGAACACAACAAGATGCCCACTTTGACCACTGTTATTTAAACATATTACTGGAAGTTCTATCTGGAGAAACGAAGCAAGAGAAAGAAATAACGTTATTCCAATTAGAAAGGAAGAAGTCAAAAATTTTGTTTGCAGATGACACAATCTTATAATTGGGGAAAACCCCACAAAAAAAACTACTAGAACTGATAAGCAAATTCAGTAAAGTTTCAGGATACAAAATTAACATACAAATATCTATAACATTTCTATATGCCAACAGTGAACAACGTGAAAAAGAAATCAAGAAAGTAATCCTATTTACAATAGCTATAAATAAAATTAAATACCTAGGATTTAATTTAACCAAAGAAATTAAAGACCTATACATTCAAAACCATAAAGCATTGATTAAAGAAATTGAAGAGGACACACAAAAATGAAAAACTATTCCATGTTCATGGATGGGAAAAATCAGTATTGTGAAAATGTCCATACTACCTAAAGCAATCTACAGATTCAATGCAATTCCTATCAAAATACCAAAGACATTTTTTGCAGAAATAGAAAAAAAAAATCCTCAAATTTATATAGAACCACAAAGGACTTAGAATAGCCAAATCTATACACTGCAAAAATTTTTTAAAAACTGAGGAATCAGATTAAACTGACTTCAAATTACTTCAAATTATACCACAGATCTATAGTAACAAAAAGAGCATGGTACTGGCATCAAAGCAGACACATAGATCAATGGAACAGTATAGAGAACCCAGAAACAAATTCATACATCTATAGTAAACTCATTTTCAGCAAAGATGCCAAGACCATGCACTGGGGAAAGATCAATCTCTTTAATAAATGATTCTGGGAATACTGGATATCTACATGCAAAAGAATAAAACTGGACCCTTATCTCTCACCATATACAAATTCAAATAAAAATAGATTAAATACTTAAACCTAAGACCTCATAGTATTAAACTACTACAAGAAAATATTGAGGTAAATCTCCAGGACATTGATCTGGGCAAAGATTTCTTGAGTAACATCCCACAAGCACAAGCAACCAAACTAGTGGACAAATGGCATCACATCAAGTTAAAAAATCTTCTGCACAGTAAAAGAAACAATCAACATAGTGAAGAAAAGATCCACAGAATGGGAGAAAATATTTTCAAACTATCCATATGACAAGAGATTAATAACCAGAATATTTAAGCAGCCCAAACTACCCTGTAGGAAGAAAACTAATAATCTAATTTTAAAATCGGCAAAAAACCTCTCATAATCTAATTTTAAAATGGGCAAAAATAGATATTTCTCAAAAAGAGACATATGAATGGCAAACACATATATGAAAGGTACTCAAAATTATTACTCGCCAGATAAATGCAAATCAAAACTACAATGATATATCATCTTACCACAGTTAAAATGGCTTTTATCCAATGACAGACAATAGTAAATGCTGTCAAGGATGTGGAGAAAAGCAACCCTTGTACAGCATTGTTGAAAATGGAAATTAGTACAACTACTATGGAGAAAGTTTGGTGGTTCCTTAAAACTAAATACAGAGCTGCCTTATGATCCAGCAATTCAACTGCTAGGTATATACCCAAAAGGAAAGAAATCGGTAAATCAAAGTAACAACTTCACTCCCATGTTTATTGGAGCACTATTTACAGTAGTGCTGTAACAAACCAATAGCCAAGACTTGGAAACAACATAAGTATCCATCAACTGATAAATGATTTTAAAAATGTGGTACATAGACACAAGGGAGTACTATTCAGTCATTAAAAAGAATGAGATCCTGTCATTTGAAACAACATGGATAGAACTGGAGATCTTTATGTAAAGTGAAATAATACAAGCACAGAAAGACAAACATCACATGTTCTCACATTTTGTGGAAGCTAAAAAATTAAAAAAAAAAAAATTGAACCCATGGAGACAGAGAGTAGAATATGGTTACCAGGGACTGGGAAGTGTGTTTGGTTATCAGAGTGGGAAGAATGTGATTGGTTAATGGGCCCAAAAAATTGGAAAGAATGAGTAAGATCTAGTATTTTATAGCATAAAATACTTAAGCCTAAGACCTCATAGCATTAAACTACTACAAGAAAATGTTGAGGTAAATCTCCAGGACATTGATCTGGGTAAAGATTTCTTCAGTAATATCCCACAAGCACAGGCAACCAAACTAATAGACAAGTGGTATCATATCAAGTTAAAAAATCATCTGCACAGTAAAAGAAATTAATCAACACAGTGAAGAGACTAAACATAGTATAGTAGGATAGCTATAGTAAACAATGATTTAATTATACATTCAAATATAACTAAAAGAATACAATTAGATTATTTGTGACACAAAGTATAAATGCTTGAGATGATGGATACTCCCATGTACCCTGCTATTCTTATTACACATTATATACTTGTATCAAAATATTCCACATACCACATAAATATGTACACCTAGTATGTATTCACAAAAATTAAAAATGAAGAAAAGAAAAAACATATATAAGAAACACTATTTGGACATAATTCTTTAAATTGACTAGTCTATGTTAAAATACAGAGATTAATAGGATATTGCCTTGGAATATTATAAATGAGACTAACAACAAGAGACAGCAATATTTTAGAATAGGTGTTTTGATGGAATCTTTGCAATCTGTTTGGAAGATATTTTTTAATGTTTGGGTGCTATGGAAGGAGGAATGTGGCTACCAATGATGAATTAAAATGTAGCATGGAAAAAAACATATCTGAAAGATGACTTTACATAAAAGATCCAAGAATTGTGTGTGTGCATGTGTGTTTGTGTGTGTGTGTGTTCAAGATTGTCCTCAAAATGCATGTGCAGAAATTCTTCAAATATTGTTGCATCATATGCAGATATATGGAATCTTGTTAGTCGGATTGGGTTGTGAAAATGATAGAGTCCACTAGTGACATTAGCAAACGTGCATGCTAAAGATTTGCAATGCAGGGGCAGCTCTTCACCATCTAGAAATTCTCTAATCCAAATTGCCAGGAGTGACCTTCCATTGAGAAGAATAATTTTATATAAGTGCTACACCCATATACTATCACACTTTCTTTAGGGTATGTTAACTACTGGGATCCATAAATATTTCTCCGGTTACAAGCATGCTGTTGAAATTTTCCCTTGTTAATAGGATCACTTTATTTCATTGACAGTTGTTTTATCAGTAATCACATACAAGCATTTCAAGGTCAGAAATATATTTATGTTGTATTCTAAAAATCCATTTATTATTTTTAAAGCATATGTTTATAAGAATTAGCAAGCAAAAAGAAGGGAGAAGCCAATAGCAGTTATCGATAAATTACAGATATTTTAGTTTTAAATGAAAGCAGCTGTCTATGGTGACTCTGGATCACGTGGGTCTCACTAGTCTCTGGTTTACATTGCCTGTACTTTCTAACAACACAGTGTTTTATCATATTGTTTTGCTATTTGATTGTTTAACCCATTGAGGTGAGCACAATTCTCATCTTTTCAACAAGAATATAATTTCCTTGAGAGGTAAAAACATATCTTATGCAACTTTTGTATCCCTCACACCAGCTTGAACATAGTGTTTTCTTCTTAATTAAAAATAAATAATAGGCCGGGCATCGATGCTTATCCCAGCACTTTGGGAGGCCGAGGTGAGCAGATCACCTGAGGTTGGGAGTTCAAGACTAGCCTGACCAACATGGTGAAACCCCGTTTCTATCAAAAATACAAAATTAGCTGGGCATGGTCGAGCTAATTTGGTCCCAAGTAGCCTGTAATCCCAGCTACTTGGGAGGCTGAGGCAGGAGAATCACTTGAATCTGGGAGGCAGAGGTTGCAGTGAGCCAAGATCGTGCCATTGCACTCCAGCCTGGGCAACAAGAGCAGAACTCTGTCACAAACAAACAAATGAACACACAAAAAGATAAAAAATATTTGAAAGTGAAAGAAAACAGGATTTTCAACAAAATCAGTTGTTGCTATTTTTATTATTCATGTTATCTAATGTCATGCTTATTCCATTTAAAATTATAAATTTGATAGCATTCAGGTTTTTCCAATACATAATGTTTGTCACACATTAAGTATCTTAAAAGAAACTTAATATCAAGATATACTTTAATTTGTCATGTTTCATATTAATCATATTTTTTTCTGGCCAGGCATGGTGGCTCACACTTGTAAACCCAGCACTTTGAGAGGCCAAGGCTTGAGGATCACTTGAATCCAGTAGTACAAGGAGCTAGGGTCGTGGCACTGAGTCTGGACAATGGAGAAAGACCTTGACTCTTAAAAAAGAGTTATTATCTCTTTAAAACGACAATATAAATAAATAAAATAAAAAATGTAAAAACATGTTTCCTAACTTAACACACACACACACACACACACACACACACACAAATGTTGAAGTGAGAGTAGTTACCCTTATAAGAATGAAGGGATTGAGAATTGGAAAGGGTAGGTAACTCATCAAATAGAAAACATCTAATAAGCACCACAGCCAATTATCTCTGATTCTAGAACACACACGTCGTGTAGGAACTTTCATAGTTTCCAAAGAATCATTAATAAGAATCTTTAGTAAGAATGCGTCTGGGTGCTGTGCCTCACGCCTGTAATCCCAGCACTTCGGGAGGCTGAGGTGGGCAGATCACCTGAGGTCAGGAGTTCAAGACCAGAGTGGCCAACACGGTGAAACCCCGTCTCCACTAAAAATACAAAAATTAGCCAGGCATGGTGGCAGGCGCCTGTAATCCCAGCTACTCAGGAGCCTGAGGTAGGCAAATCACTTGAACCCAAGAGGTTGAGGCTGCAGTGAGCCGAGATCACATCACTGCACTCTAGCCTGGGCAACAGAGCAGGACTCCGTCTCAAAAAAATAAATAAATAAATAAAAATAAATCTTTAGTAAGAATGATGCAATCGTGTCTACTCTTGAACATTAAATAAATCTAACTAAGAAATTAAATTATTTGTTTCTACCACAGTCTTTCTTGTATGGATTTGTACTTCTGGCTCCTGACAGATAAACACATAAGTATTTCATTAGGTACCACAGACTAAATGCATACCTGTTGAAAGTTTTGGGAATTCTCTAAAATGTCTTCACGAAGACAATTTAAAAGTGAAACATTGTGTGAAATCCATTTAGTGCCCTTTAGGGAGTTTTAAAATTCTTTGAAACTTACTGTATTTTTTTCAGATTTTAAACTAAGCAGATCTTCATTTATTTTCTCTCAACCAATGTTTTTACTTTGTCTGACAAACACAAGCCAGTTTTTTGCTTTGGCTAGAATTAAACAAACACAGGTGTTAAAATTTTCAGTTTCCTCATATTTTTTCTACTTACTTGTGCTATGGAAAGTCATTATGCTTCTGTAAAAGACACATTTTCCCAATTCATTACACCTAAAGGAACTGCCAGGCAAAATCTGCCTCCAGTATATGAGCCATTGCAGACTTTCCCATATGTATTTTGCAAGCAGGTGTTTCATTTGCAGTTTTCCAGAAGCAAACTGTTTTTCAGGTATATAGAGAATATCATATTTGTATAAAAAAGGAACAGTAATTACTACTCCTGGTAGAGGCTTGCTCAATATGAGAACAATGTAAAGTTGTTGAATAAAGGGTTGAATTGAACACATACTATTTAAACAGCCTAAGTGCATCCATCCAGTCAGGTACCATGTTAATTAGTCACCCCAGAATCGATGAAGATAAAACACAAGCACAGAGCCAGAAGATGGGGGTTAACATTGGTAAAATACCTTTTATTTTAAAAAACATGGTACTTTACCACATCCTTGTGAATTAAGCTCTATTATATCCACTCAGTAAATATAAAAACGTGAATAAAATTTTATGCAACTTTCTCAATATCACACAGTTAATCAAGATTGTGCCAGAATTCAAATCCACATCAGTGTAATAAGAAAGCCTAATTTTAAAATTTTAGGTACCACAATTCTGCTTTGGTTTCTGGTCTCTTATCTTGTTCTCAGAAGCTATACTCCTAGAACTAGAATACTTCGTATTAAGTCCCAATAGTGAATAAGACTGTGCCATTCTATGGAAAGACTGGCAAAAAAAAAATGACCATTTGCCTTTCTCTTTCCCAATACTTTGGATTATAGATCGAATCATTCAGGTACTGTGTCTTTGTTCATTTTATTTTTCCTTTCTTGCTAACCATGACTCTACAGCTAAATTGTTTCATAGTTCCTATGGTAGCATAGAGCCTAATGGAAACTTATATATGGTTTTTGTTCTGAATGTATGCATATTTCCATTACTAATTTTATATTTTACAGAGGCTTTCAAGATACCAGTTATATTATCTTACCCAAAAGTAGAGTATTATTGTACCTACCTACAAGAAAAAGGCACTATGGTAGAACAATTTAGGACAAATTTCTGATTAAATGGACCTAATTTTTAACCTAACTCGACCACTAACTGGTAGAGAACATGACTAAATTACTTAATATATTTATGTTTATTTTCATTTCCTACTTAGTGAAACTGAGGGTAATTTCAACCATTTTGGGCTCTTTTGAATATTAATGATATATCTAAATAACTGATGAGACTACATCTTATTGGCTAGTATATAATGATGCTAATAAATGTTCATCATTTTTATTTTAATTAAAATTTATATATTTATATTTTATCTTCATTCTTAAGCAATATTAACAAAACCATGAGAAAACACTGATAAAACTTAAATATTTACTTTCTCAGTTTACCTCTCTGTATAACACTTCACAAATCTTTATCATTTAATATGGATTGTCAGTGTAAAATATAAAATAAAAGGAAGTTTCTATATGCCAAATTGAAACTGATAAGGTTGC
The DNA here is from genome assembly GCF_002776525.5 of Piliocolobus tephrosceles. Taxonomy (NCBI): domain Eukaryota; kingdom Metazoa; phylum Chordata; class Mammalia; order Primates; family Cercopithecidae; genus Piliocolobus; species Piliocolobus tephrosceles. The sequence goes on along the minus strand of NC_045434.1, from coordinate 52,044,549 downwards.
TGTAAATACTGTGTTCACAGTATCAGCCTCATTATTAAGGCTTATATTTTCCCAGATTCACAAAGTTGAAACTAGTGACCCAGGAGAGAACACTGTTAGGTCTCCTAAGTCAGTTTTATTTTAGATTACCATTTTCCATAGAAAATGAGAAACTTAATACTGCATAGTCCTGTCTAACACTTTTCTACTTTTTGTATCATTTTCTTCTTATCGTCTACTTGTCAATATTTTGCAAACTCCATAATACTTTGTTATTCTGTTTGCATAAAAAGTCAATGAATATACATGCATTTAAGATATAATAATGTTTATATTAGCCCACATATTTATCATTTTCTTGCTCTTCATCTCTTTCTAAGAATCTGAGCTGTCATCTGAAGTAATTTCCTTTAAGTTTAACTAATTTCCTTTAGTCAATCATTCATTTTATCTTTTTTTCTTTTGAATTTTTTAGTTCTAGAATTGCCTATCATTTTGGTTTGAAAAGAGCTCCCTTCACTCTGCTAAGTTTTTCTTTCTTTTCACCTATTTTGTTTATCTTTACCTCTGTCTCTTCTTGATTTGGCTCTCAACTTTACTGTTGGTATATAAGAATGCTAGTGATTTTTGTACATTGATTTTGTATTCTGCAACTTTATTGAAGTTGCTTATCAGTTGAAGGAGCTTCTGAGTCAAAAATATGGGATTTTCTAGATATAGAATGATGTCTGCAAACAGGGTTAGTTTGACTTCCTCTCTTTCTATTTGGATATTCTTTATTTCTTTTTCTTATCTGATTGCTCTTGCTGAAACTTCCAATACTATGCTGAATAGGAGTGAGAGAGAGCATACTTGTTTTCTGCCACTTTTCAAAAGGAATGCTTCCAAAGCTTTTCCCCATTCAGTATGATGTTGGCTATGGGTTACAGATGGCTCTTATTATTTTGAGGTATGTTCCTTCAATACCCAGTTTACTGAGAGTTTTTAACACAAAGGATGCTAATTTTATTACAAGTCTTCTGCATCTATTGAGATAATCATGTGCTTTTTTCTTTAGTTCTGTTTATGTGATAAATTACATTTATTTATTTGTACATGTTGCATCAACCTTGCATCCCAGGAAGCCTACATGATCGTGGTGGTTTAGCTTTTTTAGGTACTGCTGGATTAGGTTTGCAAGTATTTTATTGAGAATTTTTGCATCAATATTCATCCAGGATATTGGTCTGAAGTTATATTTGTTGTGCGTGTATCTTTTTCAGGTTTTAGTATCAGGATGATGCTGACCTCATAGAGTGAGCTGGGGAGAAATTCCTCTTTCTCGATTTTTTGAAATAGTTTCAGTATGAAATAGTTTCAGATCTTCTTTGTATATCTGGAAGAATTTGGCTGTGAATCTATCTGGCCTTATACTTTTTTGGTTGGTAGGCTATTTATTATTAGTTCAATTTAAGGGCTTGTTACTAGTCTGTTTAGGGAATGTTTCTTTTTTTTTTTTTCTGGTTCAGTATTGTGAAGGTGTATGTGTCCAGAAATTTATCCATCTAGGTTTTCCAGTTTGTGTGCAAATACATGTTTGTAGTTTCTGGTTATTTTTACTTCTGTGTGATCAGTGTTAACATCACTTTTGTCATTTCTAATTGTGTATATTTGGATCTTCTCTCTTCTTTATTGTCTAGCTAGCAGCCTATGTACTGTATTAATTAAAAAAAAAAAAAAAAAAAACTTCTGGATTCATTGCTCCTTTGAATGGTCTCAATTTTCATGTCTCAATTTTCTCCAGTTCAGCTCTGATTTTGCTTATTTCTTTTCTTCTGCTAGTTTTGAGGTTGGTTTGCTCTTGGTCCTCTAATTCTTTCAGTTGTAATGTTATTATAGGTTGTTAATTTGAGGTCTTTCTAACTCTTTTGTCATTGGTGTTTAGTTAAATTTCTGTCTTAACACAGTCTTAGCTGTGTTCCAGAGATTCCAATATGTTGTATCTTTGTTTTCATTAGTTTCAAAGAACTTCTTAATTTCTGCCTTAATTTCACTATTTTCCCAAAGGCAATTCAGGAGTATGTTGTTTGAATTTCATGTAATTAATTTTCATGTTGTAATGTTCATGTAATTGCATGGTTTTGATATTTTAGTCTTGACTTCTATTTTAATTGGATTGTGGTCCAAGAGTGTGTTTGGTATGGTTTCATTCTGTTGCATTTGCTGAGGATTGTTTTATGTTGGATTATGTGGTCAATTTTGGAGTATGTGCCATGTGATGATAAGAAGAATGTATGTTCTGTTGTTTTGAAGTAGAGAGTTCTGCGGCGTTCTGTTAGATCCATTTGGTCCAATGTTGAGTTTAGGTCCTGAATATCTTTGTTTGTTTGTTTTTTTGAGATGGAGTTTTGCTCTTGTTGCCCAGGTTGGCGCGATCTCGGCTCACTGCAACCTCCACTTCCTGGGTTCAAGAGATCCTCCTGCCTCAGTCTTCCGAGCAGCTAGGATTACAAGTGCCTTGTGACCACGCCCTGCTAATTGTTTTTGTATTTTTAGTAGCGACGAGGTTTCACCATGTTGGCCAGGCTGGTCTCAAATTCCTGACCTCAGATGATCCACCCGCCTAAGACTCCAAAGTGCTGGGATTACAGACGTGAACCACCATTCCCGGTGAAGGTCCTGAATATCTTTATTAATTTTCTGCCTCGATAGTCTGAGTAATACTGTCAGCAGACCGTTGTAGTCTCCCACTACTATTGTATAAGAGTTGAAGTCTCCAAAGTTATAAAAACAAGCAATGGTGAAAGGACTCCCTTTTACATTTTGAATATAAATGGTACTGGGAAAACTGGTTAGCCATATGCAGAAGATTGAAACTAGGACCCTTCCATTTACTATTTACAAAAATAAACTCAAGATGGACTAAAGATTAAAATGTAAACCCCAAAACTATGAAAACCCTGGAAGACAACCTAGGCAACACCATTCTGGACGTAAGAACTGGCGAAGATTTCACAACAAAGTTGCCAAAAGCAACCACAACAATAGCAAAAATTGATAAATGAAATCGAATTATATGTAAGAGTTTCTGCATAGAAAAAAATAAAAAAGCTACCAACAAAATGAACAGACAACTTACATAATGGGAGAAAATATTTGCAAAGTATGCATCTGACAAAGGTCCAATATCTACAAGGAACTTAAATTTACAAGGAAAAATACTCCATTAAAAAGTTGGCAAAGGACATGAACAGACACTTTTCAAAAGAAGACATACATGTGGCCAAGAAGCATATGAAGAATAGTTCAGTATCACTGGTCATTAGAGAAGTGCAAATCAAAACCACAATGTGACCATCTCACATCGGTCAGAATGGTGATTATTAAAAGGTCAAAAATAGCAGATGCTGGCAAATACTTATTTAGCTCAACCATTTTGGAAAACAGTGTGGCAGTTCCTCAGAGTGCTAAAAACAGAACTAATATCCCATCCAGCAATTCCATTACTGGTTGTATACCCAGAAAAATATAAAGAATTCTACCATAAAGAATGGCTGTGAATGTTCATTGCAACAGTATATACGATTAGAATCTCATTATTGGTCCATATGTTCTCCATTTTAGTTCTCCTAAAGTATTAATGATGATCCTCTGTGTATACATGGCAATTTTTCTTCTGCTATATTCTAGATAAAGTCAGTCAGAGAGCAGTAGCAGAGAAAAAAGCAGGAGAGATGAGGATGTGGCACAAAGGAATGTCAGAGAAATTTGAAGTATGAGGATTTGACCTGTCCTTGCTGGCTTTAACTGTGACACATGAGACCATGAGCTGAACAATTCTGGCAGCCTCTAGAAGCTGAAAATAACCTATGTCAACAGCTACCAAGCAACCAGTGACCTGAGTCTTGCAACCACATGAAACTAAATTTTGCTAAAAAACCAAATAAGCCTGGAAGCAGATTCTGCCCTAGACTCTCCTGATAAGATTCCAACTTTGTGGGACTCACAGCAGAGAAACTAATTGTAGAGCTGACTGGATTTCTGATCTACAGAAATGTGAGGTAGCAAATTTGCATGGTTTGAGCCACTATATTTGTGGTAATTTATTATGACATTGCTTTTAATGGGACAAAAAATAATTTGCACTATTTTTCTGGAGCAAAAACTTTGAAGAAAAAATAGGACTAAGTAGAAGAGGATTTTTTTTATAGGGTAATATATGTTACTGACGGTTTCTCCCTATTTGTACAAGAGCTATAGAAATAGAGAAGGGGCTAATTGAAAATAATAAAAGACATTCTCAGAGAGTAAACTGTTAGCATTTAAGATGAGACCTCAGAGATTTTGAATAATAGCAATATACTATGATGCATCAAAGAAGCAAGGAATGACTGAGTTGCAAATGAAAGTTACTCTAGTTTAGAAAGTCAGGAAAATATGAGACTAGATAAATAGATGAACTCAAAGACTTGAACAGTGAAATAACTCTTGGTGTTGGGATAGAGAGGAAATTCTGAGATACTTGGCAAAGCCTCAACAAATATGTTGGAATGACAATTTTGGTAGAAAGAATCAGGAAGTCAGCAGTTGTAAAGTCAAATGATAAAATTCACAGAAGAGTGATATTTACACCAGAGAGGATTTTTGTTATGATTTTTTTAACATTCACCATGTTTTAGCATGCTGTTGGCATTTTAAAAAATGTTTCCTAACTCCTACTTTATAGAATTTTTCAGTAGAAGAATAAATTTTTTACATCTCCCTATGTTAGTTTAAATTGAATGATACATGCAGCAGGCATATATTACTAGATATAAATATACTTTATAAAGACTTTAATATGGAGATTTTTACATTTATACAATTTTTAAAAGGAGGAAAAGTGCAAATTCCAGGTCTTTCCTAACTGAACTTCAAGGTTCTATTTACAAGCTTCAATCCAAAGATGAGGAAACAACTAACAGCATCTAGAGGCCAGAAAAATGCAGAAAAGCACTGCTAACATCACAACTGCCTACAACTAATGAGCAGACAATGGAAACATGGAAAATGGCCGCTACTAAATTTCATGCCTACACATGTATGTATTATAAAGAAAAATGTCTTCTAATCACCTTCTATCTTCACAAGTTTGTGTGTGTACCTCGTGGACACTTCCCAACTATATCCAAAATCCTAGAAAAAAAATTCTCCCATTGCTTCTCCAGTGTGATACAGTGGAGAGGAAAAAAAAAAAAAAAAAAAGATGATAATAATGACAGTTAAGTTCTGAAAACAATGATTATTAAACACTTCACATATTTAAATGCTTCTGTGATATATTTACTTGGGTTTTCAATAGACAGATAAAATATGGCAAATTAAAAACAAAAACAAAAAACATGTTTTCTTTGTTGTTCTCCAAAAATGCTCCACTTTTGAATCATTTTGATCTTTGAATTATTCCCTGCCGATGACTTATTTCAAGTTCATAATTTGTCACACTTCCTTAAAAGTAAACTATACTCTACTTAATATTAGTTTAATATTTTCAACACTTCCATCAATCCATCCTCTACAATGATACTAATACTACTTTTCTGTAGCTTTTATTGCTCTCAGAATGCATTCAAACTTTTTTTGTTTTGGCGGGGAAGGGTGGGTGGGTGGATCAATGTCTCACTTTGTCGTCCACGCTGGAGTACAGTGGCACACTCATAGCTCACTGCTGCCTCAACCTCCTGGCTCAGGTGATCCTCCTGCCTCAGCCTCCTGTGTAGCTGAGACCACAGGCACAAGAAACCACACTCAGCTATTTTTAAAATTATCTGTAGGGACAAGGTCTTCCTATGTTACCCAGGCTGATTTTGAACTCCTGGGGTCAAGCAATCATCGTGCCTTGACCTCCCAAAGTGCTGAGATTATAGGCATGAGCCACTACACTTGGTACAACTTTTTTTTTTTTTTTTTTTTTTTTTTTTTTTTTTTTTTTTTTTTTTTTGAGGCAGAGTCTTGCTCTGTCGCCCGGACTGGAGTGCAGTGGCCGGATCTCAGCTCACTGCAAGCTCCGTCTCCCAGGTTTACGCCATTCTCCTGCCTCAGCCTCCCGAGTAGCTGGGACTACAGGCGCCCGCCACCTCGCCCAGCTAGTTTTTGTATTTTTAGTAGAGACGGGGTTTCACCGTGTTAGCCAGGATGGTCTCGATCTCCTGACCTCGTGATCCGCCCGTCTCGGCCTCCCAAAGTGCTGGGATTACAGGCTTGAGCCACCGCGCCCGGCCCTGGTACAAACTTTTTAATTTAATTTTATTTTTTGTCATGAATAAACCTTCATGATTTGGCTCTTGGTAACCTGCCAGGTTTTATCTTTTGCCTCTCTTGTGCATCTTTCTACCCTGCATTTATATTAAAATACTTGAATATTCTTCAAATAAGGCATATCGTATATAATTCTTTCTGGTGTTACCGTGTGGCTTTCCCACATTCTGGTAGCTCTGGTTGTCCTGAGATCATATCAGCATGGATAACTCCCCAGCATCATTCAACAGTCATTAAATGAACCATCTTGGCCTGGCGCGCTGGGTCAAGCCTGTAATCCCAGCACTTTGGGAGGCCGAGACGGGCAGATCACGAGGTCATGAGATCGAGACCATCCTGGCTAACACGGTGAAACCCCGTCTCTACTAAAAAATACAAAAAACTAGCCGGGCGACGTGGCGGGCACCTGTAGTCCCAGCTACTCAGGAGGCTGAGGCAGGAGAATGGCGTAAACCCTGGAGGCAGAGCTTGCAGTGAGCTGAGATCCGGCCACTGCACTCCAGCCTGGGCGACAGAGCGAGACTCCGTCTCCAGAAAAAAAAAAAAAAAAAAAAAAGAAACATCTTATCAGAGATATTTTTCTGTCTAGCCAAGTCTAGATTACATGCCCTTACTTTAGATATCTAGAGCTTCCCAAGCACAACATCTACCTTATTATTTACAGGTTACTTTTTAAAATTCTGTTTATAAGCTCCATCTTCTATAAAATTCTAGGTATCTGCCTCTCTAAAATTCATAGGATACTTTATGTTCCAGGCATATTCAAATATGTCAACAAATCAATAATATTTATTTACAATGATATCTAAAAACCTACAAATGTGGAAATATATAAATACTCATGAACATACACAAGTGATTATTGAGATTGCTAAAATTGTTAAGATAGACAGCAATATTAAGTTTAGAATACAGACAATATAATAATGTGTTTAGATATGTTCTATTGCTAGAAAAAGAGATGTATAAATGTGGACATACGCAACCGAAGTTTACATTCATAGCCATGGTGAATGTTAGTTGAAATTAAGAAAAAAAACATAATGTCCAGTCATCTACCGTGTCTGTAAAAAGTTTTGCCAATGTTGTGGAAAAAGATTGCTTCAGACTGATGTGTTCACATGGGATTGAGAAAGAGGGATGGATAACGGTTGGTGATGATGCAGTGGAATGGCCACTTGACATCGAAACATATGTTATGAATTTGACTATTTCATGGCTGCAGATGAATTGGCTCTCAGTTTTATTTCAAATATACAGTGTAGGACATTGATTTCAGCAGTATGATTTTTAATGAAACTTACCCTCTAAATTAAATATCAACCCTGCATGTATTCTTTATGATGTCTAAACTAGGTTTTACAAGTACAAGTCCTAAAAAGGCCATTTAACATTAAGGAATAATGATCATTGACAAGTATTCTATTTATTAACAATTTTAAATCCTAAATTCCAATTTGCTTAAATATAACTCAAAAATGAATATAAGTGCTAATTATGGCAAAGCTACTTCAATTGCAGAGTAATGCATAATAGAATTGCACCAATAAGTACACACAAGAGAAAAAATGGTTTATACCAAAGCTATAAAATTAAAATGTAATTAATTGTTTTATACCATTCTGAACACTACTGATCTAAAGTTAGGCGTTGAAATACATTATATTATTATTCTTTAAAACCAATCAGAGCCAAGTGAGGTCAATAAAGAAGTAACCAATAATAGCTCAGTTTTAATAAACATTTCTAACTTTTAAAAATGTTCTATTGTGTAATGAGAATATATTTAAATAGAATATAAAATAAAATTTGATACTATCAATATTTATGGAAAAATGAAATAAGATGTGTATTTCCATTTATGTAAAATATTTTTGCAACCATTGCTAATCACCTAAATAATAATATTTGGACCTCAAGAACCTGCATCTTCGTGGATAGAGTAGAAATGATACTTTACGTAAATCAAGTACCTTAATTCAGGGAGTACACCAAGCTTTGTTATCAATGCCTAAAACTTTTAAATATAATATATTCAGATGTTTTAATTATCTATTATAAGTTCCTAATAACTTGTCAACTTAAGCTGCAATTGATTTACATTTATTCACTGAAAAGCATTATCTTTTGCATAAATATTTCCGATCCTAGTATTTTGATTGGCTTTCAGTTATCATACATTAATATTTATTATTTTTTATATCTGGGAATAGTTACACAGTCATTTTTAATAAGTAAAGAAATGATTGACTATAGTCTCTTAACTTGGCATGCATAGTAATATGCATATGCACATATACATACACAGACACATACACACACAGAGCATATGTATGCCAAGAAATACTCATAAAGCTGAGGTTTAACAGATTGTGTTGTATTTTGCTTTTATTTACATCAGCAAATAGAAAGGTATGTGGTGTGAAATATTTAACGAGTTTTAGGACTACATTACTTTGAGAATGAATTGTCAAAACATTCCCAAGTAAGAGACATGTAAGTATCATCTTTAACAAGATGGAAATTTGCTTCCAGCTAAAAGCACTAGAAAGTAGGAAGGTGTTTAAGACAATTTTAGGAGATGAACATGCCTGAAAATTAGATTTAGAGAGAAATGCAATCTTAAGATACTTAGAAGAAGATGTGTAATTGATTATAAAGTCCACATTTCAGCTATAGAAAATTATAAGCTAACATGTGACATGTACATGCATATTTGTATGCTGGTCCACATATTAGGCCTCAGAGATTAACTTTTTTTACTAACTTTAATGGAGAATATTTTATAATAAAAATAATTTTAATAAATTGTTTTAAAAAGTAAACTTAGATTTTTTTTTTTAAATTTTGGAAAATGGACAAGTAAATATCTAAAATATATGTAAGACCCAATCAAATTAGGCAAGAGTATCATGCAGTGTTCTTTTCTTATAATAAGGCACATTACTCTTGAATTCCAATCAAATTCAAATAACTATATGCAGATACAACTACATAAAAATTCAATATTAGTAATATTATGGTAATTATATTAATAACAAGTTTTATTATGGACATGTATAACTATTATAAAATTGTGTATGATACCACTATTTCATATATGTATGCATATGTATATCTATCTATACATTACTGACAGAAAAAAACAGTAATTTACTGATGTACCCAGTATATCCTATGTGTGTGTATGTATGTGTGTATGTACATATATATACATATTGATATGGTTACATACATATGTTATGAAGAGGAACACTCTGTAATTATATATATAGATGCTTGTATATAGAAAGTATATACTATGACTATATACTATATATTAACTACTTAATACCTGCACACATATACACAGGGAAATCCAGTTAGCACATTCCATCAGTCTCAACACCAATTTTGAAATGACTGCTCGAAAAATTTCCCAATTCCCTACTCGATACTAGTGACACTGATCTGGATATTATAAGACTCACAATAGAGGAGACCTAAGATCCTTCTTTGGTGTCTCCAAAAATACTTCTCCTTGACATCACTGTTCTTAGACAAAACATGACAGTATGTCTGAAAAGATATCATCTAGGCTAATTCCCTATATTTCTGTAAATATCTGTCAAATAAAAGAACTCTCAAATCCCAGACCTTCCCTCCTCTAATATTATTGCATCCTTATGGACACACGACATATAAAGAACACCAATTTTATGCCCTTATCCGCTTCAACAGTCATTCACACTTCCCCATGGAACTTTTGGCTCTCCTTCAGCAGACCACCTCGTAACTTCAACAAGGTTCTCTCAAGGAGTTTGTTACTCTCTGTTATAACTGAAATCAGATGCAGTTCTCTTAAGAAGACATTATTTCATCTGCTATGCCTCTTTTCCCAGTGGTTCTGATCTATGTATCCCTTGTTTTTCATTGTCATCTCCAAGCCATTTTCTTCTTATCTCTTTTAGTATGTATTTATTTTGTCTTTTTTCCATTGTTACATTTTTTCTCCTTCAGAATACTTTGTGTGTCTGCTATACCTCAAAGTTTATCATCTTTTGTTTCAGGTGGGTTTTGTAGTAGTTTTCAAACCACCACATTAATGCTCAAAAAAAAATCCCAGTCTTCATTTCAATATTTACTGGTTTTGAGTTCATAAATTTTTATTTCAAAACTGTTTACTTTTTAAATTTCATACAAAAGGCCCGTCTTCTATGAGCTGTTTCAGAAGTAAAGTTGAAAGTGTTGTTTCTATTTACAGAGGTTCTTTGTTTTCTTTTTGTCTGGATACATACTTTGTTGGGGACAGAAGAACATCTTTATTGACGACATCAAACTCCAAGAATTTGATACATCCACATGTACGTATATATACATACATATAAAAAAGTATGGATATATATGGATAGTTTTATATTTTTAAGGACTCTTAGTTTTATAATCTCCTTCACGAGATATTCATTTTGCATTTAAATTTAACCGTGTTCTGGTGGTTCAAAATGATTCTCGCCTATTTGAGTCATTTCAGAAGGTCAGTTATTATTCAATTTTAGCTCTTTGAGGCTCAAGTATACTTATTATTACATTCCTATTAGTAGGATTCCTGCAGGTGATTAAAAAAAAAAAAAAAAAACAGTCATTCTTGGTTTGTGGCTTAAGATGTAATTGTTAGCTATCAGTCCTCTTCAAAGACATCTGCATGAAACAGGTCTGATCTCTCATCTCCTTGCAGTCTCTTACTCTAATAGACCTGAAGATCCAGACCCCCAATGAGCTCTACCTGGCATTCATGGGTCACAAAGCTCTGACATAATCATTCATAGTTGATATGAAAATCATCCCTTGAAGTACATATCATGCAAATGTCAGATACCACCCAGGACCTCATTTTTTTTTCCCTATTATTCTCTACTCAAGGTTCTGAAGACACACTCTTACTGATTTTCTAAGTCACAGGCGAAGTGCATTTATTCAGTTCTACAAATGCAATCTCCAAGGAGCTAAATGTGTCAATACCTATTTCTCCAGAGATCACGGCTGTCTGAACTAAGAAAGTCAAGTAATTCAGAGTTGGTGATATAGGACAAGGAAGTGATGCTCAGGTCAAATGTGATCAGGACTCTCAGATTATTGACTCTTACTTAATTTTGTGTTTTACTCATATAACATCTCTCAAGAATAACTGTTGACATTTGCACTTAGGATTTTAAGCTTATTATCAAAAGTAATTTTCTTTATGTCTATGTTTTATTGCCTTAAATAGTAACAGAAATTTGATAAAGTGATTTCTGTGTTCTTGATTCTTGGGATTTGATGTAGTCAATACGGAAATTCTTCTGTCTCCAACTAAGTATGTATGAAGACGAGAAGAAAGGAGAGAACCTGGATAAACAGAAACAATTTCAGCTTTACTTCTGAGACCACTCGTAACATAGGCCTTTTGTATGGAATCACAATGGGTTCCTAATACTGAACTTCAAAAGTGGACAGACTGATCTGCATTGTCTGTATTTGTCAGGGTTATGTAGAGGGACAGGACTAATAGGATAGATGTATATTTGAAGAGGAGTTTATTAAGGAATAGTGACTCACACAATCACAAGATGAAGTCCCACAATAAGCCATCTGCAAGCTGAAGAGCACAAAGCCAGTCCTGGTCCCTAAACCTCAAAAATAAGGAAGCTGACAATGCAGCCTGCAGTCTGTGGCCGACGGACGGCCCAAGAGCCCCAGGCAAACTACTGGTGTAGGTACCAGAGTTCAAGAGCTTGAAGAGCTTGGAGTCTGATGTTCAAGAGAATGCAGCATCCAGCACGGGATAAATATGGAGGCCAAAAGACAGCCAGTCTATTCCTTCCACGTTCCTCCGCCTGCTTTTATCCTAGCCGTGCTGGCAGCTGAATAGATGGTGCCCACCCAGATTGAGGGTTGGTCTGCCTCTCTCAGTCCACTGACTTAAATGTTAATCTCCTTTGACAACACCCTCTTAGACACACCCAGGAACAATACTTTGCATCCTTCAATCCAATCAAGTTGACAATCAATATTAACCATCACAGGCAGCACTGCAAAGTCACAGTCTCTCTCCAGCAATCAAATCTTATTGCTAAATTTACTGCATGCCCTAGAACAGAGGAAAAACACACTCTTTCTGCAGGAAGAACCAGAGAAAAAGAAAGAGAGAGACAGGCCGGGACACGGTGGCTTACTGGCTTACGCCTGTAATCCTAGCACTTTGGGAGTCCAAGGCAGGTGGATCACTTGAGGTCAGGAGTTCGAGACCAGCCTGGCCAATATGATGAAACTCCTTCTCTACTAAAAACATAAAAATCAGCCCGATGTGGTGGAGGGAATCCCAGCTACTTGAGAGGCTGAGGCAGGAGAATCACTTGAACCCAGGAAGCAGAGGTTGCAGTGAGCCGAGATTACGCCACTGCACTCCAGCTTGGGCAACACAGTTAGATTCCGTCTCAAAAAAAAAAAAAAAAAAAAAAAAAGAAAAAAGAAAGAAAGAAAGAAAGAAAGAAAAGGAGAGACACACACAGAGAGAGAGGTGAGCTTTACATAAACTGCTCCTTCTCTGCAAATCCTTCTTCTTACAGAATTATTAAGAGTGACAGAGAAAGGTCAGTAATGCAATTAGAAGAGAAGCCCCTTTATAGCAAAAATATTGGCCAAAAGAACAAATACTTGGGTACATTTTAAAATCTATGCTATTGTCTCGGCAAACTTCCGCAGAGCTGTGTAGTGACAAAGGGCATTAATATGCATTCAGGCAGTCTAAGTTCAGGTTCTGTCTCTGCCACTGACTAAATTGAGGACTTTTGATAGGTTATGGGAACTCACATGTTTCAGTTTTCTCATTGCAGTCACAGAAAGCAGAGTACAATTATGAGCAGCTAATTTGTTAACATTCATAAGTCCCAAATAAATGCTCACAAACTCAGAAATGTTTATTCTTTCCCTCTCTTAGCATCAATGTTCTGCAGGCAACTGAGCTTACTGATTTGTTTCCTATATAAAGCAGCTTATTTTTAATAGTGGGTACTTCGTATATTTTTATTTATCCTTATAAGTTAAATGAATTACCAGAGATGTCTAAATGTGGGTTTTTATGTTTTTTTGAAAAATATTAATTATGCAATGTAAACATTCAGATACAAATGACACAATGACCCCATTTTGATTAATATTCAAAAGTTCATGTACTGTTGCTTTTCATTTGTAATGGGCCTTTTTTTGTTGATATCAAGCAGCTCAAGCGCAGAATGACTTAAAGGCATGAATCAAGTACAAATTTGGAGGAATAGTTTTCCAGACCGTGGATGAAAACACAAAGGTTCTGAGGAAGTGATGTGCTTGACGTGTTTAAGGAACAACAACAACAAAAATAAACATGGGTGGAGTAGAAGGAGAATACTTTGGTAACTGATCAGAATGCAGTAGGACTGTTTCACCTCAAGCTCTCTAGGCCATTGTAATGACTTTGGGTTTGTTTAAATGCAATGAAAAGCATTGGAAAGTTTTGAACAGCAGGATTATACAATCTGATTTCCGTGTGGCTGCTATGTGGAGAATTAACTGCAGAATCGAACAAGTTAGGGTAGTACATACTGATTTCTCCTGATGTTTCCATTTTATATATTGTTTATTTGTTAATAATACTCATTTACTCTCAAAAGAGTCATGGTTTAAATGTTAAATTATATGGTGACTCTGGCAAGAGTAGAGAGGCAAGAGGGTTAGCAGGTGACTATTAAAGAAGTTCAGGGAAGAGATGACAAGCATTATACTGTGTGAGTTTTGTGTGCTAATGTGTGGAGATGGAGGTGTTGGTGGGGATAGGGGAGAATAGAAAGAAAGATAGTTATGTTCTGTGACTCTGAAAAAGTTGTTTTTAGTAGATACGTATACAGTGAGTGTTCTCACATGTACAAACATACGCATATGTGTGTGCGTAATATTTGATAATAGTTCTACATATACCTGTACTGTGCCACATTGTGTGTATATATACACATACATGACACACATTTGTGTGTTTATGTGTGTGTGCTTGTACAGTGAGCATATATGTATATAATGTCCATGTATATATAATAATAAATGACATTTATTTTGTATATTATGTGTTATATATTACTGTCTTTAAATGTTTGATTATAATTTATTTTGATATTAAAATAGGTAAAATACTATATGACATCTAATAATCGCTTTGACCTTTATAGAAATGTGAAAAAAATTAACCTTTACTTTGAATAATATTTGAGATAAAACAAGGACACTTTATTTAGATTGTGAAGCTTCACTGCTTAAGTGTACTTAATCCTTAAATAAGTGTTGTTTTAAATTCTACTTTTGGCTTACTAAAAATAGTCTAATATTTCTTTAAATCAACATGTGCTAAATATTTTTTACTTTATTCTTACAATCAATTACTGTATAACATCAATCAAATCTTATAGGGCAGAAAACTTATGACAGTATAAAGCTATTTTATAGCTTGTATGATAGTGCAAAATGTGACTTATTACTACAAATTTAATTTCAGTAGAATTTGATTAGTTTTTAGAAAAATACTGTTTTAGCCTTTTAATAATTATATACAAATAGTTAAATGAATATTATCAATTACATGTATTAAAGTATTTGCCTAAATATAAAAAAAGCTTTTAGAATAGGTAATCAACACATTAAACATTCATATTAAAATTAGTAATGAACTGTTTATTGCTTATCTGCTATTTTAAATAATTATTCATGTATAGTTTTAAAATGCAGAAAGTCATTTTTATTGACAATGATCAAATTACTATAATGTCTAATTATTACAATTAAAATGATTTACATTTTACAATTTAAATTTGAAAAATAGTTAACTTTGTAGGTCGCAATAGGATTACCTATATATTTTAGAGGAGAAAAGAAAAAGAATTAGGCTAATATTGAGAATTAAATATTGGTATCCCCTCTTTCCCCACAACTTATATGTTTGGGTTCCTTAACATTTTATTGCAGGTTTTTCTTCTTAGCTTCTACTTTCTTTAATGTACACTTATTTTAAAAGCTTTAATTAGCATCAATATTTCCATAGCTCATAAATGTTATCTCCAGCCTTGAACTTTCCTCTGATCTACAGTTTATTCAATAGGAACTCTTAGGGGTTTCAAACATTTCTCAAGCTCAACATGTGTGAGATAACAAGTCAATAATACTCCTTTTTCCCACCAGGCAATCAGTCTTCATTTATTATTCCTTGCTTCAGTAAATGACACCACCGTTTACCCCAAATATCCTTGAAATTTCAGAGTCATCCCTAATTTATTTCTCTTTCCACATCTCCATATTCAATCCATCACCAATCCAAATCTAAGTGACCTTCTAAATATCTTTTGAATTTATTCATTTTTTTTATCTTGCTTGCCTTAACTTTGCCTTGCTTAGGCTTCAGCAAAGAATGCTTTAACTGATTTCTTCAATCCTCAATAGCTGAAGTTATATTTTTGAAATCCAAACCATATTTATCTCTCATCAGAAACCACTACCACCAACAACCCCTTTTGACCCCATCACATATTGAACTTTCTGAACTTAAAACCCTTTTGTATCTTCATATTATTCTTTTAACAATGTACAAATAATGCAAATAGGCAACAAGGCCTTAAATAATCTCACTCTAACCTAATTCTACAGCTTAACATCTTTCCAAATTGCTTTCATCCCTTTGCTCAGATCAACTGACACCTTCTTGCATCATTAATTTAACATTCTTCTTCCCATCATAAAGTCTGAGCAGATACCATTTCTTCAGTATGTTTTCTTTTTCATCTTACTATTCTTAAACTCTTAATTCATTTTATATTTGCAATATACCTCCTCAAGAAAATATTCCTCAACTTCTTATTAAATTATTTATGATAAATTCTTCAAGCACCATCAATTATTTGCACGTTAGTTCAAATATTCATATATTTGCATGAATTGTGTTTTTCACGATATGAATCCTGTAGGAATAGAAAACAAATATATTTTTACTCATAATTTCATTCCACGTGCCAAGCACAGCATCTGCATATAGTATGTTGTTACACCATATATGAATAAATATCTCCACTATAGCACTATTAAGTTCAAATATATACTTTGAGGAAAAACTGCTTGTTGAACAAGCACTCACAGAATTCTTTGTGAAGGAAACAAAGGTAAATAAAAAACCTTGAATATTTTGTGATGATATTAATTATATCCACAAATAATTTTGAATACTATTGTTCAAGGATCATATTGGGTGTAAAGTGGGTCCATTAGTGGAGAGAACAGAGTCATTGCTTATGTTTCAGTCAAGAACAAAGATGAATGAGCGTTAATTTTAGAATAGATGTTAAGAGTTTTAGTGCCGTGTACTACAAAATTAAATAGAAAAGGAGTATCATATTATTTTGAAATCAGGGACACTATCCTAGAGAACGTGTTTTCAATATAAAACCTATGCAAAGAGAGAAAAATAAAGCGAGGGAAAGAGAGAAAGACTTCCTGGCAGAGAGAAGATGTGCAGAATCTGCACATCAGAGAGAGTAAGAGACTTTTGAAAAGCTGAACAAAATTTACTGAAACTGAGAAGAGATGATAGAAACAAACTGAGACTTCAGGGAAAAACAAAGCCTCAACCTTGTCTGAAGATTAGGATGTACCTCCATAGTATACTGCTGATGGTTGAATCTGGCCACTAAAATTTCTTTAATATCTGGATGAATTTTTTTATACATTTGTTCATAAATGTCATCTGTATTACAGAGCAAACTCCCGTATGATAATGTATAGAGAGACAGATGAATACATTGAGTTGAAAAAGAAAAAGTAATAAATTTGGAAAACTTCTAATTCTTATAAATGCAAAAAGACAAATAAAACATGAAAAGCACAAATTAACTAGTTGTGAAGACTAGCAAAGTAGCATTGATTAAATAAATTCCATGAGATAAAATTATATTGGCAGTTATGAGGATTTTAAAATACTTGTTAACCTAAATTAATCCTGTGAACAGGCAAATGCCTCCCTAATTCTGAGGACAATGTTAGTTTCAGGAAAGTATATAATGTTTTGCATGGTTTTAACATAAAATTAATAAGGTTGTCTATTTTCAAATTTTCACCAAATAGAAACCAAATTATTTCAGATTACTTACCATCAGACATGTGTTTAGCTTCATTTGTTATAAAAGGTTAAAATATTTAAAAGAAAATTAAATTAGTGATTTGTAATTATTGGCTAAAAAAATTTAATTCTGATATGCAAAACATGGTGATTTTATAAGGGAAGCTGAATTATACATAATACAATTTTAATGATTCCTAGCAAACCTTAGCCAACTGAGTTATGAATAATTAAAACTTATACTGCTAAGTAGCTTTTAGATGTATAATGGTAACAAAAATAAATTGAAACATCTTTATTCTGTCACAAACTTTGTTAATCTTTAATTGTCCATGTTCCACCTGAAAACTGTTCTGATTTTCATGCTGTCACAATTTCCATAAATTCTTGTAATTTATTGTAGTGGTATGTTGGAGTAGAAAATGTCTTCCACTTTGCATATGGCCTTTTCTCTTTACTATCCTGGAAGATCCTCTGGTTCTCCTTGTGCAAATATTTAATCACACCAAATTATGTCAGGGTTTATTTTCTTTAGTTTTGTGAGTATTAATTTCCTTGGTATAGACATAGGCTAGACATTGAAAATACCAATAATAGTTCTGATTCTAGGAACCATTTATTCAAGAACTTAGAATCTAGAGGAAAAGATAGACAAAAAGTCAGTCTCTGCTTCATATATTAATGTAGAAAAATACAGTGTATTGGAGGGGCTTCCAGCTATGGTGAAGTGAAGTCAGGCATACATAGCCCAGCATTATCTATGTAAATTTAAAAAATGCAAATACAGTATACAACAGTACACGTCTTAACAATTATAAAAAACAAGAAGTTTAGAAAAGTATTTCAAAGTAATCTTTTGATAGGGAAAGAGATGAGAGTAGTGAATGTATTAAATATGAATAAATAAGGAAATAAGCCAAAGCAATGGGCTTGCCAACTAACAACTGTGAAAGGCTCAGTGAACTAAAGGATATGATTAAATCCACTTTCTGTTTCTGAGGTCAGAAAATAATCAAAATAATTGCTTCTATTCTGGATGAGTTTGTTTCACCCCCGATTACATCATTAATGTAATTGGTGTCCACTTTATTTCTGTCAGTAAGAACTTACTGAGTTTCTACATGTACATAGCATTTCTCTTTAACAGAACTGCTGATTCTTGCTATTATGAAGTATCATGCACAACATTATTTTTTTAAAATGTTCTATTGACTAGAAAATTCATTAGCCAAAATGTTATATCTTCTAAACAAAAATCAATTTTCAAGTAAATGCAAGTTAGAGGAGTTTATTGATAAGAAAGAGGGCTATATTATAAATTTACACTGAAAATGAAAAAGTATACAGTATTAGAACAACAAATATATGTGTGTTGTACACTGTACACCCTTAATGAAAATTTAGTAAAGAATATACAAATAAAAAGCCATCATATGGTTCACAAGTTAGAAATAGTTATTCGCGCAACGCTATAAAATTACTGCACTTGAAGTTTAGAAATAATTGGGTGTAACAATGTCATAAGACTTAACACATTCCTTTACTAAGAGTTCTAACGAGTCATAGCGTATTAAGACTGAAAAGCAAATAGCACAAAGATAGGTCATGAAAACAGTAAAATGTGATCTGAACTGCTTGTGAGGAACTGTAATCATAATTAACAGAAGAGAAAACAATTAAATGAAAATCTTACTCCTCTACTTTAGGCAGATTTATCATCTTGACATAAGTCAGGTCACCAAAATGAAAAATACAGATACTTTTTTGCCTAATTCCCTGTTAAAATGACTTTGTTAAATTACAATGTAAAAATATGTAGTTGACCTTGTATAATTCAAGAAAACAACTGGTATGTTGAAAAACAAATAGCATACACACACTTAAGAAAACCTTTCATGAATGTATTGTATTAAATATTTACTTTAGAATTTTCTAAAATTTTGAACTGCTTTTATCTCTCAGTTTGTTTTGGGGACTTTAATTAGAGTGATCCATTCCTAAATTGACTATTACCTTTGTTCTTGCAATTATGGCTTTTCTTCACCCCAGAAAACTTGGTGTGTGTGGTAAATATATTGAAAAATAATACCTAGAAAAATGAGCTGCAAATGCAAAGATACTCAATCAAAGATAAATAAATCATCTTTGTAATAATCACCATATACATTTAAAAATATTTAACCCTAAATGAAGAAACAATTCTTGTTTCACAGGAAAATTTCAGTAAGATTTATAAATAGATTTACATGTTCCACCACTGAATATACTGCTTTTAAGATCTGAAGTTTCAATAGAAGGTTTTCTGCAGTCTTACATTTCTTTTTTATTTTTAATTGATAATAAATGTATATATTTATTGGGTACAATATAATATTTTGGTATGTATACATTGTAGAAATATTAAATCAAACTAATTAACATATCCATTACCTCACCTACATTTTGTGGTGAGAACATTTAACATTTACTCTTTTAGCAATATGGAAATACACATACAATATATAATTATTAACGATGGTCACTATGATGTGCAATAGATCTCTAAAACTCATTCCTCATCTCTAACTTGAACTTTGCACCCTATGAGCAACATCTCTCCTTGATCCCCGTCGTGTACACTCCGACTCTCTGGTGATCACCATTACATTCTCAAGAGAAGGTTTTGACATAGAGTTGAGACAGAAGCCAATCCATTAATCAAATACATTTCTGTACTTTGTAAACTTGTAGGAAATTAAGAATTGTGTAAAAATTACGTGGAAATATTAAAGAGAAATTAGCAATGAAATATAACATTTAAGTAAGACACTTACAATCTTATATTTGTGAGACTATATAATGAATAAAGATGGATGAATGTATGCATTATAAAACTGACAGTCTTATAGTCAGTAATGATTGGCTATTTGTATTTACATTATAATTTTCAATATTTAAGTAAATTGAAAGATTTACTACTTGATATTACACAAGTTAAAATCAGAGTACATTAGCTTGATGGTAGTTTGCTTAGATGCTATCTTCATAGGACTTAAAATAATTTTTTTTCTGAAGGATTTTATACAAAATGATAAAAACCTGCATATGAATTACCAAAAATTTTGAATATTATAATGTTATAGAAAGTCTTCAAAGAAATATTGAATGACAAATATCAATTATCTTTAAATGAGGAAACTGACATTTAAAAAATCATTTTCAAGTAACTCCAGGGACAGATGTGCTTTTCATATATTAATTCTTTTAAAACTCATAATAGTAGTACAACAGGTTAAATATGACAAAGAAAATCACAAATTTGGCAGAGTTTGGATGAGAATCTTCTAAGTTTAAAATACACAGCTATGAAAAACAGATGATAATAATGACATTTGGTGAAATAGCTTCTATGGACGATACATATGTTAGTGAAACCAGCCTCTTTGTCTGGGGTCCCACCCAAAGTTCTTGGTCTCAGGACATAGGAAATCAGGGACATGGACATTCCAAGGGTGAGGTTAGAGCAGAATTTTAATAAACAAAAGAAAGGAAGAAAGGTCTCTGGTGGAGAGAGGGGTCTCGAAAAAATAGGTTGCAGAACTGCATTAACATGCAGGGGTTTTTATACAGGAGCTATTGGGGGTCAGTGTCTGATTTACACAGGGCATGTAAAACTAGTTAGGGCTGAGTGTGTCCTTTGCATAAAGTGCAAATTTTTGGCAGTCCCCACCCCAAACTTCTAGTGCATATGCGGGCTCCTTAACCTAAGTTACTCCATGTTGCTTATCTCTTCCTAGTGCACATGTGTCAAGGGCCAGGGGCAGAACCCTCCAAGGTAGACATGCCTGTTCCAGGGTAGCGCTTCTTACTAGTGCTACTACAGTTACCCCACTGTGCAAGCCTCCTCATCTGAGTATTTCCAAGAAGAGAAAGGAATGTACTCACTGAGCCCACTGTATGTCAGCGAATCATGCTGATTATACAGGAGGCCCCTTTCCAGGTTAGAACTCGCCTTTCTTATCTGTGTTTGAAGCCTGATCCTTCAGGCTGCCTTTGTTAGAAAGAAATGCTTTGGGAGGCTGAGGCAGGTGTATCACCTGAGGTCAGGAGTTTGAGTCCAGCCTGGTCAACATGGTGAAACTCTGTCTCTACTAAAAATACAAAAATTAGTGGGGTATTGTGGCAGGTGCCTGTAATTCCAGCTACTTAGGAGGCTGAGGCAGGGGAATTGCTTGAACCCAGGAGGCAGAGGTTGAAGTGAGCCGAGATCATGCCAATGCACTCCAGCATGGGTGACAAAGTGAGACTCTGTCTCAGAAAATAAATACTTAAGTAAATAATAAATAATCAATAAAATAAAAATTAAAAATAAAAGAAATTGCTTATTGGGCTGTTTTTTTTTTTTTAAAGAGAATTCTGCCAAAGATTCTTGCCCTATCTGCTTGGTTGATTTATTTCTTTCTCCTTTTTCATTAGTGCGGTAAAAGTAAAAATTTTCATAACTGAAATTATAAATTCAGAATTAGAGTAAGAAATACTTTAAAATATCTGATTCATTTTGTCTTAAATTATTATAATTAATAAACGTTAAGCATTTAAATTTAATAAATTTATTTTCAACTTATTGCCCAACTCCATATTACTGAATTTTATATCAAAATACATCAAGAGTACCAGATATTTTTATATTTTTTCACTCTCCACTCTTTTCCTTTGAGAAACTGCCCGGCCCGTAGCAACCAGTCTTGGTGAGGCCGCCAGTTGGCCCCAGGATGGGAGATGGAATTGTGAGCAAGCTAAGCCTATCAAATTGTTCTCATCTCTGAATGATACAAGGGACACAGGATTGGGAAAAGTCAGAGTTGCTTCCATTCGGGGACGCATCCTGTGGAAACCTTTCAGTATTGTGAGGTTTCTAGATTTCCAGAACTGCCTGGCTCCCATCCTTCCAGAGGTCTACATATGCATATTTACCTTTGAACTTTGTGAATTACCCCAAATCTATTGAATAAGTTCCTTTTTTCTTTAAGTTAATCATATTTGTTTTATTTTGCTGGCACCGAAAGTAGCCTACCAATACAAAAATCTTTGCAAGAATTACATCTGTTAGAACTGCATTGCTAAATATAAAACAATTAAAATAAAATGCAGTTTCACATTTTCATATCAAAGTTTTGTAAGATTCTCACTCTAATAGCTGTTATTAATATATCTAAATAACACTAAAATATGTGTTAATTTTCTTATATAAATTATTCTAAAATATATATTATCTCATAAAAGTCATTAAAATATGAATAATGTTTTAAATCTCAAACCTAATTATTATAAAACAACAGAAAATTCTTTACATGTGTGCAGTTTTATTTGGCTATCCTCACTTAATATTTGATACATTTGTTTTTTGGATTTTATTTAAAGTTATTAAAACTGTTTCTTCATACTTTCCATCATGCATCAGTTTCTGAGGACTGAAATTTTATCACACAGATAAACCTTTTTCCTTCTAAGGGCAGGCAAGACTTAAGTTTGAAAACTTTAATAATGGCTCAACATTATTTAGTGAGTAAATGTATCATTAAACCTCTTCTTAATACTGTTTTCAATGACATAGCTTCTTTCTTGTTATATCTGAATGAGGTAACACCCATCACAGTTATTTCTTTTCTTTTTTTTTTTTTTGAGACAGAGTCTCACTCTGTCACCAAGGCTAGAGTGCAGTGGCACAATCTCTGCTCACTGCAACCTCTGCCTCCTTAGAAAGAAATTAGTAAATACAAATTAAACACCACTTTCTAAGAAAAGTAAAGCTTAAAGAAAGAAATATTGCTGTAAATTTTAATAAAACATAATTATAGAAGTCTCTTTACCCTTTTCCTTAGAAGGGATCATTTAAAAATGTACTGGATATGTGATGAGGAATGCCTTTTTTCATATATGCTTGGTTTAGAAATTGCTTTTCCCCTCACCAGCTGACTTCAACTATATTTATATTCACCAGAAAGAAGTTTTGGAATACAGCCCATGAACTAACATTGAAATATTGCCTCTAAAAGCACAATTCTAGTAGAAGGGACATATCTGATAAATGAATGACAGTTACATAGTTATACAAGCTGGAGTTGGGTAATTGCAAACTAGAAATTTTGAAATACTTAACAGATATCACAGAAGAACAGAGGTTTGAAAATCTATGGACAATCATGGATCAACTTCATTTAACAGAACAATTTGTCTTAAGTTATTTAGGAAAATAACTACTGAAAGTGAATTGAGAGAATGCTTTCAGTGCATACTTAAGACAATGTCTGTATATAATAGTAAATTAGCAAACATTACAATTTGAAGAAAATAGGAAGGACTGTTATTTGACTGATTCATATATTTGGTTTCTATCAAATATATATTAAATACCAAAGAATGTCAGTTTTATACAAAAGGTGAAAATGACTTGATTTTAATTGTGAGTATCTACAGTTAAATGAACATACAGGTACACATAATGCTATCAATGTAATAATCATATTTTGCTGAAATGCATGTTACAAAAATACTAATTTTCCTTCATCAAATGTATGAAAATATGTATGATACTTAAAATATGTAACATACTTTCCTATAAAATACAGTGCATTTTTATAATTATAAATTACAAATGCAACAAAAATTGATTGATAGAATTTTCCCATACATATATATATATATATATATATATATATATATATTTTTTTTTTTTTTTTTTTTTTTTTTTTTTTT
>NC_045434.1:51985716-52020319 GCF_002776525.5 Piliocolobus tephrosceles | reverse complement strand
TTTTTTTTTTTTTTTTTTTTTTTTTTTGAGACGGAGTCTTGCTCTGTGGCCCAGGCTGGAGTGCAGTGGCGGGATCACAGCTCACTACAAGCTCCGCCTCCCGGGTTTACGCCATTCTCCTGCCTCAGCCTCCCGAGTAGCTGGGACTACAGGCGCCCGCCACCTCGCCCGGCTAGTTTTTTGTATTTTTTAGTAGAGACGGGGTTTCACCATGTTAGCCAGGATGGTCTCGATCTCATGACCTCGTGATCCGCCCGTCTCGGCCTCCCAAAGTGCTGGGATTACAGGCTTGAGCCACCGTGTCCGGCCCCCATACATATATTTTAATTCTATAGCATTGTTAACATAGTGATAGAATTTAGTGTAAAAAGCATTAAAAGAAATATAAAGTGAAATTCCACAGTAATGTTATTGTGACGAAAGAAATAAAAATGGAAACACAATATATCAAAACATATCAATTTCGATGAAGTAGTAGGCAATGGAAAATGTATAGACAACTTAGCAATTTATAACCTGTTTAATATGCAAAAATTTGAAAAGCAGTGTACTAGGATTCCAAATAAAAATAAAAATATTAAGTAGCAAATTGATAAAAGTAAAAATCAAGCAATAAAAAGGTACAGTTTTTAAATCAAAGTCCAAAGTTTGTGCTTAAAAATAAAAATAAAATAGACCAACTTTGGTAAGTAAGCTCAAAGAGAAGAGATAGACTTCTAATAAGTAGCTTCAGAAATGTTTTAAAAGAGTATCTACTTGCAGATATAAAGGAAGCCAAAATCATTAAAAATACATTTTGAATAACTTTAGACCAAAAGAATTGAAGGCCTATATGAAATTGGAAATGTTATGGGAAAAAATAAAGAAGTACCAAAACTTTTGAAAGAAATAGGAAACTTCATAAAAAAACAAGATTGCAATGTAACTAAATTACCTCTCCTACCAGACAAGTTACCAATCTCAATCAGATCGAAATGAATATGAAAAATGTACACTGAAGAAAATGGAGTTTACCACCATCTGTGCCAAGTTTTCATATTTTACAAGAGGAAAATAGGTTTAGGCAATGAAGTTAGTTGTCATTTTTTCTACATCATCCATTCATAGCATAAAATGCTTTTAAAAACTCAAAACAAAATATCTTGCCTTGGGCTGCTGTGTGAGAACAGATTGTAGAGTGGCACCTATACATGCAGGGCGACAGGTTAGAAGGCCTCAAGGCAGAGTGCTGACTGAGGAGTTTTAATTCTATTTGTTCTTTCCTGCAAGCCTTTGAGAAAATGTTGTTTTGTTAACAAGGCCCTCATTGGCCACCATACTTAACTTTGCAACCTGCATCTACCACACCATGATCATACAAACCCCTTATCCTCAGATACTGTCTCTTTCTAACATACAAAACATTTCTATTTTTTTCCTTTAGATATTCTTCTTTTTACGTTTACTATAGTTTCTGTGACATCAGGGATCAATTTCTGCTCTATTTACAAACATTTCTTGTTGAATAAAGTTAAGACTACATTTATATATTACTATTTTTTTCTTCTTTTTCTAGATATTTCTATTTTTGCTGAAATAAATTGTATTGAATATATCTAGTTAAAGCTAAGTCCTGTTTTGATTTTGTCTTCCTTTTACCCTCTGCCAATTTTCAAATAAGTGAAACTATATATGGGAGAAGAAAAACAAATACAAATTCTAAATTTGAAATACAGTTTTATTGGATGACCCTAACAATGCAAAGTGTACAAGCTGGGTTAAGAATAGTTAAGCAGAAGATATATTGAATGAAGAACTGCTATTTATGTGCCAGATTGAAAACATATAATAATTTATTTCAGCTACATCTTTCAATAGAGTCTAAATTATTGACATTTTAAGGAATAGTGTAATTAGAAATTTAATTTCTAAGGAGTTAATAGCTCAGAATAAAATTTTTCTTTTTCTCTCCAAAGTTAGAAAAACACCAATGAGCATCCAGATGCCTCATAGTAGGCTAGATATTTCCCAGTTCTTATTTAGTGCCAGTAATATTCAAAACTGGTTGTAAAACTGGCAGAGGCTGATCTTAGAAATTATGAACTCAGCACCTGCAGGAGATGAAACCTAAGTGGAAAGAACAGTGATCATTACTATAACATTAATCAATATGTAATTATATATCTTTACAATTTTTTGAAAAATGTTTGTGTTGAATATTTATAACTGAACTAATTTATAAATCAGTTCCAAAGCTTAAATAAAATTTTGATTGGCTAAAAAATAGAAATTAACATATTAATATATTAACTCTGTCCTCTGTTCAAGGGTTGTAATAAAAAGTGATATATTTGCAAAAGATTAAGATAAATAAGAAAAGTGATATATTTGCAAAAGATTAAAATATTTCTCAGTTCCACTGCTTCTCATTTTATGGATTTCTTATTTTATGGAGTTTAATACACATTTAGAGCCATATGTCTCATCTGATTTGAAAGTCAGATGGAAAGAGTTGAATAAAAAGGCATTGGCATTTAGATGGTTATCTGCATACAAATTAATGTGTTAATTACACTTTCCTGAATCACATAGAAAGGCATTTGCACAGAAGAGTCAATGTTAATTTTGGAGAGTTGGATACACAACTATTGAGTACTGTTTTTGAACGTGCACATTAAAATAGTTCAAATTTTCAAATGATTCCTGGCCAGAGCCATTGTCTGTGTAGAGTTTGCATGTTCTCTCCATCTTTGTGTGGGTTTTCTCTGCGTAATCCTGTTTTCTCTCACTCCTCAGATATGTGCATGATAGGTTCACTGGCATGTCTACATTTGTTCTAGTCTGACTTGGTATGGGTGTGTGAAATGTGCCCTGCAATGGAAAGGAGGGCTGTCCAGGACCATTTCCTGCCTTGCTCCCTGAGCTACTGGGATGGATTTGAGCCACCTATGACCTTGAACTGGAATAAGCAGTTTGAAAAATTAATGAATGGATGAATACACATCATTGTCACAAAAATTCATAAAGCATATAATAATCATACAGTTACATGATAATAAATTATGCAATGAGAAAACACTCATTAACCTTGCCATATATGTTACTGTTTCTGTTTGAATTCATGGTGGTAGGAAGAGCTCCTTACAATTTTTACTTTGCAGACATTTATTCCTTGATTTATTGCACCACCCTTTCAACCACTATTATTCACTTATTCACTAAAAATTGGGTAAGTCATGATTTTGCTTGTTTTTATTACTCTTTCCTAAAAGTAGATTTAACTGACATTTACATTAATGTTTAACATTAGAAATGTTTTGTTCTTTATTAGAAGTTTGCTGATGGTTTTGTGACCAGGAATATGGCCTCAAGAAATTAACTCTTGTTTATATCAATTAGCCTACAGTAAAATTGGTTTCTTACACATCTTTTTGCTTTAAGTGGGTTTTTAAGAATCTAACAGTGATGTTAAGTGAGGGCTTACTGAACTAGGTTTGATGAAGAGTAGATGTTGTGGGAAAATGTGACAGTAAATAGAGGTATAAGTAAAGAGTAGTAAACTGGGGGAAACTTAGCAAAGCCTATTGGGCTGCCTCTTGGCTTTCTTCTAACTTCAGAGATAAAGATGCTTCTTTCTTCTGGGTATAGCTAGGGAATATCTCATGTGAGCGTTTATGACCTGTTCAGGGAAAAGTCAGAGAGTCGTTCTTGCACCTGCCACTTATCAATTCGGTATGCCAAGGCACAATATTTTGGTGTAGCATGTTCTGAACTGAATCAAGTTTAAGGACTAAATTTTAAACAAGATATTATTGATTTCTTTTATGTTAAATTATAAATAAGAATAGTGCCCTAGAGTATAAATATTATATTTATAATTAACAATTATTGCATTACATAGGTAATTTAAATATAATCACAATACTTTTAAAATCACAATTGGAAGAATTATGACATGTTACACTAATTAGCATCTGGAACGTAGCATGCTATCTTTCTGAAAGTCCATGATAGGAGGTAAAGTATCTCAAAAATTGAACTTAGATCTTTTATTTTTCAAGTAATACATTACAAATACTCATAATTTAAAGTAAAAACAAAAACTAAAATAAATACTCATGGTTTTATCAAGACAGTGCTTTTACTATTTATAAATATTGTATATTACTATATACCATAAAGAACTTGCTGAGATTTTTGATGTTGTTGTTTAAAAAGGTACTATTTACCCTGTTTATGTTAAAATTATTTTATATTTCTGACTTTAATATTCTTATTGCTAATTTTCTTACCATTCAATAAGAAGTTGAATTTAAGAATGCATTAGCTCTGTTGTGTAGAGTTAATGACTGTTTTCCCAGAGTAATGTTTTCATGTTTACTTATTTAAAATATTCTTTTGTTTTTGATTTTCACTTATTTAAAAATCAACTATTTTTAAAACAAGAAAATACATCTGAATTTTGACGTGCATTGATATCTTCAAGCATTTTATCCAAATGTTATTTGAAAATTTGAATGTAGACTCTTCTTAAAAATTCAGTTTCATAAGTTCCTTTTTATTAATGTCACTAAATACCAATTTAGAAGTATTGAATTTTCAGGAGTTCATTTGTTCATCCATTTACTTTTTAAGACTTTATCTTCGCCTCATATTTTATAAATCAAAGATTAATCTGGCATATCTCCCAACTAACTTCAATAACACTATGTGGTATTTAAAACTTATTAGCATATATGTGCCATCTGTTTTCAATTTAAATATCACACATTGAGATTTCTAAACTTGCACATTTCAGGTTATCCTTAATTTTTTTTTCCAGAATTTTCTTTATGTTCTTACAATTGCCTAAACATAATACAAGTATTTTATATTCAGATCTGAGTTGTAATCGAAGTGAAAGTATATTTTGAATATGGAACACTATGAATGCGATGGTGCTGTGAATAGAGTGAAGACTGTAGTCATGCAGAATTTGAAGTTTGAATCTTGACTCTGTCACTTACAGTTATCTGATTACACAGACACACACACACTTTCTGAGTATGACAGTAAGTTGCATATATCATTGATTATTAAGTGAAGATATTTCATCTGCTTCACAACATTTGCAATGAAGAAAATAACTGTCTGGCAAGGTTGTTGTGTGGATTAATTATAATGAAATAACAATACTAATTAAAATTATTATTATTCCTAGCATCCTAATGTTTTATATTTCTTGACTTTTTTCTTGCAGCACCTCAAGGAGAATTACAATTATTTCCATTTAATAGATGACAAAATGAAGCAAATTGAAGTAAATAACCACCAAATGTGACATAGCTAGTTAGTGACAGAAAGGATTCAAAGACAGATAATCTGGATCCTGGGTTCTGTTATCACCTTTTCTCTCAGTTTAGAGAAGAAAATATATTCCAGTTAATGGCTTCTTAGTGCTTTACACACTTTTCATTGTTTGGTATCTAATATTATTTAAATTATTTATAAAGAATAACAACTATTACATTAAATTCAATATTACAGAATTGTATATACTGTAACAATGAAAACTGAGTATTCACATTCTAAAACTAACATTAATATAAGATTTAACATTACAATTTTAGCTTTTCTGCCATTATATAACTGTTCTCATGTTTTCAAGACAATCACAAAATAAATTTTTTGGATTTAAGATTCTTTTAAATTGATTAAGTGAAAAGCTATTTTATAAAAGCAAATATATAAAAATTAAAAAACATAAATTTAGCATATGTAAACCCCAGGGTGGTTTTTGGGCTGAAATTTTGGCACAGAATTCCACCACTCCCACCATTTTGTTTTCATTTCTGATAAACATTGTAATGTTACTTAACTTTACTGAGAAACTGGAACAGATGAAAAACTGGCTCCTCCAGACACAGTGGCTGATGCTTGTATTCCCAGCACTCTGGGAGCCCGAGATGGATCACTTGAGCTCAAGAGTTCAGGACCAGGCTGGGCAACATAAGGAGACCCCCGTCTAACAAAAATACAAAACTATCAGCTAGGCCTGGTGGCTCGTGCTTGTGATATCAGCTACTTGCCCAGCTAAGGCAGGAGGATTTCTTGAACGCAGAGGGTTGAGGCTGCAGTGAGTTGAGATTGTGCCACTGCCCTCCAGCCTGGGTGTCAAAGTGAGATTCTGTCTGAAAGGGGAGGGGAGGGGAGGGGAGAGGAGGGGAGGGGAGGGAAGGGAAGGGAAGGGAAGGGAAGGGAAGGGAAGGGAAAAAAGGGGGGAAGGAAGGGGCTCTAAGTAACAATGTCCAGAAAAACAAAATAAATAATTCTATGATTCTATGTGTGTGTATCTACACCCGCCGATTCCATTGTTGTGCTGGTTATTTGCCATCAAATGAGTTATAGCCATGCTTTTTCCAATAGGGACTGGATTTCAGTCCTGAGTGAAGTGAGTGAAACCTCTACAATGTGTGTTTTATTTCAGCAATAGGCTGCTCCTTACATCTAAATCCCTACATTCTTTAGAGTTTTGTTTGTTTGTTTGTTTTTGTTTTGTTTTGTTTATGTTTTTGTTTTTTTGTTTTTACTAGTCAATTCATTGCTACTCCAATCTCCTTTTATACTTAATAATTTGTAAAGTTGAATTGTCCCTATTCACATTACAGTGTGATTTCTGTTGTCTCACTAGAGAGGCCTTTTCTGACCGTATTATATAAAATACCAGTCTCTATGGTTTTTTACCCAATCTTTCCTGCTTTATTTGTCTGCAAGACAATTTCAAACATCTGATATTCTATATATACGTTTATTGTTTGCTTCCTTTCCCACACAGTAGAAAGCCCATGAGGCATACGTAGTTTGTTGTTTTAATTTTTGCATCTACTATACCTAGAAAAGTAAATGATATTTAATAGACATTCAAGATATATTTAGATAATGAATGAGTGAATATTGTGTAAGAATAACAATTGGAGAAATACTTAAAGCAGATACATCATAGCTCCATTCTGATAAGCATTAATGATTATGGCAAATAAGTAAATATTATAGTTTTTAACAATCTATAGTTATTAAATACATTTTTTGTAGGTAAGATTTTCTTAGTGTATAACAAGGTAATTACTGTGAAGTGGGAATAATTTTAATTTTTGACAGAAAGTGTGATATATTTATAGAAATTGAAAAAGATTGGGAAAATAAATAACTTCATGATGGAAACATATTTAGCCGATAGATTACATTGAGATATCAACTTTCCCTTTTCAAATTAAGAACAAAACTTAAGTTTGTTGAATGCTTACTTTTTCAAGGATTTGTGCTGACTTTCATTACAAGAAAGAGTTAACTGATAAATAATGTCTTTGGGATCACCATAATTTTACATCAGGTTGTTACCATAAGAAAAACACTTCATAGAAAAGTGGGTTATACTGACATCTTCAAGTAGGATGACAAAAATATTTCATTGAGAGTTTCAAACTCTTTGTGAGTTTTCTATTTTGTTCCATTGGTCTATGTGTCTGCTTTTGTCCCAGTTCCACACTGTTTTGGTTACTGTAGCCTTATAATATAGTTTTAAGTTGGATAGTGTCCTACCTCCATATTTGTTCTTTTTGCTTAAGATTGCTTTGGCTATTTGGGCTCCTTTTTGTTTCCACATTAATTTTAGACTAGTTTTTCTAATTCTGTGAAGAATGACATTGGTAAGTTTAATAGGAATAATGTGGAATCTGTAAATTTCTTTGAAGAGTATGGCCATTTAAATGACATTGAGTCTTTCAACCCATGAGCATGGAATATGTTTTCATTTATTTGTGTCATCTCTGATTACTTTCAGCAGTGTTTTGTCATTGTGCTTGTAGAGATCTTTCACCTACGCAATCATCTAATCTTCAACAAGGCTGAAAAAACAAGAAATGAAAAAAGAACTCCCTATTTGATAAATGGTGCTGGAACAACTGGCTAGCCATATGAAGAAGGATACTGGACCCTTACATTTCACCATATAAAAAAATTACTCAAGGTGGATTAAAGATTTAAATATAAGACCTCAAGCTATAAGAAAACTTAGTAAATACCACTGTGGACATGGGCCTTGTCAAAGAATTGTTTGTTAAGTCCCCAAAAGCAATTGCAACAAAAACAAAAATTGACAATCAGAACCTAACTAAATTAAAGAGCTTCTGTACACACAAAAAGAAAGTATTAACAGAGTAAACAGACAATGTACAGAATGGGAGAAAAATATTCGCAAACTATGTATCCAACCAAGGTCTAAAATCTGGAATCTATAAGGAATTTAAACAAATCAGCAGGCAAAATCAAGTAACTCTGTGAAAAATGGGCAAAGGAGGTCAGCAGAGACTTCTTGAAGAAGACATACAGGTGGCCAACAAACATGAAAAATGCTCATTATCACTAATGATAAAAAATGTGAATAAAATCCAGTGAGATACCATTTAAAACCAGCAAGAATGGTTATTATTAAGAAGTCAAAAAACAACAGCTGCTGAGGAGGCTGCAGAAAAAGGGAACGCTTACACATAGTTGGAGGGATATTAGTTCAGCCACTGTGGAAAGCAGTTTGGAGATTTCTCAAAGAGATTAAAAAACTACCATTCAACCCAGTAATCCCATTACTGAGTATATACCCAGAGGAAAATATATCATTATAGCAAAAAGACACATGCACTTGTGTGTTCATTGCTGTGCTAGTCACAATAGCCAGGACAGACTCAACCTAAGTGCCCATTAATGGTGGATTGGGTAAAGAAAATGTAGTACATATACACCATGGAATACTAAAAATCAGTGAAATTGTATCCATTTGCAGCAACATGGATGGGGCTGGAGGTCATGATCCTATGTGAATTAATGCAGAAATTGAAAACCAAATACTGCATGTTTTCACTTATAAGTAGGAGCTAAACATTAAGCACACATGAATAGAAACATGGGAACAACAAAAACTGGGGACTACTGGAGGTGAGAGGGAGGAAGTGGGATATGGGTTGAAGAACTACCTATTAGCTATCATGCTCACTACCTGTGTACCATAAACCCACGTAACAAACTTGCATATGTACCCTCTGTGTGTAAAATAAAATTTGAAATTAAAAAAAAAAACTTTAAAAGAAACTTAAAAAAAATCTTTTAAAATTAATCTTCATGATCGGCACTGGTAAAAAAAAGTTCTGATTATCAGTTCAAAATTTAGACTGATCTGTCATTTGTATGGAAAATCTCCCTTCCTTATCCTCTACATTTAACAAAAAATTTTAGAAAGTACTGTATATTTTCATCATGTACAATTTTATGTTTTGAAGTATAAATTCATTGTGGAATGGTCAAATCTAACTAATTAACAAAGGCATCACCTCACATACTCATTATTTTTGTGGTGAAAACACGTAACATCCACTTTCTTTACATGTTTTAAGAATACAATCAATAATATAATGTATCATCATTAACTATAGTCATTCTGCTGGACAATAGATCTCTTGAAAGGTATTCCTCCTGTCTGACTATAATTATTCATCCTTGACCAATATCTCCCCATTCTCCACTTCCTCCTAACCACCCATGCCGCTGTTAACCACTATTACAGTCTTCACTCTTATGAGATCAACCTTTTTATATTCCACATATGAGGGAGATCAGGAGGTGTTTGTCTCTCTGTACCTGACATTTTACTTAACATAATGTTCTCCAAGTTCATCCATATTGTTACCAATGGCAGGATTTCATTCTTTTTTTTTTTTTTAATGGTTTAACAGTCTTCCATTATGGATATATAGCACATTTTCTTTATCCATTCATCCATTGATAAATATTAGATAATTCTACATCATGGCTATTGTGAATACTGCTGTAATAAACATGAGAGTGCAGATATCGCTTTATCGTATTTATTTATTTATCTCTCTGGATATATACCCAGTAGTGGTATTACCAGATTATATATTATATTATAATATTATAGGTATAATTTTAATTTTTTGAACAACTTCTTTACCATTTTTAGTTTCCTTTTTTTTGAGACAGGGTTTTGCCCAGCAATCTGGGCTCACCACAACCTCCGCTTCCTGGGTTTAAGCAATTCCCCTGCCTCAGCCTCCAGAGTAGCTGGGATTACAGGCATGTGCCATCACGCCTGGCTAACTTTGTATTTTTAGTAGAGAAGGGGTTTCACCCTGTTGGTCAGGCTAGTCTCAAATTCCTGACCTCAGGTGATTCTCCCACCTCGGCCTCCTGAAGTGCTGGGATTACAGGCGTGAGCCACTGCACCCAGCCTCCTTACCTTTTTCTTTTCTTTTCTTTTTTTGAGACAGAGTCTCGCTCTGTCGCCCAGACTGGAGTGCTGTGGCCGGATCTCAGCTCACTGCAAGCTCCGCCTTCCGGGCTTACGCCATTCTTCTTCCTCAGCCTCCCGAGTAGCTGGGACTACAGGCGCCCGCCACCTCGCCCGGCTAGTTTTTTGTACTTTTTTTAGTAGAGACGGGGTTTCACCGTGTTAGCCAGGACGATCTCCTGACTTTGTGATCCGCTCATCTCGGCCTCCCAAAGTGCTGGGATTACAGGCTTGAGCCACCGCGCCCGGCCCTCCTTACCTTTTTCATAATGACTTACTCCCATTTACACTCCCACCAACAATGCAGAAGGGTTCCCTTTTCTCTACATCTTCACCAATACTTGGCTTCCTTTCACATATCTACATATAAGAGATCACATGAACAGTTTATTACACATAAAATATTCTAAAATATAAATAAATAACCCATTATCTTATTTTCAACCTCATTTAATATTTTTCAAAGACATTATTTTGTTTATATAACATCAAAACAATTGAGTTTTTAAAAACCCTAGATTATTGTTTTACTTTTTTTTTTTTTTTTTTTTTTCATTTCTCTGATACTGTGTAGAAAGAAATTGAGAGGTCAGTTGTTTTGGAGGATTCATAGTATATGGCTATGCACAGCATTGATAAGCTGAATCATCCCACAAGAACACAGAAACGTGTATTTATTTCTGACACTTCTGGCTTACGAAGTTTAAGGCCAAAGTTTAAAAACAAATTAACTTTCAAAGCGTCAAAGGGAGAATGACATTCATTTTCACTCTACTGAACCTACATCAGTAGTGATTGAAGAAGAAAATTGTAATGCAGGTGTCAAGGCCCCCTGAGCAATAAGGATTCAGCAGACTACTTAGTGGAAAAAGACTACTGGGTCATAACTTTAATACCTCACACATATCTGGTTTTAATTAGTCTTTGGCAGATTGGATAACCTCTATAAAGCACTCAAGGAATATTTCCATGTGATCAGGCCATTGAACAGCACCCATGAGTGACACACCACTGCTCCTTTTCCTAGAAAACCAAAATATATTACAGGATGAATAGGTAAAAGCCCAATTAAGATCTGGCCTTGGTACTCTTAAGTCTTTTCCAACTTACACAAGTTGAGGTATTTCTAAGCAAATCATCTGTATCTTCATTACCACAATTTCTTAATTGCAATTTCAACACATGTCAATTTGGTAATCTTTAGACTTTCTCTCACTGCAGAAATGGTATAATTATTATTACTGTCTTTTATTATATGATATTACTGTCTTTATCACACTAACTTTAAAAGTTGATGTTATTAAATTTATTTAAAATATATCTAGGTTTTAATTTGTGTGGAATGGATTCTTCATAACATTATTTGTCATAAGTTTGCAATGGTGATACTAGTTTTATGTTTATATGTTATAATTACTTGATTATAATTACTCCCCATGCCAAGCCTATGTTCAATACAATGATATTTATCTCTTCACTATTTCCAAAAAGAAGTTCATACAATTTCTGAAAAACAAACAAAACAAGTACAAATAATACAAATAAGTAAGAAGAATTATAGAAAAATAACTTGTGACTCTCTTTTACTAAAAATTCTCTTTGTGTAATTTCTAATCCTTTTTTCAAGCTCTATACTGTAGGAAAAGTATTTGAAGTTACTACAAATTTTACAGGAAAAAACATTTCCCTGAAATATTTTAAAATAAGTATGTGCTTCTAAAACAACTCTATGTTTTCTGAATAGATGCTTTAATTAGGTGGCTGCTTGATTCTTCCCTTTTATCTCCACATGCAGCTTGGGTTTTCAAGAGTGCTGCCTGCTGATTTTTTCTTTACAGTACATTCTGCTCTCTTTAATTCATTTCCACAGACATGAAGTACAAAAGGGAGAGTATTTTTCTTAAAAAATGAGTATTTTTGTGAAAATCAGAAAAAGTGAAATAAAAAAGAACATAAGTGTTCAGCAAAACATTAACATCAAGCACTTATTACTAATAGTGAATGGTCATATGATATTAACAAGTCTACGGTGTTTCTTACTCTATTTGCTATGTAATGACATTAACATTACACATATATGCCTGTCTATTATAATGATTCCTAGGTCTCTGCACTGAAAAATTAAAATTGTCATTTTAATCTAGCAAACCTCATACATCAAGTTTCATTTAACATAGGTAGATACATTGTAGACATTTCTACTGACAATATATGCCAAATGACCATTGGATAAAACTGACTACACACTCACACAAACACAGAGAGAGGGAGAGAGAGAAAGAGAGACATATACATATATGTAAACTTTCTATGAAAATGTTTTCATCAAAGAATATTTGATATTTTGTTTTGTTTTGATTTATTGCTAATATTATATAGATCAATCTGTAAATAACACATAAAGGAATTCATGGAATAACTGATATAAGAAAGCCAGAATAGGGCCAGGCACGGTGGCTCACGACTGTAATCCCACCACTTTGGGAGGTTGAGGCAGGGCATATCACGAGGTCATGAGTTCGACACCAGACTGGTCAATATGGTGAAATCCCATCTCTACTGAAAATACAAAAATTAGCTGGGCATGGTGGTGCACGCCTATAGTCCCAGCTACTCCGGAGGTTGAAGCAGAAGAATCGCTTGAACTCAGGAGGTGGAGGTTGCAGTGATCCAAGATCTCGCCACTGCATTCCAGCCTGGGTGACAGAGCGAGAATCTGCCAAAAAAAAAAAAAAAAAAAAAAGAGAAAGCCATAATTTTAGACTCATATAAATCTGTGGGATCTAGAAAACAGGTTTACAACATGTGGAGTTCACAGACATACACACACAAAAAACCACATTTACAACACTTATAATTTTATATTCCTATGCCAGTCTATAAAACAGAAAATCAACTTGATTAGAAATGTCAAGTCTGTCATGAAAGATTGCACAAAGGATGTTTTATATGCATACATTTTCTTTTGTTTTTGTAAGTTCATATTAGTATGATTGGAATTACATACTAAAGAATAATTGAGCATCAACAACAAAGCCCTGAAGAGTATTAAATATTTTGGATATATACAAACCCTATTTACTAAGGCTATTTTGGTCTATCGTACCAAATTTTATAGAACTGTAGAATAGAATAAATCAGTAAAAATAGAAGATTGCTCATAACAAAGGCATGAATGATTTATATGACTTTGTTAAGTTATAAGAGTTTAGTGACAAGGAGATTTTAATTTAACTAAACAGTCAGAGTTAATTCTTTGAAAATAAAAAATAAGAACTGAAACTTGAAAACGATCAAGAAGGAGGAACAACATCTTGGAGAACTGAACGAGAATGTGCATTCATTCTTTGTAGGAGATATGTCTGCGGCAAAGTCACCGTATCTGCTTATGAAAGCATTTTCCACCCCTACACTTTTTACTTATGAAACTCTGGTAATAATTTCAGCTAAAAAGGCCATTTCCAGGTCTCTAAAAAGACAGGTAATGAAGAAACATATTAGACTTCTTCTTAAACAGTAATAGTTTTACATACTGTAACTTTTCTTCTCTTAAAACTCAGGACAGGCATAACACTTTGGTTTTAGTAGTTGCTAAATATTTTTTATCTAGTAAATAAGATCCTTGACTCTTCTGAGGTGCTAACCAGTGATGATACTGTTCATAATAGTAATGATAATAATGAGAATCACATAATAAGAAAGAAGAGAAGGATGAGGAAGGGGGTTGGAAAAAGAGGAGAAATTAAGGAAAACAAATAAGAAAATGAAAAGTGCCTAGATGACTATGTGTAGTGCATTCTACTAGATATCTACAAAAATGATTATTTAATTCTCCCAGAAATCCTATGGAGAAAATTCTGCAATTATCCTTTTCTACCAATTAATAAGTCAAGATAGCATTTTAAAGTAATCTGAGTGAAAATTATTGAAACAGAATGTCTGCTTTCACCCACTCTTTTTGCCCCTAATAATTACACTCTTCTTTTTTTGTAGAATATGATTATATGTTCAGTAAGAAACATAACCTTAATTTTTTTTCCTGGTTTCCTAAATCTATTTAAATTGGTGGAAATGTAATTGAGGTTTTTGCCATTGAAAGTAAGGGCAAAAGCCAGGCGTGGTGGCTCACGCCTGTAATCCCAGCACTTTGGGAGGCTGAGGTGGGTGGATCACAAGATCAGGAGATCGACACCATCCTGGCTAACACGGTGAAACCCCATTTCTACTAATAATACAAAAATTAGCCGGGCGTAGAGGCGGGTGTCTGTAGTCCCAGCTGCTGGGGAGGCTGAGGCAGGAGAAAGGCGTGAACCTGGGAGGTGGAGCTTGCAGTGAGCCTAGAAGGAGCTACTGCACTCCAGCCTGGGCAACAGAGTGAGACTCCGTCTCAAAAAACAAAAACAAAAAACAAAAAACAAAGTAACGGCAAAAATCGCAATTACTTTTGCCCAACCTAATAAAATAAACTGAAGCCATAGAAATAAAGAATACATTGAAATTGTCTTCTATCCAGCAAAATTGTTTATGAGAAAGCAAATATTTCTTCGGAAAATAAACTGAAAATATGACCTTAAAATACCTAAGTAAGTACCAGAGAAGGCCAGTTTAAACAAAACAGAAGGCTACATTATAAAAATGTATGATGACCAACTGTGATACTGAATTTTAATAGAAAAATATTCAGGGAGGTAGAGGTGTGACTACCACAAGAATTTAGATGAAACAGGATAGGAATTATTTTCTGGATGGAAAGAGAAAATAAAGGTAAGCTTTTGGATTTTGATGAAGGCACTTGTTCCAGAATATTGAGGTTCTTACAAATGAAAAAGCAGAAAAATGAAAAATAAAAAATACCTACATATAATGAAAGAAGTAAAGCAGCATTAATAGGAATAAAACTATATTATTTAACCAGAAAAACGTAACATTTAATACAGCTATGGTGCTTACTTCAAATTTCAATGAATAATAATGAGTTTCTGAGGTAATTCTATTGACATAGTTTTCTCTGTTTCTTTCTTATTGTAGGTATATTAAATTATTTAATAAGTGCGTTTCTTTCATTTGCAATTTTTTGGTTCATATTGTAAGTATGTGAGATAAATTAAAATATTGATTCAATAAAAGTAAATACCAAATATAAATACCAAATCTCCCACTTTCGAAGTATAACAGAAATATAAGATAATGATTAAAAAAAAGCAGTAGAAAATCAGTGACACAATACATACTTCCTAAAACAAATTGCTGAATCTGTCTCCCAATAAACCCTTTAGCTGTCTTATTAAAGTGTAGTCTATATTTTTACACTAGATGAGAGAAAGAATTATAGATACAAGTATCTTACTATATCTCTCAAAACTTTTTAACATAATGATAACTTTCTTGGATTAAAATAATTTTGAGTTACAGAATTTGCACATGTTGATTAGGTTAATTTAAACCTGTCACTAAGTCTTGGTGTCTTTATTCTGATAGACTGATAATAAAACATTGTGCAGATTATTTAATTCTGGTAGTTCCTACTACAGCATATTCCTCATTGCAGTTAATTTTCTTCATCCTCCTGAAATCTCTGAAAGAAATTGACATGGGCATATGTTATGCATAAGAAACAGCAGCAGCAGAAAATTTCTATTGAATAAAATTACTTTTATCATGATTTGGGAAAATATTTATTCCCAAATTTCGCAGTTGTAAATGTAGAGTCTAACATGATTGTGTTTCTATTGTAGAAGAAGCTCAAATTTACTGAATGATATTCATAAATATCCAGTTTTTCTACTTTATTTTTCTTCACACACTTGACACTGCTTGACATTATGTATCTTCTGTGTCTCTCTTCCTCCCCTAGAATCTAAGCTCTGTGAGGGATGGGACTTTGTTTACTGCTGTGAGCCAGTACCTCAAATAGTAGATCAAATAAGCATTCAATCACTATTTTATATTAAAGTGATATTTCATTTGTTTCTGACGATCACTGTCATAAATAATAACTTAGCCATCATCATTTTCTAAAACTCTTTGTAACACTCAGGTGATTTGCTTAGGATGAATTTCTAAAAGAGCAAATATTATGCCAATATATTTAAACAATGTATGTACATATATATGTATATGTGTGTGTGTGTACATATATATATGTATTTGCTTTAATGTTTTTACATTGATACGCTATGTAAAATACATTATTTTTCTTGGTGGCTGAAATATTAAATTTTTAGGCTAGGTTCTGACCACTGATGCATTAAGAGAATAATAAAGTAAACATTGCATGCAAGGTATTTTCTTCTGACAAGCTATTATAATATATATATAAAATAAATAAGTAATAATTTATCTCTATATTATTATTTGGTATAATATCAATGAAGATGACTTCAGGAAACAAGTTACTGCTTTTTCCTTTGTAGTTTGTATAATGTGCTCTTCTAAACATCTATTTGCAAGATGATAAATTACAAACAATATACAAATACTGAAAATAGCACAGTTATAGACTCTGATACAAATGAAAGGCACGGGAACATAAGAGACAGTGGAGGAAAAAACTCACGCAGGGAAACAAAATTAGCTTTGAACCACTGACCTTCAAATGGCGTAACTGAATGAATCCTAGCAAGTCACAGTACTAGTGTGTCAACATATGCAAACACATTGTGAAGGTGCAGGTGTGAGCCTCACATTCATAATTCATTTAGTCCAGAGTGAATTTAGTATTGCATACTTGGCTTTTCCCTGCCCTACTCATCGATGTAAAGTATCAATGTAGAAGATTATCTGAATATCTGATAGGACCATATCAAATGATTCTTTAATCCTCTCATATTACAAATTCGGTTCCTCTTCCTTTTACTCTTGTGATTATTTTAGGAAGACAGAGGTAAGAAGCCTTCCTCAAAGCTCAACATATAAATCCTTTCATCACTATGAAGGATTTATGTAGGCCAAGGGCCCATTCCTGGACTAATTAACAGTTACCAGGGATTCCATAAACTGGTTGGCTTAGTCTAATCAGAATCTGGAGGTGTGTATGGGTGGATTCTTACAGGAAGGAATATGTGGGGAATGGATACCGGGTAAGCAAATTACCTCGCACTCCATTTACTCTGGGCTGAAGGAGGATCTTAATTTCTCCCTTTTCTCAATAATAGGAGATGCCCTCTACAGATTCTCAGAGTAAATATCACTTCAAAAGAGCCCTCACTAAAACCTTTCTCTAAGATAGCATTACCCTCTTATAGGACCTCATGGTTTTCCATCTTAAAGAGTAGCTGATTTAGAATTTTGTGATGATATGTTTAATGTTTTCTCTCATTCAATATATTATAAGCCTCATAATAGCAGCCTCTTTTGTTCACTAGTGTAGTCACAGTTTTGGGAGTTTAGAACTTAGTGTTTAAAATTTATATGTTGATGCCAGGCATGGTGGCTCACGCCTGTAATCCCAGCTCTTTGGGAGTCCAAGGTGGGCAGATCACAAGGTCAGGAGTTCGAGACCAGCCTGGCCAATACGGTGAAACCGAGTCTCTAATAAAAATGCAAAAATTAGCTGGGCATGGTGGCGGTCACCTGTAGTCCCAGCTACTCAGGAGGTTGAAGCAGGATAATCGCTTGAACTGCAGAGTCGGAGGTTGCAGTGAGCCAACATCTCGCCACTGATATCCAGCCTGTACAACAGAGCTAGACTCTCTCTCTCTCTCTCTCTCTCTATATATATATATATGT
Source organism: Piliocolobus tephrosceles (assembly GCF_002776525.5). Lineage (NCBI taxonomy): Eukaryota > Metazoa > Chordata > Mammalia > Primates > Cercopithecidae > Piliocolobus > Piliocolobus tephrosceles. The sequence goes on along the minus strand of NC_045434.1, from coordinate 52,002,276 downwards.
ATGTATGTATACACACACACACACATATATAATTTGTTGAATGAATAAACAAGTAGCTGAATAAATACATTCAATGGCTGATTTTGTATGTAGTATGCAACTAAATATAGTAATGAGCTATATGAGTTATCCATTGCTCTGATAATACCTCAGCAAAACAAATGAAACTCAGTAACTTAAAAAATTATTTATGTTCATAGATCTTGGGATTGGCTGGTCAGGGTTGAGCAAATCTGATTCAAACAATGGCATCTGGAATGACTATGATTTGTATTCAGACTGATAGACTGATTGATCAGCTGAGAGAACTATATTCTTGAATCTGATGTTCACCCCCAAGGAGGAGAAGTAATTTAGGCCACTCTTCACAATGTATCCATTAGTGCAAGAGACCAAGCTCCATTTGCAAACACATATAAAGCTCCCGTTTATGTCATGTCTATGGACCAAAACCAGAAAAATGGCCAAGCCAAATCAAAAAGGTGGAAAAATTCACTTTATTGTTTTTGAAAGAAACTGGAAAATCACATGGTCCAATATGTGTGGATATAAGGTGAGGTCAAGATTTTGGAGAAAGTAATCTGTCACTAACTATTCTACCTAGGGTCTTGGTTGCCACTCAGTCTGTCATAATAGCATCCACTCTGTCTTGTTTATGCAGAAAGAGGTTTGTGGAGAATAAGGAACTTTAACATTTCTAGAAAAACCAGGACACAGGCATGGATGCTATACAGCTTTTAACAACACAGTCTAGAAAAAGATTCATTTCTAAACAAAAAGACTTTATTTCTAACAAAAAGCCCACTGCCATTGCCACCTACCACGGAGCACCTATGATAAAATGGTCTTGGAAGAACAACCTCTATTATAGCTGTCCCAAAGAAGAGTATTTCTTCATTGTGTATCAGTTCTTCCAGTCGTGGTTACCAAGTCACATCGTTCCCTCTGCACTATGTGTCTCTTGCTGGTGATCCTTCTTGGTAGAACATTAACTATATGCAAGAAGTATGAGAAATATAGTTTTCAGTTTTCTATCCTTTTGGAAGAATCTGTAGAAGGGAGCTTCCATGGTTACTAATAATTCAAAGTGCATTTTATGCTTCAAGGCATTGTGAAATTCTCCCTTTTCCTCATACACTGAAATCTAATCCATTTGTAAAAGCTGTCAGTTTTATCTACAAAATATATCTTGAGAGAATATTTAAAAAATGTATACCACTTCCATTGCTAAATGCTTATCCATTCACAGATATTTAACACCAAAATTACTTTAATATTTTTCTAGTCTGTCTTACACTTTCACCCTTTTGCATCTGTTCTGCATTTGGCAGTCAGAATGTTTCCTTAAAATGTTTAAATCATGGTAGAGAATATGACTGTGGCCATAGTAACATTTGTCAAAACTTCTTGAATTTAACATTTAAAATTGAGGAATGTTATTGTATATAAAATACCTCAATACATGTGATTTAAATACATGAGTCAATAAAATATCATTCTCACATGCTTAAAATCCTTCAAGGACCTCTCATTTTAGGTGGATCAAATTCAAAATTTTTGCCCTACCTTTTGGAGTAATATCTGCTCTCTATTTTCATATTAGCATTCATAGCTCTGCTCCCCACTGAGGTCTTTCCTAGACACTCATCTGCATTCACACTTTTACTCTCCTTCCTTAGGCAATTAATAGTTATCAGTGTGCTTATCCCTGTCTTGTTTATTCACTTGCATCCTCCTTCGTTATCAGTCTTTCCTTCACAAATAAATAAATAAATAAATTTTTCCAACGCTTTTTGTTTTGTTGAATATTATTGTATCTGTGTAACCTAGAAGAGCTTATGGTATATGGTAGGTGTTGAGTAAGAATTCCTTGGGGGAAAAAAATGACTCATGGAAGTGGATCAGGAAAAGGTACCTTTCCCCAAGGAAGGAAATCATCTGCTGCACATCTACTTTGTTTAGGAGGCAAATATTAGTTCTTTCTGCTTTTGGAAAACTCAGACCAGCTTCATCCTTGCCCAAGATAAAGTGAATAAAGAATGGAATATATCTTAGATAAAATAAAATTATTATATTTTACATTAAATGTGATTGTCAGAATATACATATATATTTATACAACATTTTGAACAATTTTATAAGAATATTACATGTTTGTATGGATAACTTCATTTTTGCAATGTTTGCTTAAATTTGATCATGAATCATTTCCTAGGATACATATATCATACTACTAAGTTTATGCATTACCATAGCGATCTCTAACAAGGATAGCATTTCCTCTTCTGCTCAGATAACTGTTCTTACTACACTGGAAGAGTAGAGCTAGTAGTTTATTTTAATAATTCAGGTAGCATATATTCTGACACATTATAAATTCATGAGACAGCCACACGAACGTCCTAAGTATTTTTTAGATGACTTTCATTTTAATCTGGTGTATTTATGATGCGCTTGGACTAATAACTTGAGCTTTGCATTACTGAAAGGTTAGAAATCCCTTTAAATATGTCCTTGGTTGAGATAGTTTTGCGATTAATGAATAAGAACAGTATAATATTGTATTTGAAGATTATAAGCATCTTGATCACTGGAAAAAAATAAAAAAAATTAAAGGTCAAATTTGATATTGAAGAGCTTTATTTTTTAAGGTGACTAACAAATTTATGTTTTATGAATTAATAATAAGACAGCAAAATATGAATATAGATAAAGGAACTTAGATATAGCTGTGTGTGTCTGTCTAGCAAACCTATGAAATAATTGAAGCCAAGTGATGAGCTCAGGTAAAAAAAAAAATTATCAAATAGACTCAACATAATTTGTAAGTAATCTCTTATTAAAAAGCAGGGGTTGCAATCCTAGTCTCTGATAAAACAGACTTTAAACCATCAAAGATCAAAAGAGACAAAGAAGGCCATTACATAATGGTAAAGGGATCAATTCATCAGGAAGAGCTAACTATCCTAAATATATATGCACCCAATACAGGAGCACCCAGATTCATAAAGCAAGTCCTTAGAGACTTACAAAGAGACTTAGACTCCCATACAATAATAATGGGAGACTTCAACACTCCACTGTCAACATTAGACAGATCAACGAGACAGAAAGTTAACAAGGATATCCAGGAATTGAACTCATCTCTGCAACAAGCAGACCTAATAGACATCTATAGAACTCTCCACCCCAAGTCAACAGAATATACATTCTTCTCAGCACCACATCACACTTATTCCAAAATTGACCACATAATTGGAAGTAAAGCACTCCTCAGCAAATGTAAAAGAACAGAAATTATAACAAACTGTCTCTCTGACGACAGTGCAATCAAACTAGAACTCAGGACTAAGAAACTCAATCAAAACCACTCAACTACATGGAAACTGAACAACCTGCTCCTGAATGACTACTGGGTACATAACGAAATGAAAGCAGAAATAAAGATGTTCTTTGAAACCAATGAGAACAAAGATACAACATACCAGAATCTCTGGGACACATTTAAAGCAGTGTGTAGAGGGAAATTTATAGCACTAAGTGCCCACAAGAGAAAGCAGGAAAGATTTAAATTGACACTCTAACATCACAATTGAACGAACTAGAGAGGCAAGAGTAAACACATTCAAAAGCTAGCAGAAGGCAAGAAATAACTAAGATCAGAGCAGAACTGAAGGAGATAGAGACACAAAAAACTCTCCAAAAAATCAATGAATCCAGGAGTTGGTTTTTTGAAAAGATCAACCAAATTGACAGACCGCTAGCAAGGCTAATAAAGAAGAAAAGAGAGAGGAATCAAATAGACGCAATAAAAAATGATAAAGGGGATATCACCACCGACCCCACAGAAATACAAACTACCATCAGAGAATACTATAAACACCTCTACGCAAATCAACTAGAAAATCTAGAAGAAATGGATAATTTCCTGGACACGTACACTCTTCCAAGACTAAACCAGGAAGAAGTTGAATCCCTGAATCGACCAATAGCAGCCTCTGAAATTGAGGCAACAATTAATAGCCTACCCACCAAAAAAAGCCCAGGACCAGATGGATTCACAGCTGAATTCTACCAGAGGTACAAGGAGAAGCTGGTACCATTCCTTCTGAAACTATTCCAATCAATAGAAAAAGAGGGAATCCTCCCTAACTCATTTTATGAGGCCAACATCATCCTGATACCTAAGCCTGGCAGAGACACAACAAAAAAAGAGAATTTTAGACCAATCTCCCTGATGAACATCGATGCAAAAATCCTCAATAAAATACTGGCAAACCGGATTCAGCAGCACATCAAAAAGCTTATCCACCATGATCAAGTGGGCTTCATCCCTGGGATGCAAGGCTGGTTCAACATTCGCAAATCAATAAACGTAATCCAGCATATAAACAGAGCCAAAGACAAGAACCACATGATTATCTCAATAGATGCAGAAAAGGCTTTTGACAAAATTCAACAGCCCTTCATGCTAAAAACGCTCAACAAATTCGGTATTGATGGAACGTACCTCAAACTAATAAGAGCTATTTATGACAAACCCACAGCTAATATCATACTGAATGGGCAAAAACTGGAAAAATTCCCTTTGAAAACTGGCACAAGACAGGGATGCCCTCTCTCACCACTCCTATTCAACATAGTGTTGGAAGTTCTGGCTAGGGCAATCAGGCAAGAGAAAGAAATCAAGGGTATTCAGTTAGGAAAAGAAGAAGTCAAATTGTCCCTGTTTGCAGATGACATGATTGTATATTTAGAAAACCCCATCGTCTCAGCCCCAAATCTCCTTAAGCTGATAAGCAACTTCAGCAAAGTCTCAGGATACAAAATTAATGTGCAAAAATCACAAGCATTCTTATACACCAGTAACAGACATGCAGAGAGCCAAATCAGGAATGAACTTCCATTCACAATTGCCCCAAAGAGAATAAAACACCTAGGAATCCAACTTACAAGGGATGTAAAGGACCTCTTCAAGGAGAACTACAAACCACTGCTCAGTGAAATCAAAGAGGACACAAACAAATGGAAGAACATACCATGCTCATGGATAGGAAGAATCAATATCGTGAAAATGGCCATACTGCCCAAGGTTATTTATAGATTCAATGCCATCCCCATCAAGCTACCAATGAGTTTCTTCACAGAATTGGAAAAAACTGCTTTAAAGTTCATATGGAACCAAAAAAGAGCCCGCATTGCCAAGACAATCCTAAGTCAAAAGGACAAAGCCGGAGGTGTCACGCTACCTGACTTCAAACTATACTACAAGGCTACAGTAACCAAAACAGCATGGTACTGGTACCAAAACAGAGATATAGACCAATGGAACAGAACGGAGCCTTCAGAAATAATGCCACACATCTACAACCATCTGATCTTTGACAAACCTGACAAAAACAAGAAATGGGGAAAGGATTCCCTATTTAATAAATGGTACTGGGAAAATTGGCTAGCCATAAGTAGAAAGCTGAAACTGGATCCTTTCCTTACTCCTTATACGAAGATTAATTCAAGATGGATTAGAGACTTAAATGTTAGACCTAATACCATAAAAACCCTAGAAGAAAATCTAGGTAGTACCATTCAGGACATAGGCATGGGCAAGGACTTCATGTCTAAAACACCAAAAGCAACGGCAGCAAAAGCCAAAATTGACAAATGGGATCTAATTAAACTAAAGAGCTTCTGCATAGCAAAAGAAACTACCATCAGAGTGAACAGGCAACCTACAGAATGGGAGAAAATTTTTGCAATCTACTCATCTGACAAAGGGCTAATTTCCAGAATCTACAAAGAACTCAAACAAATATACAAGAAAAAAACAAACAACCCCATCAAAAAGTGGGCAAATGATATGAACAGACATTTCTCAAAAGAAGACATTCATACAGCCAACAGACACATGAAAAAATGCTCATCATCACTCACCATCAGAGAAATGCAAATCAAAACCACAATGAGATACCATCTCACACCAGTTAGAATGGCAATCATTAAAAACTCAGGAAACAACAGGTGTTGGAGAGGTTGTGGACAAATAGGAACACTTTTACACTGTTGGTGGGATTGTAAACTAGTTCAACCATTATGGAAAACAGTATGGCAATTCCTCAAGGATCTAGAACTAGATGTACCATATGACCCAGCCATCCCACTACTGGGTATATACCCAAAGGATTATAAATTATGCTACTACAAAGACACATGCACACGTATGTTTATTGCAGCACTATTCACAATAGCAAAGACTTGGAATCAACCCAAATGTCCATCAGTAACAGACTGGATTAAGAAAATGTGGCACATATACACCATGGAATACTATGCAGCCATAAAAAAGGATGAGTTTGTGTCCTTTGTAGGGACATGGATGCAGCTGGAAACCATCATTCTTAGCAAACTATCACAAGAAGAGAAAACCAAACACCGCATGTTCTCACTCATAGGTGGGAACTGAACAATGAGCTCACTTGGACTCGGGAAGGGGAACATCACACAATGGGGCCTATCATGGGGAGGGGGGTGGGGGGAGGGATTACATTGGGGAGTTATACCTGATATAAATGATGAATTGATGGGTGCTGATGAGTTGATGGGTGCAGCACACCAACATGGCACATGTATACATATGTAACAAACCTGCACGTTATGCACATGTACCCTAGAACTTAAAGTATAATAAAAAAAAAAAAAACAAATTAATGTTACTTCATAATAAAATGCATTTGTTAGTATCTTACAAACTTCTTTACCCATGAAAAGAATTATAATATATTGCACATTTCTTTTTTTCTTTATTTTTCTTTATTTTTTCTTTATATTTTTATTATACTTTAAGTTCTGGGGTACACATGCAGAATGTGCAGGTTTGTTACATAGGTATACATGTGCCATGGTGGTTTGCTGCAACCAGCAACCTATCATCTAGGTTTTAAGCTCCACATGCATTAAGTATTTGTCCTAATGCTGTCTCTCCTCTCGCCCCCCACCCCAAAACAGGCCCTGGTGTGTGATAATCCCATCCCTGTGTCCATGTGTTTTCATTGTTCAACTCCCACTTAATAAGTGAGAACATTCACTGTTTGGTTTTCTGTTCCTGTGTTAGTTTGCTGAGAATGATGGTTTCCAGCTTCATCCTTGTCCTTGAAAAGGACATGAATTCATTATTTTTATGGCTGCATACTATTCTGTGGTGTATATGTGCCACATCTTCTTTATCCAGTCTATCATTGATGAGCATTTGTGTTGGTTCCAAGTCTTCACTATTATAAATAGTGCTGCAATAAACATGCGTGTACATGTGTCTTTACAGTAGAATGATTTATAATGTTTTGGGTATACACCCAGTAATGGGATTGCTGTATATTTCTTAAATATTCAATATTTATATTAAGCCATTTTTTGTTAAAATGCCATTCAAATGCATTGAGACTTGTGAGGTAAAAATTAATATTTTTTTTCACATAACTTTACTCATTCTACTATAGTTTTCCTAAACGAATGTATTTACAGGACGGTCGCGGTAGCTCATGCCTGTAATCTCAGCACTTTGGGAGGCCGAGGCCGGTGGATCATGATGTCAGGAGATCAGGACCATCCTGGCTGACATGGTGAAACCCTGTCTCTACTAAAAATACAAAAATTAGCTGGGCATGGTGGTGTGTGCCTGCAATCCCAGCTCCTTGGGAGGCTGAGGCAGGAATTTCGCTTGAACCAGGGAGTCAGAGGTTGCAGTGAGCCAAGATTGTGTCACTGCACTCCAGCCTGGCAACAAAGCCAAACTCCATTTCAAAAAAAAAAAAAAAAAAAGAAAATGAAAGAAAAAAGAATGCATTTACAGTAAGTTAGAATAATTCACACAATAATAGAAGATAAAATTGATAATTGATATCATACTGTTTCAGAATTGAAGATGATCCAGTCCAGCTTCCCCTACATGGGATTATAAAGTGATTTCTGGGAATTCTCCTTGTGGTAGCAGAGAGATAAGTAGATACACCTTTTTGCCCTCTTTAGCTAGAAATATAAAACAGCTCTTTCATTTTTAAAATCTGTTTCAGGTATTTTTCTTCTATCTATATGTACAATTTCTTATAAGAAACAAAGGTAAGGACAAGGAAAAAAATGAAAGCATTCTAATCATTCAATGGAATTTAAATATTCTGAGGATATCAAACTTCAGAGGTATTGAATAATTTCTCCAAAATCAGAGAGCTCATCAAACTTTGGATTACAAAAACTTTCCACAAAGTTGAATGCCTTATAGAATTTTTTAAAATACATTTTAGTCTTTAGAACTCTAGCCTTCTTTCAATAAATTAATCCACATATTTTTGGCTTTCCATACAAGGTTAGTGATATCAAGAACAATGAAAGGTCCAAAATCTTTCCCTACTTGTAAACTAACCTGTCAGTTTGCCACGATTTCAGGAATGCTGGTAGAAGAAACAAGACAAATGGATCAGAAACAAAAGACAAGTTGTTATTCACAGTAATAGTTATAGCAAAAGTATCAGGTTTTGTTGCTGGATATTCAAGCCTAAATTCTCAGTGTGATAAGAAAGGACAGATAAGCAAGCATAGGTAGAGGTGTATTACAGAAAAGGCCTCTGAATTAGCGGAAACTGACTTTTCTTTTATAATGGGCCTACGTAACCTTTGTCCAAATCTTTATTATATTGTACAATCAGCTTACTTACACTTTTCCCTGGGTAGATTGATAATGTTTACCAAGGTGTTTGCTATATAAACATGTTTGAAAAGATAATCTAGAAAAATGGCCGTCACTACCTTGCCTCACAAGAAAATATGCCAGAGATTCATAAATATTTGTCTCACTGCACATGGTTGCAGTTTTGTACGTAATGATTAAATAGCCTTTTAGAATTGATGTTATAATTTTAATTTCAAGAAATATGAAGTTATACAGATTTCTACAATGGTGAATTCTGCAAAAATGCTTTCCTGAACATTAAAGTGATAGTTTAAATTCTTAACAAGAACAGATTTGAAGAGACAGAAAAATACATTACATACTTCGCTTGCTTTCATATAAGTATTTTTAAACAGCTTTATTGTCTGGGTGTGGTGACTCACGCATGTAATCCCAGCACTTCGGGAGGTCGAGGTGGGAAGATAGCTTTAGGCCAGAAATTCAAGACCCGCCTGGGCAACAGCATGAAATCCCATCTCTACTAAAACTATACAAAATTAGCCAGGTGCAGTGATGCGTGCCTGTAGTCACAGCTACCTAGGAGGCTGAGGTGGGAGAATCACCTGAGCCCAGGAGGTCCAGGATGCAGTGAGCCTTGATTGTGCCACTACACTCCAGCTTGGATGACTGGGTGTGTGGCCCTGTCTCAAAACAAAAACCAAGCAAACAAAACAAACAGACAAACAAAAACAAACAGTTTAGTTAAGGTGTATTGATATACAACAAACTGCACATATTGAAAGTCTACAATTTGATGAGTTTTATTGCATGTATACAACTGTGAATCTGTCACCACAATAAAAATAATAAACAGATCCAAGTAGGGAGCATTTGGTGGGTATAGGTTCAATTTCAACTTCAATTTTATTTTGTTTCAGGTCATATCCCTTCTTTGTTTCTGATACATTTACTTTTTTAATGTAGTTAAATTTATTATATTTTTTCCTTTGTGGTTAATAGTATTTTCTCTTTTTTTAACTTATTTTAAGTTCAGAGGTACAAGTGCAGGTTTTTTACATAGATAAACTTGTATCAAAGGGGTTTGTTGTACAGATTAATTCATGGCCCAGTTATTAAGGCTGGTACTCATTAGTTATTTTTTCTGATCCTCTTTCTTCTCCCACCTCCAAAAGCCCCTAGTGTGTGTTGTTCTCCTCTTTGTGTCCATGTGTTCTCATTATTTAGCTCCCTCTTATAAGTGAGAATATGTGATATTTGGTTTTCTGTTCCTGTATCAGTTTGCTAAGGATGATGGCCTCCAGCTCCATCCATGTTCTTGCAAAGGATATGATCTCATTCTTTTTTATGGCTGCGTAGTATTTCACGGTATATATGTAACACAGTTTCCAAGGCAATTGTACCATTTAAATTTCCACAACTATGTAGGAAAGTTCCAGTTTCTTCTTTATATTATCAATACTTACTGTGGTTAGGCTTTTTAATTCTAGTCATTCTAAAAGTGTCTGGCTTTTTACCTCACTGGAGTTTTAATTAGGAGTCTAAAGGGGTGTGTGAGTGTGAGTTTGTGTGTTCAGTTTGGGTAAAGGCTTATCAATATTATTGATCTTAGCAAACAAATAGCTCTTGCTATTAGATAGTTTGACTTTATATTTTATTGATTTCCACTCTGATTTTTATTATGGATGTATTATTTTCTTTCAACTACTTATTTTTGGCTTAGGATGTTTTATTTTCCTTGATTTGAAACTGAAGACATTAATGTGAGACTTTTCTACATTTATTATACAGGCATTAAATATGCATAATTTTCCTTTTCATTTTTTTATTTTAGTCATGTGGCATTTGGAGGGTTTTAGTTTCCAAATAATTGTTGATTTTATGGAAAATTCTATTTTAATACACTTACATTGTAATTGGAAAAATTTTATATGTCATAAAGGCTTTGAAATTGTTTTTGTCCTAGAATATGGTCTATCTGGTTAAATTGTTCCATTTACTCATTTTCAACAAAACTGTTGATGTAATTCATATATTAGAAATTCTGTAATTAACACATCTTCTTTTCCTTGCCTTTTTTTAAAAGGTATCTTTTCCCTTAATACTGCTTTTGTACGATTATGGTGTTCCTTGTAGTTTTCTCTTTATTTTTCTTATGCTGGAGATTGCTGAATTTCTGAAATCTTATTGTGTATAGATTTCATCACATTTGGAGACAGGTTTAAGTGATAATTTCTTCAACATTGTTCAGATTCTAACCTCTCATTTCTTGTTTCAGGACTGCATATTTACCATCTTGCTTAAAGTCGTCACCTACCTCAATAATATCCTGTTGGTTTTTGCTTTCTCTTTTTAATTTTCTTCTTTCACTGTGTTTATTTTGCAGAGTTTCTATTGCTATGCCATCATGTTCACGAACGCTTTTTTACAATGTGTAATCTGTCCTTCATCATATCCAATGTATTTTCATCTCAGACACTGTAATTTTCATCTCTAGAAGTTTGAAAGTTTAATTTGCATTATTTAATGTCATCTGTTCTACGTTTGAACACACGCAATTGAGTTAAAATAAATCTTTTAATGTCTGTTTGTCCTACTTTAAATACTTGCTTTTTACTTTTTATTGGTTTTCAGACATTGTGAAGTTTAACATGGTTCTGTCCTGTAGATATATATTTATGTAAATATTCTTGTACTCTTTGGAGACAACTGAATTATTTGGAATTTTTTTGATCATTTGTTTCTTCTTTTTAAGATTTATTAATGGGAACTTCTTCAATATTCTGCCCACTTATTTTCCACCACTGAGGTAATACTCTTCTGTATACAACACCAATATCTCATACATATTGATATTTTTTAGTTTGGATGATGAGAACATTAACCTATACTGGCCCTGCATAAATGACAAGCTTTGTTAAATCTGATCCTTCTGTTGCTTTTTTTCCCTGGCCTCAAGTGGTTACCTCACACCCATGCACTGATCACTACTTACCTGAGTGTTTGAAGGAACCATCTGCAGATCTCTGGAATTCTCTTTGTGCAACTCCTCTCTCTGATCCTCTGACCTATGGACATTAATCTTTGTCTCCCTGAACTCTCAGTTATACCTTTTCAACCTGTGCTCAGCTCACTGAGAGTCGAGAAGATTAACTCCAACGTGCCCAGCAATGCATTATCTTATATAAAATTGGGTTTAAACATTAATTTACAATACAAATACTTATGTATTTTAAAAACACACAATGTATAGTATGTTTGGAGCACAATTTTTGCCCAATATTCAAGTCATTTCAAATCATTTTTGTAATAGTTGCAAACATGTTAAATACTGTCTCCACTTCAGCAAGACTTCCATCTATATAAGACATGGAATAACTTTCTTACACATACATACATATCAAACAAAAATGTATTTATCCTTTTTTCTTGGACATATTTTATATAGTACACAAGCTCTTTTTGTTTGTGTGTTTTTTTGTTTGTTTGTTTTCTGAGACGGAGTCTCGCTCTGTCACCCAGGCTGGAGTGCAGTGGCATGATTTCGGCTCACTGCAACCTCTGCCTCCCCGGTTCACGCCACTCTCCTGCTTCAGCCTCCGGAGTAGCTGGGACTACAGGCACCTGACACCATGCCTGGGTAAGTTTTTTTTGTATTTTTAGTAGAGACAGGGTTTCACCATGTTAGCCAGGATGATCTCCATCTCCTGACCTCGTGGTCCGCACGCCTCGGCCTCCCAAAGTGCTGGGATTACAGGCATGAGCCACCATGCCCAGCCATACATAAGTTTAAATGTAAGATAAAGGTGTCAATCTTTTGATCTTTATTAATCTCACCCTTTTCAATGAGATACATATATATATGTATTTATCATTTGTTGTAATTAATTGCTTATTTCTAGTTTAAGTACATATAGTACATATACTTAAACTAGAAATTTTAATATTCTTCTCTCTGTGTTTATTTTAGAGAGTTTTCTATTGCTATACCTTCATGTTCACGTATGCTTTTTTACAATGTGTAAATATTTATACTTAAACTAGAAATAAGCAATTAATTATGACAATTGATAAAATGTTAATCTCAGGAAAATTAAAGTTTCTTTTTAAAAGGCATTTCCTCATCCCCTCTTTCAACATGAAAATTAGGTAAGTTTATATTTAGGTCACCTTCAAGATCAAAACTCTCAAGCATTTAGCCAGAGGATGTTCAATACCTTTTATATAAACTCCCTTTTATTCCCACAGGTGGTTCTATACTGAAACCATTCTTTTATTCCAACCTCAGAGTCAATTAACATATTAGAAAAATCTTGTAAACTGTATATCTTATTATTTCATAGTTCATGCTAGGGCCACTACAAGTATTTCTGTAACCATTTAAAAACATAAGGCCTTGACCCAAGGATGGGAAAATTCCCAGAATCTTCAGTGACAAGATTGATGCAATGACATATCATTTATTGAGAAGCTATCATGCAGCAGCCTCTCAGCTTATTTACACATCACAACAGCCCTGAAAAGCACACATGATTGTTTTCTATTTTACACATGAAGAACTGCAGATTAAAAGAAAGTAAGTAGCCTACCTTGGCAAGCAAGCTAACAAATACATTGCAGACATTTTAATCCAGCTGCATTTTGAAGCTGTGTCTGATTGATTGTTTGAAGCTGTTTTAGGTTGATAGAAATTTTGACCAAAGTGAGCCTGTAGCAGGAAGACAAACATTACTGCCATGTCATCTGTCTCTCAAGTACATAAGATGACACTTAAATTAACTCTTATAAGGAAATTCAATAAAAAGTACCTGACAGTTTTTGCTTTGTATTTTATTTTTTATATAACTTAAGATATTAAATATTTTATTGTTCAAAGCAGTGTGCTAAAGTATTTTAACAAATACACTACTTTTTTTTTTTTTCTTTGTGAGACGGAGTCTCCCTCAGTCGCACAGGCTGGAGTGCAGTTGTGCGATCTCAGTTCACTGCAAGCTCCGCCTCCCGAGTTCACGCCATTCTCCTGCCTCAGCCTCCCAAGTAGCTGGGACTACAGGTGCCTGCCGCCAAGCCCGGCTAATTTTTTGCATTTTTAGTAGAGAGTGGGGTTTCACCGTGTTAGCCAGGATGGTGTCAATCTCCTGACCTCGTGATCTGCCCGCCTCGGCCTCCCAAAGTGCTAGGATTACAGGCGTGAGCCACCCAGCCCGGCCTACACTGCTATTTTTGTGGTTTGCTCTATACTTCTTATATTCTTCACGTATTCATTTAAATTTATAGTCTGGTATTTGTATAATTTGTTCTTATTTCAGCATCAGACATAGGCCATTATTCTTAAAGCAATAATAGTTAAAAATTGGCCCCAAGTTACAATAATATAGAAAATGCAAAACGCTCTGCCCTTGATCTTTAGGAAAAGTTAAAAAGCTTTGAGAATAAATCTGAATGCCAGTATCAAAGGAATGTCATTCTGACAAAATATTTACATCAGTGTACTTATTCTAGTAATAAGGTAGTTCTGATTTTCTCTTTTAATATAATGTTTCTAATTATCAATAATTTAAACTAATTTTAGTACACAGCTATTATTAAAAAAGAAAAATGCTTAGCATGAAAAATGGCATGATCTTTTCATTATTGTTCTGTCAGGCCATTTCTTTAGAGATATTTATTCATTTCCAAAGTTCTCTGTGTCTTCAAAGAGCTCAGCAAAGTATAGTTTGTTCTTGGTGTGACTCCAAGCTTATGCATTAAAAAGGAAGATTTATGATGTAAGATATTGTGGTGTGAGTTACATAACAAAATAGAATCTTTTTTTGTAGAAAGACAAATTGTACACATTTGAGAAATGTCCATTAAAGAGAGAATTGTGTTTATATGCAGTTATAATTTGGGTTTTATCCTGCTAAATATTCTCAGAGTTGTTTATATGCTTTATAACTCATGAGATGAAATGTCCTTACTAAAATATTCTTATTGAATAGTACTAGATGATTTCATGTAGCACAAAAAAAAAAAAAAAAAAAAAAGGAAAAGTGTGTTTGAAATTCATCATTGCATCCCTAAGAATAATTGTGTAACTTATTGACTTCTTGACTTAGATAGTGTCCCACTTGGGCATATTTAGGCCCTTCAACTAACCTTTTTTGTTCAAGTCATTATAATCTACTCTGTGATGATATTTTAACAAAAGAAAAACTATGAAAAAATAGAGTGATTAATCAGAATGGTTTGAATTCCTTGTAAGATTATATGAAGAAGTACTTATATTCCTACCCAGGAGTGGTTATCAACTCAAATCTCTACTTGCAGTAAGTATGGAATGATTATCTTGAATGGGAGAGAAGCAGACTGGCACAAAAAGTACATTGTATTACCTTGTGTTTATTTGTAGACATTGCTCCTTAACATTTTTTGACACAATAACAACAAAAAACACAATCAGCAATAATGAAGACAAAAACTGAGTACCTGAAGCCTCATTAAAAGAGGTTTTCTAATCAATGTAATCATATATAATGGCAGACTTCATTGCACGAATTTAATATAAAAAAGTTAGTTGTGGGTTTTCTCTTCTTTCTCTAATATTTGATTTCAATCACAGAACTACTATTCTCTCAGGGCCTGGTGTTAGTTTCTCCTGCCAAGGGTGATTATCCAAAACCCAGCATCTAGGGCAGGGCCCTGAACTCTGAATTTCCAGCATCCCCCCTTCCCATGGGCCTTCCTCACTACATTTTAAAATATCAGAACGTTCTAATTTCAATACCAGGTAGTTTTATGCTTTCCTATAAAGTTAAAACACTGAGTATATAATTTATGATACTGTTATTAGAAAAAGGCATAAAAATATTATGTATGGTATGGTGACATCTATGAAAATGAAAAGATATGCGTAAGTTATTTATGCAAACACATAGGAAAAGGTCTAAAAGAACACATATGACTCAAGAAATATCCCTAAGAGAGAAGTGAAATCTAATGGGGTGAAATGGATATTTTTCCTCCTAAGTATGCATTTGCTAAATTAAAACATATGTATGCAATTTTAAATTAGAATATATAAAGCAAAAGCTATGTAAAAATCAAATGCCATAAACATAAAAGTAATTTTTAAATTTTACTTATGAAATGTTTCTTTAAACATCAGAAGCTCTTAAAATACCCCATGCCTATTTGTACACTTAGGTATGATTGCTATTTTAATATGCTCTCTAAAAATTTAAGCATTGTCATATAGTGTTATGAATGTTTTATCTCTCAGATGTAAGTGTAGGTAATATCATTAAACAAACCAAATTCAGTGCTAATAAGCTATATTTATTTCAGAATTGAAAAATGCTTTAATCGTTTAAAGCAAAATCAGTACGAGAACTGTAAATATCAACCTGGATTGTGATGTTAAGAATATACAGCTGGAAAAACTAAAAATAAATAGTGGCCTGACGTATTTTTGTAGGATCCATTTTTCTAAGCTTCTGGCCCAAATCAAATACATTTTAACCTTATTACTGAAAGAAATAAAAGTTCCCAGGAAAATGGAGGAATACCATTAGGTAGATTTTAATTTTCTTTAGAGGAAGGTTTCGGGCACGCTTTTTCAATGATTATTTAAAGGAGATTTGTTTTCATTCAATTGTTTATTACTGAGTGTTATATTATTGAATGGTTCCCAGATGTCACTTAGCTTCTGGAGTGATGAAGCTGTGCAAAAAATCTTACTCAAGTCACACTATTTATTTTTATACATGGAAGATTATATTACCAAAAGACAACGAACTCTATTTTAAAGTTAACCATAAAATTCTGATCTTAAATAAAATCAGCTGCTTAAAATATATAGATAGATAGATAGATAGATAGATAGATAGATAGATAGATAGATAGAT
>NC_045434.1:51968368-51985706 GCF_002776525.5 Piliocolobus tephrosceles | reverse complement strand
GATAGATAGATAGATAGATAGATAGATAGATAGATAGATAGATAGATGTATTCATCTTTAAACATTAACAGGTGCAAAAATATATATGCGTATCTTACAATTTCTATATCTACATCTAAATCTGTGTTCATTTCGTTACATGTCCCAAACAGGGGGAAAAAATAAACAATGGATGCAGGCATGTTAAGTTACTGATAACTGTATGTAATATCAGGAATTTATTAACAGCCTTAAAATGTTTACCCATGTGCTGGGCAAACAGGAATTTCCTTTTTTATATACTCATTCATTTAATTAAAAATCACTGTTACGGAGACAGAGACTTGATATGCAGACTTCTTTTTTAAGGTCAGCTTTTATCATGTACCCTTTGGTATGAAGAGTTTTGGGCTCTGTCTTTTTTTTTTTTTTTAACTTTTTAAAATTTTTTTAAATTACATTTTAAGTTCTAGGGTACATGTGCACAACGTGCAGGTTTGTTACTTATGCATACATGTGCCATGTTGGTGTGCTGCACCCATTAACTCATCATTTACATTAGGTATATCTCCTAATGCTATCTCTCCCCTTTACCCCCTCCCCACAATAGGACCTGGTGTGTGATGCTCCCCTTCCTGTGTCCAAGTGATCTCACTGTTCAATTCCCACCTGTGAGTGAGAACATGCGGTATTTGGTTTTCTGTTCCTGCGATAGTTTGCTGAGAATGATGGTTTCTAGCTGCATCCATGTCCCTACAAAGGACACAAACTCATCCTTTTTTATGGCTGCATAGTATTCCATGGTGTATATGTGCTACATTTTCTTAATCCAGTTTGTCACTGATGGACATTTGGGTTGATTCTAAGTCTTTGCTATTGTGAATAGTGCCGCAATAAACATACGTGTGCATGTGTCTTTATAGCAGCATGTCTTATAATCCTTTGGGTATATCCCCAGTAATGGGATGGCTGGGTCAAATGGTATTTCTAGTTCTAGATCCTTGAGGAATTGCCACACTGTTTTCCACAATGGTTGAACTAGTTTACAGTCCCACCAACAGTGTAAAAGTGTTCCCATTTCTCCACATCCTCTCCAGCACTTGTTGTTTCCCGATTTTTTAATGATCGCCATTCTAACTGGTGTGAGATGGGCTCTATCTTAAAGGTTAAAGCAGAAAGATAATTCCAGTGTCCAGAGAAGTATAAGAAGTAAAGTCACCAAGGCATGAAAAGAAAATAAGATGAGGATATTCAAGACTTCAAAGCATTATTGAGAAGTATTCCTATTATAAATTTTTAATGTTGCTCTAAATATTTAAGAATTATCTTTCTGAAGAAGAGAATTTCAACAGCACTATAGCTTGATTATGAGAGTCAATTTTGTAATCTTTTTACACTGCTGCTATCATACTTTGTTGTTACCCGAAGAATTATAAGAAATTTTTTGCAAGAATTATTTTTATTTTAATCCAAAGAGGGAATAAAGGCAATTTAACTCAACAGAGAGTGCACAATAATTCAAGTAGCAGAAATTGGACACAAGCCTCCTTAAGTAATTCCTGTTCTCTATGACTCTGTATTCTTAACTCTATCTTTAGTTTTAGACCTATGTTTGATTTCATACATATTGTGGTATAGTGGAAGGAACATGTACTTTGGAGTCTGAAAGTAAGTAAATTCAGTTATATTATTTAATAGCTCTGTTATTGTTATGGACTTAATTGTGCTCCCCATGTAAGTCATATGGTGAAGTCCTAACCCACAATACCTTAGAATGTGACTATGTTTGGACAGTGGTCCTTTAAAAAGTAATTAAGGGTAAATGAGGGAATATGGGTGAGCCTTAATCCATCCTGACTGGTGTACTTACAAGAGAAAGAGACACCAGGAAGGTGAACACACACACCTTAAAGGCCGTGTGATGATACAAATAAAGCAGTCAACTTAAAGCCAAGAAGAGAGGCCTCAGGAGAAACCAACCCTACTGACACCTTGATCTTGGACTTCCAACCTCTAGACTGTGAGAACAAAAATTTCCAATGATTAAGCTACCCAGTCAGATATTTTGTTATGGCAGCATTACCATACTGAGAGAGTGACCTTGAAGAAAGTCATATAACACATATTGAGTCTTAATTCCCTTAGCTATTTATGAATTGTGTAGAATAATTGATTGTATTAATGAAAATATAAAATAATCTGAAGGATGGAATGATGTACATATTAATATATTTTAGTTCTTTCTTGTATGTTTATGCTGTCATTTCCAACTCCAATTATTACTTATTAAACTCATTCACCCCAACTGGTCATGTGTGAAACAAGAAAGGGCAGAGAAAGTAGGAGTGGGATAAAAAGTTAATGGACAAAAGTATCTAGAGAAATTTTGTTTGCATATAAATCACAAAATATTATCCAAATAACATTTTATTTTGTTTCTATTTTACTCAAGTTCCAGTAATCGCATTCTTGGTGAATGAATTATTTACTTTTCTCCTAAAAAAAAAAAAAACCTAGGCTGGTGTGATGGCTATCCCAGCACTTAGGATATTGAGGCAGGAGTATTAACAAATTATAATTAAGTCCTCTGTTTCTTTCACTTCCCACATCAATTCCTTAACAATTTCCTACTATTACCAGCTTAACCTTCAGAATTTGACCACTGCTCACCATTTCCACCTCTACTAAGTCTAATGCAACTGTTTCCTGAACTATTTTAATAGCGTTTACTACTCCTTATATGCATATATAAGTGTGTGTGTATATATATAATGTGAATAATATACATTATATAAAAACATATTGTGTGTATTATGTGAATGAGTTTTTATAAAATTAATTTTAAAAATCAAAAATAATGGTCGGGCGCAGTTACTCACGCTTGTAATCCCAGCACTTTGGGAGGCTGAGGCGGGTGGATAACGAGGTCAGGAGATCAAGACCATCCTGGCTAACACGGTGAAATCCCGTCTCTACTAAAAATACAAAAAATTAGGTGGGCATGGTGGCGGGCGTCAGTAGGCCCAGCTACGCGGGAGGCTGAGGCAGGAGAATGGCGTGAACCTGGGAAGTGGAGCTTGCAGTGAGCCGCCGCGCCACTGTACTCCAGCCTGGGCGTCAGAGCGAGATTCCGTCTGAAAAAAAAAAGAAAAAATAGACAATAATTAGAACAATTCTGTTGATTCATACTTATATGTCTAACTGCTTTCCTTGGTTTAAAAATGAATGAAATTGTTTTATCCAGTTAAAGGACTAAACAGTTTACTATGGGCCAGATACTATTATCATTATTTTATGACATACTTTAATTACAGGGACAAATCTAAATGGTAGATGATATTATTACCTCTATTTTACCCATCAAGTTACTGAGGGACATATTGAATAGTTATCCTATTTTTCTTACGAAGTAAGTAGTATATTTGAAGTTCGAACCTACAAAATTTATTTCTGGGACTAAAACGCTTAGCTACTAGACTGTATCTAAATTTCCAACAAAGTGAATTAGATTTGGGTTCTAATCAAAGTAAAAATGAAATACTAAAAATATATTCTTGTTAAAATAATAATTAATTAAGCTCCAAAATATATAATTAAGCTCCAAAACACACCAAAAACTGGAGAACATATAGAGCAGTAAAAATTCTCATTCATTGCTTTGGGAAAGCAAAGTGACACAACCACTTCGCCAGACAATTCGGCTGTTTCTTACAAAGATAAACATAGGCTTACCACATGATCTGGAAATCTCACTACTATTTACCTAAATGAGTCGAAAACATCAAAACCTGCATACAAATAAGCTTGAAGCTTTTTTCAAATTGACAAAAATTAACTCAATCAAGATGTTGTCCATAGACTAATGGCTAAAATACAACGATGGGTACATTTATACAGTGGAATATTATACAGCAACCAAAAGGTATGAGTTTTCAAGCCATAAAAAGATTTAAAAGAAACCCTTAACTATGTTATTATGTATGATAAAACATTACTGAAAGCCTGCATACTGTGTATTTTTAACTATATGATATTCTGAGAAAAGCAAATATGATAGTGGTTGCCAGAGAGTTTGTGCGTGAGGCAGAAAGAGGGATGTTTAGGGTAGGGATACTATCCTGTATGATTCTGAAATGAAGGATACATGGTATTATGTATTGGTAAAACCCATGGAACTGTAAAAAAAAAAAAAAAAAGTGAATGTTAACATAACTATGGACCTTAGTTAATAATAATGCAACAATATTGGTTCATCATTGCAAGAAATGAGTCATACTAATGCAATATGTTAATTATAGTCTAAACTCAGGGAGGTGGACAGGGAAGATATAGAGGGGAAGAATGTACATAGGAACTTTCTGTGCTTTTTATGCAATTTTTGTATGGCTAAATTAGTCTATAAATAAATAAATATAGTCTATTGATATTAATAGCAATAAATGGCAATAAAATAGTCTATTGATAAAAATATGACAATGACATTTCACTGATGAATGTCAAAGATAATTTCTAATATCACATATTAATTTTTTGCATAGAAGTGCAACAAAAATGTATTTCATATTTTGAACACTTGATTTTTTTTTTTTTATATATCTAGGCCAATGTATTTATTTGGTAGGCTACTGGAGACATTTGATTTTGTGATTGTTTTTCTACAACAGCATTATGTTATATTTAAAATAAATGTATGAATCTTCAAAGTTATCTCTGCAAGTTTGTAAGTTGCACACTTCCAAAGGAATAATAAATACCCTCAAACACTGGAGCTGACTTGTTCCAAATCTCTCCGTCTTTTTGTGGACTACACTTCCTACATGTGAACTTGTTAGGCTATGAAAAGCTTAAGTTCATGAAAAGGTGCTCATCAAATTACAATGGGGTCACATCTCAGTAAACTCATCATAAATTGAAAAATTGTAAGTCAAAACATCATTAAGTTAGAGATCCTCTTGTATGTAAAATAGATAAACAATTGCTTTCATATGAAAAAAATTGATATTTGTAGTTCTAGATGTCTATACTTGAAAAGAAAATATAATATTGTCTGCATGGTTAGTAGCAACAAAATTTCCAGACTGATGTGTATGTATACTCACTGATATACCAAAATGCCAGTCCAGCATAATTAAATGTTCACGTGTTTTAATATGTAGTTTTTACAATTGAATATGCAAATAAATGATTTATATATATATATAAGCTGTATGATTGATTGATTTTTATAGTGATTTAATTTGGGTGTTTTATGAGTTTATTTCTGAATGTGTATGTTTTTACATAAAATACAAGAAAAGTATTTTTATAAGAGATGAAAGGATTTTAGTTCTGTACCTGACTAGGTTTAATGATACTGTAAATTGTCTTATGTTTTTATAATAATTTAATACAAAAATTAACACATTGTAATTATCCACCTATTTACAGTTAAAGCATTTCTTTTCATTTCACTGCCTCCCTTATTCCACAGATATGAAGGCCTTTATTATTATATTGTCAGTTGTACATTTTTTCTTGGCAAAGTATGTGTAAACTACCTATTTTTTTCCATAGTTGCTGTTAATTGTCTGAGTTTGCAAAATCTACTCAATTGTTGACAATAATTTAGTAATAAATGTAGCTTTAGAGGTTAATGTAACTTCCATCCTTTTTTCCACCTACATTATATTTTAGTGATAAGTATAGAAACTGCATCAGGCACCTCTAGTTAGATACCATTAAATATATATCTTCATATATGTTTGTCTATGTGTGTGTGCATTTTAAGTAAAATAAGTCATAATGTACAATAATATGTTAGAAATAGTAACAGAAAAAAATACAAAATGATTGTTTGTCATTGCAATTTGTTAATGTAAAACAACAGGAAATTATTTTAACAAAATTTCAAAAACAATCATAGAAGTATTTTCCACTTAAACAATTGTGTTGGATTGCTGCACTTTCAATTGTTGGAGGTCCACTTTGAAAAATCTCAAATCCCTCTTTTTGTGATGTGATTGGCTTCCAGGCGCAGTATTTTAGGATAAAGTCGTAGCACCATAGAAAAAACATTAAATTAATTTAGCTCACATACTTTTGAGCCATTACTTTGTGGTAGCTTTGCACAATGTGAAATAATTTAAAAATATATTATTTTTTGTCATACTCAAAGACTGGGTAAACTAATAGAGACTCAGACATGTAAACCAATGACTCTAAGTACTAACCTGGAGGTTAGAAAATTGTCACCTATGTAATATACTCCATTTCTTTAAACCTAATCTAAGCAAGTAGTGCATTATCTATCTTCCTATAATAGTTTTCCCTACCTCATTTACACATATAATTATCCTTGTTCTTCATTTTCTTTTTAGTAGCATGAACTGGGTTTCACTCTACCTAATTCTACTATTTCAAGCCCTGTTTTACTCAGAAAATCCTTGCCTTCCCCCAAAGAAAATAATTCATTATCACTATTCAATATAGTCTCAGTTTCTGCTCTTTAGAATGTGTTGCTTCCTTCAACCATAAAATGATTTTTTTGTGAAATTAACATTTTTAACAAGCAGGAAGTTATGAAGATGGTATTTGCATGAATTATTTCCTACCAGAGTTGAATGTTATGATTCATTGTTCAGTTAGAGTGTAATTGAAAAAGTTCCTGTTTAGAATTAGGCAATCTTAGCTTGAAGACGGGCTGTGACAGTATTCCTAAGTTTCAGTTTATTCATAAAAGGAAATAATGGCATCAACTACTTAGTGTTAGGAAGAAGATCAAGTAGTAGAATCATACATTAGTAAGGTTAAAATTTTAATTTATGTATATCTGTAAAATTTTATTGTTATAAAATATTCAGCAATACTAAGGTTTCTGTAAGTGCAATTGAAGACCAGATCAACAGCTGACAAATCACTGTGTCCATTTTAAAAATAAAACAGGCAACATTATTTACTGTGCATGACAAATATAATACTTGACTAATCCTCATAACAATCCTTAGCAGAATTGTTTAATTTTTTTTTATTTTTAATTATTGTGGCTACATAGTAGGTTGTTTAAATTTTTTATTTTTAATTGTATGGGTGCACAGTCGGTGTATATATTTATGGGGTACTTGACATATTTAGTTACAGGCATGCATCATAATCATGATATAGAAAACGGGGTATCCATTCCCTCAGACATTTATCCTTTGTGTTACAAACTCTCCAGTTATACATTTTTAGTTATTTTAAAATTTATAATTACATTATTTTGACAATAGCCTCCCTACTGCACTATGAAATACTAAGTATTATTAATTCTCTATCAAACCATTTTTTTGTACCCAATAACCCTCCTTACCTCACCCCTACCCCCCACTACCCTTCCCAGACTCTGATGACCATCCTTCTACTCTGTGTCTCCATGTGTTTAATTGTTTTGATTTTTAGATCCCACAAAATAAGTGAGACAGTCAATGCCTTTCTTTCTGGGCCTGGCTTATTTTACTCAATATAAAGACCTTCAATTACATGTATAAGTTAACTTTTGCTGCAGAGTAAATGATTCCAAAGCTTAATGGCAAAATACAACTGTTTTCTTAGATCATAATTCTGGGGAATGATAATTTAGGCTTTGATTATCTGGGACAATCTGCCGTTTCATGTGAGCTCATGAATATGTCTATAATAATCTACTGCTCAGTGGCACTGTTTAATTTTTAAACAGTTTCATTGAAATATTATCCATATATCTTATAATTTATGCATTTAAAGTATATAACAAAATTGTTCTTGGGATGTTCACAGAGTTGCACAACCATCATCACAGTCAATTTTAGAACATTTTTGTCACACAAAGAAAAATTCCATAACCATTCATAATAATTTCCTATTTCTCCTTCCCCATGACACCATCCTCTTCTCTCCTAAACCCAGACCCAAGCAATCACTTATCAACTATTTTTAATATACAGTACACTGAGCTATTTTGGACACATTTTTAAATATTTATCCTATATATTTGTGATTATATATCCTTTTGCCTACATTACCTATTACCTCCTCCTCTCTAACCATTTATGACTCTGATAGTCACCATTCTACTCTCTGCTTCCATGAGATCAACTTTTTTAGATTTTTACATGGGCAAACTATATACTTGATAAGGGGTTAATATCTAAAATATGCAAAGAACTCCACTTCAATAGCAGCCGAACAGATAACCACATTACAAAATGGGCAAAAGATATGAATAGACAGTTCTCAAAAGAAGACATACAAATGGCCAACAGTCATATGGAAAAAGCTCAACATCACTAATCATCAGGAAAATTCAAATAAAAACCACAGTAAGATATCACCCTGGATATGTTAGAATGGCTATTACCAAAAAGACAAAAAATAACAAGTATTCGTGCAATTGTACTTACACACTGTTAATGGGAAAATAAATAAATACAGCCATTATGGAAGACAATATGGAGGTTCCTTAAAATATTGAAAATAGAACTGCCATATGATGCAACAGTTCCACTACTGGGTATATATCCAAAGGAATGAAATCAAGGTTATCAATATCTCAGAGAGATATCTGTTCTCCCATGTTTGCTGAAGCATTAGTCATAATAGCCAATATGTGAAATCAATCTAAGTGTTCAACAGATAAATGGATAAACAGAATGTGGTATGTAAACACAATGGAATACTATTCAGCCACAAAGAAGAACAAAAATTTGTTATTTTTTGACAGCATGGATGAACCTGGAGAACATTATGTTAAATGAAAGAAACCAGACACAGAAAGATATATACTGCAGTGGCTCTGTATTTTGTCTTGTTCCTGGTTTTGGTGACAGAAATTATAGGACCTAATGTCATCCATCTTTCAATAGGCTAATTGAAGTTTTTTCATACAGTGGCAGTAGCAGAGATCTCAAAGGGAGCACATTTACACCAAAGTGGAAGTCATTTTCATGCATCTTCATAGAACACATTTGCAAACTCTTCCAACAAACAGAGCAATTCACAAGGTCAGCCCAAATTTAAGTAGGGGAGAAAGAATCTACTTTCTAATAAGAAGAGCTACAACATATTGTAGTCATCTTGTAGTCTGTGAAATTATTATCCCTTTCCTATTGATGAGAATACTGAAGTTTAGAGAGATTATATAATTCAAGTATATGCCTAGTTAGTGCTGGAGCCACAATTTGTAACTAGTTTTTATTGTCTTTAAATTTTGTGTTCCCAGTCATTAAGAAGAATAAATTATTTGCTATTCCTCTGTCACTTTATTAATTATGGAAGAAAACAATTGTTAATATGTCAAGTTTTTAGAAAATTGATGAAATGCATATCACATAATTTAGATATTAAGGTAGCAGCTAGCACAACTATTGTAATATTTCTACATATATTCCTGTTAGGCTATATAGAAACATAAAATCAGTAAGAAAATAAAGTAAAATATAATGGCTATTTAGCGCTTATAAATAAATTATATATATATAATTATATGTATGTATTACACTGGATAGGTTTACACAATAGAGGACTCACTAAACAAGCAGAAGTTGGCACAGAACACAAGAAGAGATATGTTTACATGATTATGCTGGCAACTCATGAGCACGAGCTGAAGTTTGTAGTCTCTGAAAGCAGGAAGGGCCTCCTCTCTTTTAACATTTTTCTGATGAATTAAATCAGACCCACTCAGGATGGTATACTTTTATGAAGACTTAAAGTAAACTAAGTAAGAACTTTACTTAGAGCTGAAAAATTCCTTCACAGCAGCACCTAGATTAGTGTATGATTGAATCACTGGGAGGTGTCTATATGGTTGTTTTGTAGCCTTTTCCAGTTCTCACAAGAGTAGTAGAAAGAGAATTCTGAAAGACGTAGTGTAGCCTACCCAACTTGGTTCATCACAAAGCCTACACATTCCACAGTGGCAAATTGGCATTCAGGCACATCACCTTAAAGCATACATAGTTTCTAAATAAAGACAACAATAAAGTCTTACTTCTGTAAGCACCACACAACTACCCCACGTACAACCTAGAACACCTCAACACTTTTCTCATAGAAATAAAAATATACAAAGCATTTTAGTTTAATACACTGTAATTCAAACACGAAGATATAATGTCAATCGTCAATAACACATTTTATATTAGACAATAGATCCAAAAAGTATTTAACCACACATATGTAAATGGAAATACCCAGAACTAATTACATACACACATTTATATTGACATAAAGAATAAATAATCATAACTATTGTACTATGCATTCTGTAATGAGTTACATGGTCATAGTTGTTATTTATTGCTTTTTTTTTCCTGTAACACATTTAATATCTTACTTCCCATTAGTAAGCATCTCAGACTGCTGTTCTCTGCCTGATGAAGTTATCCAAACATTCATTCTTGAAAGATCTGGATTTTCTGAAGAGTTTTTAGTTTCCATTGATTTTAATCACAGGACTGGGTAGTAATAGCAGATACCACAACAGATCTTTTGTATTCCAGACATACTCTTACATATCTCAAATGTGTAGTAAAAAAGACAATTTCTCCTTGGAAGTATGTATTAATCACCCCAACCAGTACAGTACACTCGTTCTTTACTTGTCTATTCAGAAGGATGTGGAGACCAAAAGGACCAGGTTTCAGTCACAATTTTTAATTAAACAGAATCATTCTTCCAACTAAGTCCTCTAATCAATAGAGCCTAAAATCACATGGCCACAAAGCAAATTCTTGCTAGTGAAATACTAGCAATAATAGTGAGAGGAGCCACTCCCATTTTCAACTCTCGATTCCTGGTCCTGTGAATCTTTGCTGTGGGAGAAAAAGCATCTTATGTTGGAGATAATTTAGAGAATTTACTGCTTACTGGAAGATACTGCCCCAACCACAAAAGATTTTGCTGCATAACTTAACTGTCCCCAACATTTTTGCCACCAGGGACCAGTTCCCTGGACAATTTTTCCACAGACATTGTTGGGAGAGTGGAGGGCTGGTGGGGGGATGCAGCGAGGAGGAATGGTTTCAGGATAAAACTGTTCCACCTAAGATCATCAGGATATTAGTTAGATTATCATAAGAAGTTTGCAACCTAGATCCCTCTCATGCAGAGTTCACAATAAGGTTTGTGCTCTTATGAGAATCCACTGCTGCAGCTGATCTGACAGGAGGCAGAGCTCAGGAGGTAATGCTCGCTCACCCACTGCTCACCTCCTGCAGTGCTGCCCAGTTCCTAACAGGCCATGGACTGGTACCAGACCACAGCCCAGGATTGGGAGCCCCTGAGCTCGCTGATTTCATAACTGAGGTCAAAAACCTGTTTCACTATTCTGGCAAACTAAGTGTTTCAGGATGGTGAGAAGCATGATAAGAATAACAAATTCCATGAGCATGGGCCCATTGTCACCCTCCATTTGTTATGAAGGGATTGACTTGGTCAGAAGCAGTACTATGTGAAATATCATGACATTGGGTATGATAGTCATGGGAGTTTGGGCAGAATTGATTTCTAGAGTAAGTGTTTATTCCAATAAAAAGAAAATTCTGGCTGTGTGTGGTGGGTCACGCTTGTAATCCCAGTACTTTGGAAGGCTGAGGCGGGTGGATTGTCTGAGCTCAGGAGTTCAAGGCTTGCCTGGCCAATATGTTGAAACCCTACCTCTAGTAAAAATAAAAATACAAAAAAGTAGCCGGGCATGGTGGTGTGTGCCTGTAATCCTAGCTACTCAAGAGGCTGTGGCAGAAAAATCACTTGAACCTGGGAGGTGGAGGTTGCAGTGAGCTGAAATCACACCATTGCACTCTAACTTGGGCAACAGAGCGAGACTCTATCTCAAAGTTAAAAACAATAAAAATGCTGTCCAACATCTAATGAAAGTGCTCTAATGTAATCAACCTACCATCTGATATTTGCCTAATCACTCCAGTGATTGTATTACAACAGGACTCACCATCAGTCTCTCTTGTTGGATTGTTGGACATTCAACAGGGGCTATTGCTAAGTCAGTCTTGACAAGTGGCTAGGTCAGCCTTGGAAGTCAATTTAACTAAGCCATGCTGAGCTTCCAGCTTCACTATCATTGCCACTTTGTTCATGAATCAATGGTCAATGACAGAAATGGCTGAAAAATGCTGATGAGTATCCACAGAATGGTTCATCGCATCCACTTCATTATTAAAACCCAGCTCTTAAATCATCTTCTTGTGATAATTCACAAGGAACGCAAATATATTCATATCCTGAGTCCATTCAAAGAGCCCTATCTACATATCTTCCCCCATATCATTTTTTTTCATCAACATTCTAACTGTGTGCTTTTCAGGTCCCTGAGTATCAGCCAAACTATTGGTCACATCCCATGAATTGATATAAACTTGGTCATTTGGCTACTTCTCCTTCTAGACAACAATGAACATAGAAGTTGTGCTTACTTAAGTTCTGCACACTTGGATAATTTTTCTTCATCACTGTCCTTCAGAGATGTGGTAGCAAGGGGCTATAGTGCTGCAGCTGTCATATTTGGTGTGGTGCCTGTATATTATGCAGAATTTTCTACAGATTTGGCTTAAGTTTTTTGCTGTTGTTGTTTCTCTGTCAATTTATTATAAGAATGTTACCATGGTGCCATAAGTTCAAGCTGAGAGAAAGGAGATAATGCATTAGTAGTAGGAGCTATGGACATTTGGACCATGGACTCATATAGCTTACACTTTTTCCTTCAGTTTCTGCTCAAACCCCATCTCATACATACCTCTTCTATTTGATAATAGACTTCTATAATGTATGTTCAACTCTATGATTTGGTGGGTCAGACAAATCCCACTTCATGACACGCAGTTTAGATTGCATGATAGCTTGATGACCTATAATTAAGCATTAGGTTTTTACTGAGGCCCAGTAGCATGCCATAAGTTAACTCTCAAAAGGAGCCTACTTATCTCCATATGATGATTGGGCTTTACTCCAAAACCCCAAGGGTCTGAGATGCAATGTATCTATAGGAAATCTGCCAATGGCTCCAAACAGTGGTGCTATATGGCAATGATACTTAAAGTACCATTAGGTTTGCTGGCTTACATGGTTCAGGTGGCAAACAGCTTCAGCTAGTGCCCATGGGGTCCTATATGCTTATGAGCTTCCCTTCCTGAATGTCTGCCTGTAGACAGGAAGCTTCAGTCCAATGATGAGTAGTCATTTGACATTAACATATAATGTCTTATCGATGTAAGCAGAAATAAAATATTTAAATCTTTTTGCATGTAATCATTATTACATATTCATCTGTTCCTGTCCTCAAGCAAACTTGATGTTCTTAGAGTGCAAAGGATGGTTCTTTATTATTTATAGCTTACCAACATCTAATATTAATGCCTAGTGTATAGTAGGTATTTTGATAAATTGGCTGAATTAATCTGAGTTTAATATATATTTCTGATAATAGTAACTATCCACATACACAGATTGCCCAAGTATACATGCACATATGAACACACACAAAAAAACCGAGTAATTCACAAAGAAAAAACAGATAAACATTTGAGGTGATAGATACCCCATTTACCCCTATGTGATTATTATGCATTGTATGCCAGTATCAAAGTATTTTGTGTATCCCATACACACTGTACTATGTACTCACAAAAATAAATAAAATAGAATAAATAAAATCCTGAAGAAAAATATTGAGTGATCTTTACATTTAGTGTCTCCAAAGGTTTGTCAACTATTCTCAATTTTGGTCAAGTTCCTGATAACTGAAAATATTTTAAATCATATTAACAACTCAATTTCAGTTATATATCTGCTATTTAATCTATATCTGTTTTTTTTTACTCTTATTCCGTCTACTTATCAAAAGCCACAGTTAGTAAATCGTACAAGGACACCATGTCCTAATTGAGCTAAGGTCATGTCAAAACCACAAGGTTATACATTAGCCGTTTCTCATGAACATATTTTAGATGATTAATATAATTAGTCTGAGTAATGATGGGATTGATACATTCACAGATTGGTCTAATTAGCCTTTGAACAGACTGATGCCTCAATTGAAGAGCTAATAAATTATCTGGCTGTTCTCCATTCACCTTTTATGCCTGGTTTCATTAAAATCCAAGCTTTTGGCAAAGTAACAAGGCAAAAGGTTAAAGCTTAGCCTATCAATTTTCAATAATCGCATTGCCTTAATGAAAGTTTATTTTTCCTGAGTACTTTATTCTTTTTGTTTAAATATATATTTTGTGAGGCTTATGACAATGTTCAGAATTGTCTCATGTATTTGACAGACATTAGTACCATTAGAAGTCTCTGCTGAAAATGCCTCTGCATTATAAATGAGTAATTCTAGAAATATGATGTAAAACACATGAAATAAAGCAATAATTTTAGTTTTCTATCATCTAGCAATTTCATGTATAATTTACCAACAAACTTCCTTTGATTTGATATTGTTTACTTTTCCAAAATCTTCATATTTGTCTAATTCTACTCCTGGGCAGCATAACAGATAAAAGATTATCTCAGTTATTTTCATGTCTTTGTAAGTAAATCAAAATACTTTTAATCAAATAATACTAGTAAAAATATTAATATAAGTGTACAAATTCTGGTATTGCTGACGTTTCTCAGAAAAAAAATACATATATTGTATTTAGGTTTGTTTACATTTTTAACATTTTAGTTATATATGGAAATCTCCTTGACACTAACGTAAGGCCATTTACTATGCAAAATCTAATGATGCACAGTGCTCAGCTCAAGCAGTAAATGAAAACTATTAAAGTGTAACTTTCTAATTATAATGCAAATCTGATGTATTATCAGAGCTTATTGTTGTGAGTAATACAGATTTTTATTCATTCCTATATTTCCTTAAACCAAACTTGTACTTATTCTTAAGATACCTTCTCATGACAACTTACATAAATTCTTGAATAAAATTTAATTTCAGAAGATATTGACTATAAATCATACACTGATTTTACAATCAGAAGAAAAGTTTTAAATCAATGCTACAGGAGTTTGTCTCTTCAACTGCAGAAGTAAATTTCAGTAGCCCAATAACATGTTTAATAGAATTCTCATTAGAAAATTTGTAACTTGCTTTTCTCATGGATACACTATAATCACCCAAAACCTTGATTTTGCCCATCACACACACATAAAACATGATTTTCTTTTCTCTCACAACTTCCAAACTTCTCTTTTATTCCCATATTTTCTGCAACTTATCTTTTTTAAACCATAACAATATTTTGAATACTGGCCAATAATACTATATTTGGACTAATATGATCATAGCATATCAGTTTCATATCATTTTATTAATCTTCTAATTTGTGAACTTTTTTTATTTTAAAAAATCCAATATGTCGGACATATTTGAGTCAAATATTACTACAGAGTGATAAAGACAAGCAGCATCATCATGCTTCTCTACCCATAACACAGGACTTTCAATATTTCAGCATTTTCTTTTGATAATTATCTATATTCCTAAATTATATGCTTATATTGCTTTTTATTTTTATTAATTTTTATACTTTATTGAGACAGGATATTACTATGTTGCCCAGACTAGATTCAGACTCCTGGCTTCAAGCAGTCCTCCCACCTTGGCCTCCCAGTGTGGTGGGTTTACAGACATGAGCCACTTTGCCTGGGTTTTCTTGCTTTTATAACATTGAGAATGTCAGACAATTTGTGTGAACTT
The DNA here is from genome assembly GCF_002776525.5 of Piliocolobus tephrosceles. Taxonomy (NCBI): domain Eukaryota; kingdom Metazoa; phylum Chordata; class Mammalia; order Primates; family Cercopithecidae; genus Piliocolobus; species Piliocolobus tephrosceles. The sequence continues at coordinate 51,970,021 of NC_045434.1, read as the reverse complement.
CCTTTCACCATACTTGAGTAATCCTTCTAAAAAACTCTATCTTGCCTAAGCTTCCAAGGTATTTATCACACAGTTACAATAGTGTTTTTACTTTGTAAATTGTACTGCTTTTCCATGTTTTTCACCAGAAATCTTCCTTTTAATAGTTGTTTGTTTCAAGTTAATAGTCATCTTTCCTTCTTTTTGTAATGTACCTATAATTCTTCCCTAAACATTCAAATAATACTAAATGCTCTTTCATATGTCATCACACATACCAGCTTCATTTAATTTATTATTTCATCTACTGGATACATTCCTCCTTCTTGCTCCTCTAGTATAGGTTAGCTGCATCCCCAAACCTCTGCATAGGTTGTTAGATCTCCATTCACTGTGATCTTGGGAACTTTTAAAGCTCCTGTTTCTGGTGTCCCGTTAACAACAGGCTATGCCTTTCTTTTCTATACTTTACTACTGACTTTATGAGAGCACCATCTTAATTATCTTTTTGTAAAAATGCAAAAGAGGTAAACTATTTTAGGCTTTATGTGTCTTAAAAAGATGTTTCCTACTCCAATATTTAAAATCTATTTTACCTGTATAGTATTATAGGTTGTAATTCATTTTTTCTCATAAAAATGAAAGCATTATTTCATTGTACTCCAGTTTTTGTTTTGATTTTTTCTAGACAGAGTCTTGCTCTGTTGCCCAGGCTAGAGTACACTGGCATCATCTCGGCTCACTGCAACCTCTGCCGCCTGGATTCAAGTGATTCTCCTGCATCAGCATCCCGAGTAGCTTGGATTATAGGTGACTGCCATCGCGCTAGATTAATTTTTGTACTTTTATTAGAGAAAGGGTTTCTCCAGTTTGGTCATGCTGGTCTCGAACTCCTGATCGCAATTGATCTGCTCACCTCAGCCTCCAAAAGTGCTGGGATTACAAGTGTGAGCCACCGCATGTGGCTATTTTACTGCAGTTTAATAGATTCTGTTGATAACACTGTAGTTATTGATAACTGTTGATAATTAATGTAGTTATTATTAATCAATAGGTTGAATTTTTGATTTTCTGTGTGATTAACTGTATTTAATCTCAGAAACTGTATAGTGGGAGTTATGTCTGGACATTTTATTTCATCATAGTCAGAAGTAAAATTCTAGTTTATAAATTCTCATTGGTACATTAATTCCAAAAAAGAATTATCTTGCCATTTTTCTCTTAAACTCACTGATAATTATTAGGTAGTTCAGTAGTTTAGTAAATTTGTTTTTATGTTAATAATACAAATTATTGATTGCCTTCAAAGCCATGGTTTACTTTTCTAAATGTATTTGCACTAAAGTAGATATTATCTGTATATAAACACAATTAATAAAATATAAAGCAAACACTCTCCATGAATTATTTGACATTTAATAGTCTTTTATATACTTGCTTGATTCTGTGAGAAGTATTTAACTCTGAATCTTGACATTTAATACAAAGTACAACATCTGTAACTGGGAAACATAGATATATATATTTAACTTTCAATGTCTTGTTTCAGACCATATACTTATTTTAGGAACCAAAGAACATTTGTTTTATTTTGTTTTGTATGTTATTTTAATGAAGAAACTAGTAAAAACTCGATTTGTGACATGGGAGAATTTTTTAAAGTAAGAACTCTGG
>NC_045434.1:51940868-51965868 GCF_002776525.5 Piliocolobus tephrosceles | reverse complement strand
TTGTTCTTCACTGATTGATACTTTGGCTACACATCCTTATCCAATTTAATTTGCCTAACAAGGTTAAAAGTTGCTATTCAGAAGACTTCAGGGCTGACATTAGTTCATGATGGTGAGGTAGAAGAATATGTAATTTGTTTTGCATAGGCCAAGCATTGTTGTAAGTAACGAAGAATTATGTTAACAGCAAAGTCAGCAAAATTGACATTGCAGTCAAAGAGTGAAGGAATTTATGTACCATCAAACCATAATTTTGATAAAGTATGTTTTCCTACCAGAGTCGTTTATCTGCCATAGTAAAATAAGACGTTGAAGTAGCCATTATATACCTAGTTTTTACTGAATTATATTTTCTTAAAATTGAGGTATCTAATAAAAGTAATCCAATACAGTGTATAATATTTTGTGAGCAATAACCAGGTTTTAAAAACTTAAAAAAAAGTGTTTAATATTGGACTATAAATTTAAAATGCTAGTACAGACATTTTAGTGTATTTACAATGTTTAATGCAACAAATTTTACCACTTTACTTATAAATCTGTATTTAATGAGATTTAGTAATAAATTTCCATTTGCTATGAATACTTGCAAATATATATCACAAATATGCTCCTTGTTTTTCTAATTTCTAAGATAAGGCATTTAAACTAGATAATACTTATTAATAAACAAATACTTCAGAATTCATGAGTAATTGAATACAATTATAAAATGACCACAGATGGTACCAAAAAACTTGATTGTTGAGAATATTTTTTTCTTATTTAATTTTCAACGGTGTCGTTATGGGCCAAAGTGAGAGAGTCACCACTTTTCTGGCTCCTATTAGGCACTATACAAAAGTAAGATGTTTTTATCTGATTTGCTGTTACTTTTCTCATTAAAAGGAAAGCAATGAAATACATGCAATAGAAATAGTTTAAAGTAAAGGATGAAAGTGATAATTCAGTATACATATAGGTGTATATGATTAAAGCCTTTTAAAGACTTTAAATAACTGTGATAAAGATATTCAAAGATACAACTGAAAGCCAAACTTTATTTTTAAGGGCAATAAATTATGAACTAACATATGGTGAAACTGAACATTAATCTAAGTGCAAATTCTAAAATATTTATGTAGAAATTCTGGAAGTAAAAAATGTAGTCACTGAAGGAAAATAAACACAAAACTCTAAAAACAATAAGTCAATTAATGAAAGGGATGATATTATAGTGTTTATAAATGCTTTGATAAGAAAATAAAGTACTTTAAAATATCAGGGGTATGATACACACAAAATTGTGAAGAGGAGACCATTCTGGAAAGAGAAGTGAGAATATAAATTATGCTAGAACAGACATCTAGATGTAAGAGAGTGCTAGTAGTGTGGTTCCTGAAAGCAATGGTAAATTGTTAACTTTCTAAATATGTTTCACAATTAATTTATATAAAAATATTGCAAAGTTAAGAAAACAATATAACAATAAATCCTAGATAAGTTTTACTCACAAATTATTTTATAGCTGTTTATTAACCAATAGATTAAGTTTATTGAAAGTCTACCAGGTTAGTTCTTCATGATTTCTGAATTAAACCAATGGAAAAAAGAAGCGAGGAAATTATAAAGAAAACATTAAAGTCAAATGAAAAGAGCGGAAAGACACTAATGCAAAAACAGAAGTAAAATTTTTGATAAAGGACACATTAATCAGTAGACATATGGGAGACACTGAATTACAACCTTTCAAAAAATTAGATTCCTAATAAACAAGGAACACTATTACATATTAAAGTGAATTAAATTGTTAAAAATAAAAATCTTCACTTTAAGCTTTTACAAGTTATAAGATAATATAGTTATGATCTATATAGAGGAAAGACTGACTAGAAAAATCAGAAAAGTTTTCAAAATTATATAAAGGACAATTAATAAATAAATATGGCTACATTATAATTTAAAATATTTTGTGAAAAACAAATTATAGAAAAAATACTTTAGTTTAGAAAGACTACAAAAATATTTTCAATGTATGTAACCCAAAATATTAGTCCCAAAGATATATATTATATATATAGACACATAAATTTAAAGAAATCAATAACCAACTGAAAAAATGTTTGTGCTATTGGAAAGTCCACAGAAGAGATAAGTTCAATAGTCAGAAAATAAATAAAAGGATAATCAATCTCAAAGATAATCAGGAAAGTTTAAATTAAAAGCATTACATGATACCATTATATACCTACAATACTGACTTTAAATAAAAAGCTTGACAATACAAATTTCTAATGAAATGTAAAGCAAAGGGGACTCTCATTCACTGTAGGCATAAAAATAGAAAAATATTGTAGTACTTTTGGATTATACTTGGGTATACAATACCTAGTAAGGTTGAAGATTCCCTTGATAATGTCCAAAATTTATACTCCCAGGCGGTATACCCTATAGTTACTCTTATACAAAGAGATACACATAACAATGTTCTTAAAAGCAACTTACAGGAAAAAAGCAACTTAAATGCATATCAGCATTAAAATGCATATCTAACTGAATATGCATTCAATGGAACATTACAGAGTGCTTACATTGGCCTTTTGTTTCTCTCAGCTGCCTAGGATCAAATCATCACTTTCTTCTTTTTCTTCCAAAATGATGGTGACAGCTGGTCTATGTAGCCATAGGGCAATATCAAAACAGATGCATATTGGTGTGGACTAACCAGCTGCCCCTGGGCACTCATTTATCTTCTATTCTCTCAATATCCCCATGAATTAAATACATCTCCAATCATTAATAATGGAGTTTCCCTGTGGGTAATGGAACATAGAAGTAAATAACAATACTTTTGTGGGCTGTCTTTAAATAATAGGAATGTTTTTTTCAATCGACCTTTCATTTTTACATAAACTAGAAATGACACAAGTAAAGGACTTGCCTGCAAATGTTTCTCCCTCCACAATTTCAGGCAACAGTGCTGCTATTTCCAGAGGTGGCATGACATTAAATATTATAACTATTTTAAAAACTTTTTTTAAAAAAATTATCTAATACGTGAATATAAAAGTGCTCCAACTTTTTGAAGCATGTATGTACCTAAGATGATGAAGAACCATATTGGATATACCAAACAAGTGTAAAAAGTAAGTAATCAACAGAAAAGTAAAATTTTGTAAAATTAATTTAAATAATGATAAAAGGTAAATTTCTTACTTGAAAGATGAAACAGAAGTATTCTAATAGAGGAAGCAAAAATGATACATAGAGAAAGATAGGAAAAATAAAATATTGATAAGGAATATACTTAATATATTAGTAGATATTAAAACTTGTGGTTGTAGGAGCTCTGGAAGAAAAGTCTTTATAGAGAAATGAAAATATTTACCCAATATTAGGGAAGGATTTTAAAAACCACATTGAAAATATGCATAGAGTGTCAAAATGAAAACACAAAAGAAAAACAGGCAAATAAATAAAAAGCAAACAAAATACAGATTAAAATTTGAGCAAACAAAAAATATACTGTAAATGCTGGTTTCTAAAAACAGAGAGGAGAGTATCTACAAAGAAACATAAATCACACTGTCATCAGTTTTATATATATAAATATATTTGATATGTGGAAACAATATTTCAATGTATTTAACAAAAAAAAAACTTTGAACTAGAATTCAACCAATTAGATTGGACTGTCTTCAAATATGCTGGATTATATAATATTCTCACACACTGTCTTTCTCAGGAGGGCTACCACATAAGTCTTTACATTTACATATTTTGTGAGGAATAATGAAAGGAACAGCTACACAAATACACCAATGATATAAAATACATAAGACTGGGAAAATGCAAATCAAAACCACAATGAAATTCCATCTCACCAGTTAGAATGGCTATTATTAAAAAGTCAAAAAATAACAGATGTTGGCAAGGCTGAGGAGAAAAGGGAACACTTTTCCACTGCTGGTAGGAGTGTAAATTAGTTCAGCCATGTGGAAAGCAGTGTGACAATTCCTCAAATAACTTACAACAGAATTACCATTTGAGTCAGCAGTCCCATTTTGTGGTATATACTCGAAGGAATATAAATCATTTTACTATAGAAACACATGCACACATGTTAATTGCAGCACTAGTCACAATAACAAAAGCATGAAATCAACTGAAATTTCCATCAATAGTAGACTGGATAAAGAAAATATGGTACATATACACCATAGAATACTATGCAGCCATAACAAGAATGAGATTATGTTCTCTGCAGCAACATGGATAGAGCTGGAGGCCATTATCCTTAGCAAACTAACCTAAGAACAGAAAACCAAATACTGCCTGTTATCACTTGTAAGAGGGAGCTAAACAAACAAGAGCCCATGGATACTAGAAGGAGAACAAGACATACTGGGGGCTACTTGAGGTTGAATGGTGGGAGAAGGGAGAGAGTGTCAGAAAAAATATATAACGGATCCCGTGCTTACTACCTGGGTGATGAAATTATCTGCATACCAAACCCCTGTAACATGCAGTTTACCTCTTTAACAAACCTGCACATGTACTTCTGAACCTAAAATAAAAGGAAAAATAGAGATTAAACATATGAGAAGTAAATGTGTATTTAACATTTTGTGTACTTGAAAAATTAATCAAGAAAGAGACAAAATAGAAATCTTATGACAGAAGTGGAAATAGACCTCTAAAAATAGCAATTTGAAATTGGTTTGCTGATTTGGTCAGATTATGAGAGTAATGGTTTTAATTTTCATAGAGCTGGGATACTGGAAGTAATTGGATGGAAAACAATGGCAAATTAAGTATTTATTGATAATACATATTTAGCAGACTAATATTTGGTATAACATATTTTGTCAAAATTATAGACTACAATGATTATTGATCCAGATGATTATTCCTTACTAACCTGAAGATATCATAGTGAAGAAAATTAAAAATTCAGTATGAGCCAAAAAACCACAGGACTTCTATGAATCCTGTAAGAAAAATCTCTTATTTTTTGGAAATGCAGAAAATACATATCTGAAATTAAGAAATAAAGTTTGATCATAAGGCAGGTGGTAAAATTATAATGTAATTTGAAATATAGTATTGTATAAAATGTGTAATGTTGATTGTAAAGTAGTAGAATCTGAGAATTAGAGTAATGACCAGTGTCAAGGATCCTTAAGGTGTTGCTTTTCAAACCAGAAACCTCTGTGGCCAGTGGCAGCTTTGCTAGAGTTTTGCTTAGGCCCATTGGCCTCATTGCACCCACTCAGCCCAACAGGCTGTGCTCAGCTCACACTACCAGCCCAAATCCCATACCTGCCAAGGGTAAGCGTGGCACAAAATGGTGAGGAGTTTGTGTGTGTGAGCATGGGGTCTGGCCACTGTGCACAGCCAGGTGTGCTGAGTATGGTAGGGAGGGCAGCTCCAGGCATTTCCACAGGTGCCAGCTCCATGTGAGGCTGCAGCTGGATAAGAAGTACTGCAAGCGACCTCCACTGTGGGCACTGGGGAACATGGTGGAGCCCAGAAGCTTGGAGATGCCAGGAACTGGAGAGCCCCAAAGTGAGTGTCACAGCCCTGGCTTGGAGAGCCCCTAGGTATGGGCTCCTGGAAGGGGTGCCGCTCTTCTCTCCTTCTCATCACCCGCAACATGGTGAGTGGAGAGCGTATTTCAGCCTTGTTTGTGTTATAGCTTTTGCAGTTTCACTATTCAGGTGGTCCCAAGTTCTTGTCCCACATCCAGGAAGAATGATGTATGTGGATAACTGGAGGGTGAGTAGGGCAGAGGAGCTGTATTGAGTGACAAGACAACTCTCAGGAGACCCGAAGTTGGTAACTCCTTTCCACAGATAGGTTGTCCTGATGAGTAAAGACCCGAAGTGGGTAGCTCCTTCCTACAGCTGGTAGTCTCAATGTCTGTGTGAGTCTGGCTGAGTCTGGGGCTTTTGTTGGCTCCGAAGGAAGTGCATGCTAGTTGGTCTATGGGTGGCCATGGGCAGGCCCAGGAAAAGCACCACAAGTTCCCTCTCTGGGCCACAGGCTCCATCTGGAACTGGCATCCTGGACCCCTAGCTTCAGGCCATCATCCCTGGCTTGAAGGTGGAATTTCACCAGGTTCTTGCCTCTTTCTGCCTAGGAACCTGTCTGTCTCCCACCATCAACATGCTGTCCATGGCACCCAGGCTATTTGTGCCAAGGGTGACTGCAGGCTTGTGCCAAACTGCCCTCAGTTCCCCTCACCCTCTCTCCCACACTCTTTGGTGCCTGAAGTCCAGAGAGCACTGAAGGGCCAGGAGGCTTATGTGTCAGCACCTCCTCAAGCATGCACACACCTAGCTGGGTAGCAATAGCACCTGGGCTCGGCTGCAACTTTGCTCTACACCAGAAGAGGCACTGGGAGAAGGGAGAAGCCAGACAGAGGAAGCAGGCAATTCCAACCCCGTAGGGACAGGAGCTTCCCAGGCCCCTAAGAATACAGGGATGCCTGGGTCCAGAGTCATAGTTGGATGGCTACAGCTGCCCCCAGGAGCATGGGGCCCTCACACTGCCACTTGGGTCGGGGAAAGGGGTCCTGCCTGTCCAGGCTCCCGCTGGCATTGCAGAACTTGTAACCCCAGCTGCGCCTCCCCTACTGCAGCCAGTATCTTTTCAGCAGCCACTCTAGACAGGCTACTGCTGTCATCACTGGTAGGTTACGTTTAATCTGTGTACATTCCATGAGCCTTTCTTACACATCATTTCCTTCCTTTTGGGAGATGAAATTACTCTTACTTGAAAAGTCTATAATAAATTCATTTTGGCAGTTCTTTGCAAGAGAATATTGAGGCAGTATTTTTCAAGGGAATGTCGATTGTATTAGGAAACACTGGCTCTCATTGCCTCTATACTTAGGGCTAGAACAAGATTCCAGTGGAATGCAAATATTTAATAGAAAGCTTAAGCCAGAAAAAGATATTACATATGCTGTAAGAATGTTAACATTTTGTAAACCAAGCCTATAAATGAGATGCACTATTTGAACACACGACTTCACTCCAAATGTAGGATAGTTCTAGGCATCAGTATTTCCAAATATGAAGAACTTGACAAGTGCTGTGGGAGAAACTGAGTCTGTACAAGGAGACAGGATTATAGGTTCTGTAAAATTTATTGTGCCATAAGTTCTCTTGACTCTATTTCTATTCTATTTGGGTACTTGGAAAACAGTATGTTGTCTCCAGTGCAAAGAAAACTATGATTTTAATGTCTGGAAGTGTGTTTGTGTGAGAGAGAGTATGTATGTGAGGGTGTGTGTGTGCATTCAATCTGATAATATTGCATCTACTGCAGAGAAATAGAAATGCATCTATCCTTTTTCCTCTACCTACATGTCTCCATGTCTGAACCACCTAATTGTCTCCTTTCCTTCCTCTACTCAATAAAGGAGAGAAGGTTGTATGTTTGTGGTGTGCGTGCATGTGTCTGTGTGTGTGTGTGTGTGTATGAGTTTAAAAACACATCAGAATTTTAGCAGCTTCCAGTTTTCCTTTCTATGCCATCTACTTCAGACCTTAACCAATTCTTAAATTTCTTCCCCACACCAGAACTCCCATATATATGATTCATTTAATCACTTCATATAGAGAAATTTTGCCTATGAAAAATATAAAAGCTATACTCATTTTCTACAATGTTTGTTTTTGTATTTTTCTAGTTTCAGTTCTATGTTTTTGTTAGGTCTCAATAACACTCAGACATTACCTTTCTCTTCATTCTATTACAGTTTCATAAGTACAGTCCCTTCCCTCAAATTCCCTTTACTCTGGTCCCTTATACAATTTGACTCACCTATGGGTTAAAAATATTTCTTTCTGGATAGTTATGAGATCTAAATAATTGGCACCTGTTACATTTACTATATGTTTTTCTACCTTGTAGAGATATGAATAAAAATAATTAAAAGAATAACCAAGTCATCTACATTTAATCTAAACAAAAAATAAACTCAATTAAGGGCTGTGATATAATCCTTTTAATTTTTAATTAATAATCTATAATTTAGGAGAAAGAGGAAAAATATTTTATTATTCTTTCACAAAATGAATCCCATTTTGTTCTATGGTCGTATTATGTACAGGTAGGGAAAAAGTTTTAAATGTTGGAAATGTGTTCCATCTATCATTGAAAAATTTATATACAGTGACCTAACTATACTTTATTCACTATTATAAATATGTAACTATTAAATATGTCAGAATGAAATTTTAAAATGCTTACTTGCTTTTAAAAACTCCCATCTTTTAAATGTAATGGAAATTATATCCAATATTTATTGGAGACTTAATTCTACATATTTCATTTACATAGTCCTATTTCTTTTAGCTCTACAGTATTTCTTATCATGGTGATTTTAAATAGTATATAAACTTATTGTTTTCTGGGTGTGAAACCAAGTAAAGATATAGATCATATTAATTTTTTAATTAAAAAGAAAGATAAAAAGCACATCTGGTAGGCAATGGTAGCGAAAAGCAAGAAACTAGAGCATGATATAATAAGCAGTAAAAATCCCACCTGCTCATGGTTTCTGATTCTTTCCCTCTCAGTAGCGGAATAGCAAATTAAAGAATTTGGAAAAGCACTATTTTTCTGTATGCTAGTTTAGCTATATTGCCATGGTGTATGTCAAATATATTCATTAAAAATTCTATTTCAATAATTTTCTAGGTACATAAAAGTTCATTAAATGCCTTGTAGGTGGTAATATGTAAATACCTTAAATCTGTCAGAATTTTTAAAAACAATATATTATTAGCAAACTTTAAAAATCTTTTAAAAAAAGATTTAAAAATCATTAAATATTTATGAGTAACTTTATTATGACATTACATTATTTTTTAAATAATATCGGAGGTGAATGTAAAGCATTTGGTGAGATTAAAGTTCAGGGAACATTTCCTCAGTTTCTTAAAAGCTGCTAATGTGAGCCATGTTTTTTACTGAGAAGAAATATATTGTCCAGTTTCATATGAAGTTTATATCTATAACAACTATCTCTGGACATATGAATCATGAAAGGTAAAAACAGTAGAACATATGGTGACTTTTGCATATTTTCTCCAGAGAGCTCATTCTAAAGCGTTTTGGAATTTGTCTTAAATTTGACAGAATTTACTCGTCTAATTTTCTTAAAGAAGAGAAAATATCACTTTTTTAAACAAGAGATAGGAGAGAAAAACTACAAAGGTAAATTTTATTATATACGATTTAAGAATATCAACATATGTTTGTATAGCACTTTATAGTTTGCCAAGAAATATAAATACAATCTTCTATGCAACCACAGGATGAGGTAGAATTCAGTTTATTTTAAAGATTAGTAAACACAATTTTGGCACTAGGTGTTGCCTTAGGTTTAGGTTACATGAAGATTGACCCCCTATTATGGTATGAACAAGTCACAATACTCTTCATTGAGTTCACAGTGTCTCAGATATTCAAGACAAGAAAAAAAATCTTATGTTAATAAGCTACATAGATGTATAATACTTTTAACAATAGTCATGAGGGTCTTCTTACGTTCCTGACAGTAACCTATTATGATCACTATTTCAGTCATCAGAATGCATTAGGAGGTATATTCTATTGTCATTGCAATACACAATTGGAAATGAAGAAATTAAATTATTTACTAATTAGTAAACTAATAAAGTGCAAGGGTTAGGTTCAAACCGACAATCTGACAAAACAGTTTAAGCGTCCATGGTGGAAGATTCTTGGTTTGTGTTGAAATTGCTGTTGTGTTGGGAAATGTGGAAGGTAAATGTAAGAATTATAAATGAAGCATAAACTGATTTTTAAAGTATATCCAATGATTCCATATGCATGGAAAGAGGAAGGATATTGCCAAACAAAGGAAAAGCTATTCCTGTAAACAAAAGCTCTTGAATAAATGTGGTGTATTTGGAGTTTATTCTGGATGCTGGTAAATTACATCTACAATATGTAGTGTGGTGAAATTGAGAATGTTATAAGTTAGAGTAAGAGTTGTACATACAAGTTATACATACATGCAAGTTAGAGTAAGTCAACTTGTATGAATGAAAAATGAGGACAACACAGTTTATATACAAGCAATATAAAACAGAACTTGGTGACTAATATGAGAAAGGTGAAATATCTTGAAAGTTTTGATTTTTTAATTGTCAATGTTTATCTAATTATAAAAGTGACACAGAAAATATTTTCAGTTAATATTAATGTGCTTATTTATTGACTATTGAAATACTCATACTATTTTAACATACAATAAGATATACATATACACTAGTTTTGACATATTAAATAGATGTTTAGTATAACTTTAAAGTATGTCTGATGTGAACAGGGCTTCAAGTGTCCTTTCTAGCTATAAGTAAAGAAACAATCTAGACTTCCTTTTGCCCTGTGCCCCAAGTCTAGAAACAGAAAATTTCTCAAATATATGAATCAAAAGACATGTTAATGATTTTGGTAGCAAGCAGTGTAATTGTAACTGAGTTCTCCTCAGACAGATTTGAGATATTGCAGGAACTCCCTATGTATTATTCTGCAGATAATATCAATAAATAAGTCATGTGTAAGTGGATAGATCTGGGATAATTGTTAACCATTCATACTTTTGACCCAGTTATATAGTATGACCCAGAGCACTGTATTTTCAGTGATTTATTTTCACTTGGAAAGCTTTCTCACCCTGAAGTTGTTTACTATTACCTCTTCGTATTAGTGTTGAAAACAAAATTAGATAGGGCAAAATCGACCTTAAGACAAAAGAGTATTAAAAGTGAGGTAGTCACTATTTAATAACAAAATGTTTACTAGGATGATAAATTAGCTTCTCCACTTAATAACATAAGGTAAAATTACATAAATTGCTTTTTATAACAATTATTAGTATCACTATCATCTAATTCCAGATATCAAGCCTATAATGAACTGCTGATAAATAAGACAGTGATGCACAAAGACAAGAATAGAAAAAAATGACCAATGAAATAAAACAACAGTAAAACTAGACAGACACCCATTATATGGGTACCCTATATACAACAAATACAGTGCAATCAAGTGAGAAGAAAAAAGGTGTTATTTTTAAAGAAATGCTGCTGGTTCATTTAAACAAACCCATGGAAAGAATATATTGTGCTCCACACCTCACAACAAACACAAAAATATATGCCAGGTAGGTTACAGATCTAAGTGTGAAAAAACAAACACATCTTTTAGAAGATAAAACATAGGAAAATATCTTCCAAATATTACAGTAGGAATTATTTTTTAATCCAGTTTGAAAAGCAATGACCATACAGGAATACATGGAAAATTGGACTATATTCATGATAAGGACTTCTGTTCATTAAAGACATTTCATAAGAGTAAATACCCAAGTCAAAGTTTGAATAAAGTTAATTAAAAGTATATATAATATATAATAACACTCATGTCCCCAAATATAAAGAATCCCAACATATTAATAGGAAAAGGCACATAACCCAACTGAAAGTAGCAGAACAAAGGAATGGCAACAAACCTATATGTCTAACATCATTACTCACTAGGAACTATGTATGTTAATACCAAATTGAGAGTCATTACATACACAATACAATGGCTAAAATTTAAAAACACAGAAAATATCAAGAGGTAGTTAATGTGTTAAGCAACTCGAATACTCAACTTCTGTTTGGAGTGTAAATTGATAGAACCAACCTATGCACCCCTACAACATAACAATTTCCTAGAAAAATTGTGTGCACATGTCTTCAGGTGCATGATGCTTAACAGTTAATGGCTGGAAACTATCCAAACGTCTCTCTTAAGAGTAGAATAGAGGAATCAGTTTTTTTTTTTTTTTTTAAATAATAGAATACTATACATCAATAAGATTGTACACACTAAAATGCTTGCAAAAGTAAAGATAAAACTCGACAGCATAATATTGAGTAAAACAAGACAACACACACACTCATATTATTTATGATCCTGTTTAAAGTTCAATCATAGGCAAAACAAATGTACGTGGGTAGAATTCAGGATAGTGGTTTTCCTTGGAAGGTACTCACTTGCAGATGAGATTAGTGATCTTGTAGAATGTTGTAATATTGCCGGGTGCGGTGGCTCACGCCTGTAATCCCAGCACTTTGGGAGGCTGAAGCAGGCAGATCACAAGGTCAGGAGATGGATGGAGACCACGTCTCTACTAAACCCCGTCTCTACTAAAAATACATAAAAATATAGCCCGGCGCAGTGGCGGGCGCCTGTAGTCCCAGCTACTCGGGAGGCTGAAGCAGGAGAATCGCTTGAACCCGGGAGGCCGAGCTTGCAGTGAGCCGAGATCGTGCCGCTGCACTGCAGCCTGAGCGACAGAGCGTGACTCCGTTTCAAAAAAAAAAAAGAATATGGTAATATTTGATTCTTCATGTGAATGCTGTTGGATGCATGGCTTGGTGAAACTTCAGCATGATGTGATTACACTGGAGTGCGCACTTTTTAGATTAATGAGTCTCAGAATATTGAAAGGAGTTATTTTATTATCAAGTTTGGAGAATTTCTTCTTTTAATAATTATTTTCTCAAAAAAATAATATTATCCTTTTCATAATTTGTCCTTTTTTCCTCATGTTTATAAAATCAAGATGTTGAATGCTTGCTTTAATGAAGACACATCAACATGAGTTCAGTTAATCAAAAATGACAGTTCTAGTATGTCGTCCTTACAGAGAGATTACCAAGACTTTAGTTGGTTAATTTATCAATAATAATACACAGTTTATGCTTACAGCCAATATGTCTTTTGATTTCAGTTAATCAAAACAAAGTAACAAATGACAAAATCTATCATTGAGGCATATGTAGAAAAACTAAAAATTATATTTTTATCTGATACACTTTTACTTGAATTATTTAATCTTATGTATCACATATACTTGCCTCTGTGAAAAAATGATGTGTAGCCCACACTATCTTTCAGTGATATAATATTTATTATGGGCTTTGTAATTAAAAATACCCCATCACTTTGGGAGGCCAAGGTGGGTGGATCACTTGAGGTCAGGAGTTTGAGACCAGCCTGGCCAAAATGGTGAAACCCCGTCTCTACTAAAAATATAAAAAATTAGCCGGGTGTGATGGTGTGCACCTATAATCCCAGCTACTTGGGAGCCTGAGGCAGGAGAATCGCTTGAACCCAGGAGGCGGAGGTTGCAGTGAGCTGAGATTGTGCCACTGCACTCCAGCCCTGGAGGCAGAGTGAGCTCCATCTCAAAAAAAGAAAATAAATAAATAAAAATCAAAGAAATATAGTTTCAACTTTTATAGTGCTTGCAATATAACTGTAAAAGAAACACTGAAAAAGTAAGCAGTGAATAGTATATCTATGATTTTTATGACAAATTATAGTTGCAAAGAATAGTGTAAGCAGTCAAAATTGCAAAAAGAAAAAAATAGAAGTTATATTCAAATTGAAGCTAGAATGATATGTATGTTTTAAATAAATACAGAGGTTAACATGTACTTTTTATAAGGTCAAATAGTAAATTATTTGGGTCATACAACTTCTACCACAACTACTAAAATACACAGTTGTAGCACAAAGGGAGTCATGGACAATATGAAAACAGTCATGCAAGACTGTGTTCCAATAAAACTTTATATTAAACAAATGGCAGGCAAGTTTTGGAATACAGGTCTTACTTTGCAAACTCCTGAAATAGAATATTATGAAACACAGATTCTAACTTTTTCCATTTTGCTATTAAAGTCCTGTTTTTATTAAAAATTTCTTCAGCCCCAAACTCTTTTGAATCTATAAATGTATTCATTTTAACAAAAGTATTTTCAGTCCATAACAATTTTCCAATTTAGAGAATTAAGCTGATACATCACGATTCATAGCTGGCTTAACAGCCTCAGCACGTTTTCTCTTTAAGCTAATCAGGAAAATAAATAAAACAAAAATCAGTTTTGTGCCATTTTTATATGCCATTTATATTGACTAAATGGATAATAACTACGTACAAAAATCTGTTGGCAGAAAATCTAAGATGGATTTAAAAATGAATACGCTTGTGTATTTTGCTTGACATGAAGTTCTCCTTAAACAAATTCAAATCTGTTTTTGGCTTGTTGTTGTTTTCATAACACTAGTGAATTCGAATATAGGCTTATCTCCCTTCTATTTTCTTAGCATGGTATATTTCCCCTTTCTTTTGCTACACTTCCTTTTCCTTCTTGTTCTTTTCTCCTTCCACCCTCTCTACTTCCAACATTCTTGGAATTAACCACATGTGATCTTTAACAGTTTTTGTCATATGACAAAGCCCCAAAATATGTCTTCCATGCCACTTGATATAAATTAACAAGTAAAAATTCTATCTATATATCAACAAAAAGTGCATGTAAGGATGGATAGTCAAGTGGGAGTTTTATAAGGATTTATACCAAATCCAAATCACTATTTCAAGAATAAAGACATAAGCAGTTAATTTTCTTTTCTCACTTCTGTTCACACTTATGATATATTACAATCATCCCCCATACCCTTGAATAAGGGTGAATCTGTATTTCTATTTGGAAATGGCCACATTCCTAGCTGAGGAGCATTTTTCAACTTACTGAGAGGCTCATATAAAATGTTCAGTTTTTGCTTCTGAAGAGTTATTAATTATAAAGTTGCCTAATATTAATGAAGATAAACATACTGATAACAAAAGGATACATTTATGTAATCATCAAGTTATTAAAAAGACCACAGCCATAATCTCCAAATAAAACAACAGTAAATCACTTTTTGAAATTTAATTTGTCAAACAAGATCTCCTAAGCATCTTTTAGCTCATTTAAATTATAACTACTTTGGAGTACACTTGGCACTTCTGAAGTAGTAAATATTTATTAGTAATTTATTTTCCCTTACCTGCAAGGGACATAAGGATAATTCAAATCCTGAAAATTTGTTCGATTAAATAGCATATGAATAAAATATTTTGAAAAAGTACTAAACTATGAGGAATATTGTAAAATTACATAAACCTTTAGTTATATTTAAGATTTGATAAATGACTTCTATAGCAACTTTTAAAATATGCTTTTATATTTCCAATTTTTAAGCTGTACATGAAAGTGTTTATTTTATTTTATTAATATATATCTATTTGATTTTCCTGTTTGCCTACAATATTCATAATACAAATAGGCAACATGATACATGGGTATGTGTTATCAGCAATTAGAAGACATCAGGAAAGAATCTCTCTGTGTGCCAATGCTTTTTTGCCAACATATTTTTCTCAGAACAGAAGGTGAGACTGATCCATGAGGACAAGTGCCAGTAATGAAGAAGTTGGGAGTAGGATTGGATCAAGGCAAAATGAACTACGACATACCAGGAGAGAAAAAGATGAGGCATTCATGCAATTGATCAGTGCACATACCAAACAGGACTGTCTGCTCAATAATCAAATCCCACTGAGAATTAGAAAATTGTCTAGAAAGATGCCAAACATCAATGACAAAAACATGTATAAACAGAGATAAGACTTTAAATTTGTCCAATATATGACTTTTGCAAAAAGGAATTCAATCACTGATTTAAAAAAAACTGAAAAGCAAACAAAAGCCTTCCAAAACTGTGTCAGCATTAATTAATAACACTCATTCCCAGATACTGCTTTTTTATGTATCTGCACACATACATTGCATTAAGACCTTACATTAGTGAACTGGTCATTTTGCTGAGTACCATAATCATCATCATCTAGAGTTACTTATAGTACTAATACATAAAAGCATAATTTTTAAGACTTTAATAAATATAATGCAAAAATTGTTCACAATTTTTTCAACAAAAAAAATTGTGTATTATGTATTTTTTTTGTGAAAACATCTTGCCCATATCAGCCTGGGTAGCAAGGTGACATTACAATTAGTAGTAAAGAAATTTGGAAATCACTTTGTTAAACCTGATGAGATTAAAGTTTATTGCTGCCAAACATGGAAGTTAGGTATTTATATATATTCTTTAAAACAGAAGAAACAAAGTCAGAGTCTGATCATAAATTTATAAATTTTTATAATTGGGATTAGATTTCAAAAATTTTAATGGGCAACAATTTTCTTTGTACTAAACTCCACAACATTATATATTTCTTCTTTGACCAAATATAGTTTGCTCTTTGTGCTTTGTACAGAAATTTATCCTTTCACACATGCAAACTCTTTCTTGGCCTTTTGGCTTCATAATTATGCATTAGAACCCTGACACTTCCAACTCTTCCACCAACACAGAAACAAGTTTTTCCTATAATCAAATTATCTTTATTATGATTCCTTTCACAATTTTTATATGTGCCCCAATCAGTGACATTCTAAGTTGTTCACAGTTATAGAAAATAGCAACTTTGGGTTGAAAAAACTAATTGAAACTTGAGAGTAAAGGAATTTCATAAATTAATTTCTTTTTTTTTTTATTTTTTTATTTTTTATTATACTTTGAGTTCTAGGATACATGTGCATAACATGCAGGTTTGTTACATATGTATGCTTGTCCCATGTTGGTGTACTGCACCCATCAACTCGTCAGCACCCATCAACTCGTCATTTACATCAGGTATAACTCCTAATACAATCCTTCCCCCCTCCCCACTCCCCATGATAGGCCCCAGTATGTGATGTTCCCATTCCCGAGTCCAAGTGATCTCATTGTTCAGTTCCCACCTATGAGTGAGAACATGTGGTGTTTGGTTTTCTGTTCTTGTAATAGTTTGCTGAGAATGATGGTTTCCAGCTGCATCCATGTCCCTACAAAGGAAACAAACTCATCCTTTTTTATGGCTGCATAGTATTCCATGGTGTATATGTGCCACATTTTCTTAATCCAGTCTGTCACTGATGGACATTTGGGTTGATTCCAAGTCTTTGCTATTGTGAATAGTGCTGCAATAAACATAAGCGTTCATGTGTCTTTGTAGCAGCATGATTTATAATCCTTTGGGTATATACCCAGTAGTGGGATGGCTGGGTCATATGGTACATCTAGTTCTAGATCCTTGAGGAATTGCCATACTGTTTTCCATAATGGTTGAACTAGTTTACAATCCCACCAACAGTGTAAAAGTGTTCCTATTTCTCCACATCCTCTCCAACACCTGTTGTTTCCTGACTTTTTAATGATTGCCATTCTAACTGGTGTGAGATGGTATCTCATTGTGGTTTTGATTTGCATTTCTCTGATGGCCAGTGATGATGAGCATTTCTTCATGTGTCTGTTGGCTGTATGAATGTCTTCTTTTGAGAAATGTCTGTTCATATCATTTGCCCACTTTTTGATGGGGTTGTTTGTTTTTTTCTTGTATATTTGTTTGAGTTCTTCGTAGATTCTGGATATTAGCCCTTTGTCAGATGAGTAGATTGCAAAAATTTTCTCCCACTCTGTAGGTTGCCTGTTCACTCTGATGGTAGTTTCTTTTGCTGCGTAGAAGCTCTTTAGTTTAATTAGATACCATTTGTCAACTTTTGCTTTTGCTGCCATTGCTTTTGGTGTTTTAGACATGAAGTCCTTGCCCATGCCTATGTCCTGAATGGTACTACCTAGGTTTTCTTCTAGGGTTTTTATGGTATTAGGTCTAACATTTAAGTCTCTAATCCATCTTGAATTAATCTTCGTATAAGAAGTAAGGAAAGGATCCAGTTTCAGCTTTCTACTTATGGCTAGCCAATTTTCCCAGCACCATTTATTAAATAGGGAATCCTTTCTCCATTCTTGTTTCTCTCAGGTTTGTCAAAGATCAGATGGCTGTAGATGTGTGGTATTATTTCTGAGGGCTCTGTTCTGTTCCATTGGTCTATATCTTTGTTTTGGTGCCAGTACCATGATGTTTTGGTTACTGTAGCCTTGTAGTATAGTTTGAAGCCAGGTAGCGTGACGCCTCCAGCTTTGTCCTTTTGACTTAGGATTGTCTTGGCAATGCGGGCTCTTTTTTTCCATATGAACTTTAAAGCAGTTTTTTCGAATTCTGTGAAGAAAGTCATTGGTAGCTTGATGGGGATGGCATTGAATCTATAAATAACCTTGGGCAGTATGGCCATTTTCACAATATTGATTCTTCCTATTCATGAGCATGGTATGTTCTTCCATTTGTTTGCGTCCTCTTTTATTTCACTGAGCAGTGGTTTGTAGTTCTCCTTGAAGAGGTCCTTTACATCCCTTGTAAGTTGGATTCCACGGTATTTTATTCTCTTTGAAGCACTTGTGAATGGAAGTTCATCCCTGATTTGGCTCTCTACTTGTCTGTTACTGGTGTATAAGAATGCTTGTGATTTTTGCACATTAATTTTGTATCCTGAGACTTTGCTGTAGTTGCTTATCAGCTTAAGGAGATTTTGGGCTGAGACAATGGGGTTTTCTAAATATACAATCATGTCATCTGCAAACAGGGACAATTTGACTTCTTCTTTTCCTAAGTGGATACCCTTTATTTCTTTCTATTGCCTTATTGCCCTAGCCAGAACTTCCAACACTATGTTGAATAGGAGTGGTGAGAGAGGGCATCCCTGTCTTGTGCCAGTTTTCAAAGGGATTTCCAGTTTTTGCCCATTCAGTATGATATTAGCTGTGGGTTTGTCATAAACAGCTCTTATTATTTTGAGGTACGTTCCATCAATACCGAATTTATTGAGCGTTTTTAGCATGAAGGGCTGTTGAATTTTGTCAAAAGCCTTTTCTGCATCTATTGAGATAATCATGTGGTTCTTGTCTTTGGTTCTGTTTATATGCTGGATTACGTTTCTTGATTTGCAAATGTTGAACCAGCCTTGCATCCCAGGGATGAAGCCCACTTGATCATGGTGGATAAGCTTTCTGATGTGCTGCTGAATCCAGTTTGCCAGTATTTTATTGAGGATTTTTGCATTAATGTTCATCAGGGATATTGGTCTAAAATTCTCTGTTTTTGTTGTGTCTCTGCCAGGCTTTGGTATCAGGATGATGTTGGCCTCATAAAATGAGTTAGGGAGGATTCCCTCTTTTTCTATTGATTGGAATAGTTTCAGAAGGAATGGTACCAGCTCCTCCTTGTACCTCTGGTAGAATTCAGCTGTGAATCCATCTGGTCCTGGCCTTTTTTTGTGGGTAGGCTATTAATTATTGCCTCAATTTCAGAGACTGCTATTGGTCTATTCAGGGATTCAACTTCTTCCTGGTTTAGTCTTGGAAGGTTGTAAGTGTCCAGGAAATTATCCATTTCTTCTAGATTTTCTAGTTTATTTGCATAGAGGTGTTTATAGCATTCTCTGATGGTAGTTTGTATTTCTGTGGGGTCGGTGGTGATATCCCCTTTATCATTTTTTATTGAGTCTGTTTGATTCCTCTCTCTTTTCTTCTTTATTAGTCTTGCTAACGGTCTGTCAATTTTGTTGATCTTTTCAAAAATCCAACTCCTGGATTCATTGATTTTTTGGAGGCATTTTTGTGTCTCTATCTCCTTCAGTTCTGCTCTGATCTTAGTTATTTCTTGCCTTCTGCTAGCTTTTGAATGTGTTTGCTCTTGCCTCACTAGTTCTTTTAGTTGTGATGTTACAGTGTCAAATTTAGATCTTTCCAGCTTTCTCTTGTGGGCATTTAGTGCTATAAATTTCCCTCTACACACTGTTTTAAATGTGTCCCAGAGATTCTGGAATGTTGTATCTTTGTTCTCATTGGTTTCAAAGAACATCTTTATTTCTGCCTTCATTTCGTTAAGTACCCAGTAGTCATTCAGGAGCAGGTTGTTCAGTTTCCATGTAGTTGAGCGGTTTTGATTGAGTTTCTTAGTCCAGAGTTCTAGTTTGATTGCACTGTGGTCTGAGAGACAGTTTGTTATAATTTCTGTTCTTTTACATTTGCTGAGGAGTGCTTTACTTCCAATTATGTGGTCAATTTTGGAATAAGTGTGATGTGGTGCTGAGAAGAATGTATATTCTCTTGATTTGGGGTGGAGAGTTCTATAGATGTCTATTAGGTCCGCTTGGTGCAGAGATGAGTTCAATTCCTGGATATCCTTGTTAACTTTCTGTCTCGTTGATCTGTCTAATGTTGACAGTGGAGTGTTGAAATCTCCCATTGTTATTGTATGGGAGTCTAAGTCTCTTTGTAAGTCTCTAAGGACTTGCTTTATGAATCTGGGTGCTCCTGTATTGGGTGCATATATATTTAGGATAGTTTGCTCTTCCTGTTGAATTGATACCTTTACCATTATGTAATGGCCTTCTTTGTCTCTTTTGATCTTTGATGGTTTAAAGTCTGTTTTATCAGAGACTAGGATTGCAACCCCTGCTTTTTTTTTGTTCTCCATTTGCTTGGTAGATCTTCCTCCATCCCTTTATTTTGAGCCTATGTATGTCTCTGCATGTGAGATGGATCTCCTGAATACAGCAGACTGATGGGTCTTGACACTTTATCCAGTTTGCCAGTCTGTGTCTTTTAATTGGAGCATTTAGTCCATTTGCCTTTAAGGTTAATATTGTTATGTGTGAACAATGAAGGAGAAGTATGGGAGAGGACACAGTATAAAAACAAAACCAAATAAAAATAAAGAAAACTAATTTTTTTTTCAGGGAGCACTATTTCTCTGATGCATGTTTCCTCCTTTTTTGATAATATTTAGAGGTTAATATTGTTATGTGTGAACTTGATCCTGCCATTATGATATTAACTGGTTATTTTGCTTGTTAGTTGATGCAGTTTCTTCCTAGTCTCGATGGTTTTTACATTTTGGCATGTTTTTGCAATGGCTGGTACTGGTTGTTGTTCCTTTCCATGTTTAGGGCTTATGTTCACACACGCACACATATGTTTATTGCAGAAATTTTCACAATACTGAAGACTTGGAACCAACCCAAATGCCCATCAATGATAGACTGCTATAAGAAAATGTGTCACATATACACCATGAAATACTATGCAGCCATAAAAAGGATGAGTTTATGTCCTTTGCAGGGACATGGATGAAGCTGGAAACTATCATTCTCAGCAAACTATCTCAGGAATAGAAAACCAAACACCACATGTTCTCACTCATAAGTGGGAGTTGAACAAAGAGAACACATAGACACAGGGAGGGGATCATCATACACCATGGCCTGTTAGGGGAGGTATAGCATTAGAAGAAATACCTAATACAGATGATGGGTTGATGGGAGCAGCACACCACCATGACACATGTATACCTATGTAACAAACCTGCACGTTCTCTACATGTATCCCAGAACTTGAGGTATAATAAGAATAATAAAAAATCAAGGAACAATATGTGTCTTGAGAATTTTCCTGTCTTCGAAGAAGTTAATATCTAGTTAGGATAAATCATATATTATCTAACATCTACAGCCTGAGGTAAAATGTAGTAAGACAAAATACTAAGTAATATTACTGAAGATGTTACTTAAGTGTTTTTATGATTATACAATGAGATGAAAAAGGTCTGTTACACCACAGATAAGTCAAAGAGTAAGTAAACTTCAAAGTTTTGAGTTTTTGCCAATAGAGAGAAATTGAGAACATCTATCTGAGTAGTTTTTATTTAAATTTTTCTTATTATGACTGGATTTGTCTTTTCATATATTTAAAAGCAATTGATCTTTCATTTTTCTCTGAACTATTTTTATATTTGTTTCCATTTTTTCTATTAGATCATGTCTCCCCTCTTAATTATTAGAAGTTTTGAAACATAAGAATGATTTTATAGTCTACGATATTTCTGCATTTTGCTACAGTTTGTCTTTACATTTATTTAGATTTTGTTATGATGTTTTATGTAGAAGTACTTATTTTTTACATAGTTTTGTCCTTTTTATTTTATGCTTTCTGGATTTTGAGTCATATTTACATTATATTTAAGTGAAATATTTCACGTTAAGATAGTGAATGAATTCACCTACCTATTATTTCAATATTTGTGTGATTTACATTTAAAATAACTCATCACTTTGGAGGCTTTTTCTGGTTTATGTTGTGAAATATGAATACAAGTTTACTTTTTTCTCTTTTTTTAGCTTTCCTGCTTCCCTCCCTTCTTTCTTCTTTCCTTTCTTCCTTTCTTTATTTTCTCTCTTTTTTCCTTCCCTCCCTCCCTCTCTTCCTTCCTTTCTTTCTTTCTTCCTTTGTTCCAGTGGCTACTCCTTCCTTCTTCTCATTGTCATGTGTGAAGCAGTAATATTTATCCCACTGAAGTGAGAAGTATAATTATACAAATTTCCACTTGCCTGTGAGTGAACATCTGGGGTTTCTCATCTGATCATGTCCTCTGCTTATTCATGTGCCAGTAACACTTACAGAGCCATCTTCACATACCTCAGAGAACAGAAAGCTATTCAATTCCATTCCTGCTTATACATGTTCTTTCTTAGGTTGGGTCTCTCTCATTTACTACAGATGTTTGATATCTGTAAACATCTTCACCTCCTCTGAACATTTCTTCTTCTTTCCAAAGAGAGTTTAACAAGTGCTCATCTGGCAGTACTCATAAACACATGGATTTATGTCTGCTAATTTTACTCAAAATTTACTTTTTGAGTTTTGATTCTTATATTTTTTCTCAATTATTTTAAGGCAGCTGTAAATTTTTCCCAAGTTTAAATATTGGAAAGAGTTCACCAGACTCTACAATAAATAGTCACAAAGTGATTACATTTAATAGTAAAGGACACAATGTAGCAAAAGAAAGAGTGAAGGCAAGAATCATGAGTTCCTTATTCACTCAAAGCCAGTATTAGTCTCTGGGTTGAACCATCAAGATCTGTGCAAGATCTTAACTTGAGAGCACACAAAACAGATATTTCCATTTTGTTTTCCTTTCTGTTTTCTTTTAATATCCTTTTTTTTATATGTTCAGCCAGTCTATGTAATTGGTTAGGTCAGTGAAAACCATCAGGTAATCAACCGATCCTGGGGATTATCAGAATTTTGGACTTTAAAGCACACATCAAAATCTCCTTATTTTGGCCAAGAGTCAAAGACAAATTTCCCCAGAAATAAATATAGAGTTTATGGGATTTAGTATAAATCTACTATATTCTCCACAGAAAAGTGAAAGAGAGAGAGAGAGAACTATACTGCTATGATGTTTCTAGTAAAACTAGAACCTAATATGTATATTTTAATACATATAACATTTAATATTTATATTTTATATAGACAGATTATACGCCAAAGCAGTGTGTTAATGGCACTTGCATCAACAATGTGTGAGTGCTTCTTTCTCCACATCTCTGTCATCACTGTTTGTTATTAAGCTTTAAAATTTTTGTTCATATAATGCATTTATCTCATAAACATTTAATTTATATTCATCTTTACATCCACTTGTACTCCATTACTTAGTGCCTGTTAATTCTGTTTTCTTTATTATCACAAAATTTATTTATTTTGGAAGTATTTTAAGTATTTTTTCAGATTTTCATTGTATTTTTATTTTATTACAGTGACTTTTATTTATATCATGCAAAATAATTTGTTTTATTTTCAATTAGTAAATATTTTTATCTGTTAATACTGCCTGAGAAAGGAAAGGAAGAAACATATTGTTAATAATATTCGTATTAAAGGTGAAATACTTTTGTAAGAGTAGATTGTACTAATGGGGAAAGAATTACAGGTGTTTCAAGACAAACATTTTTTATTAAATAATTTTCACTATTTCTGAAATGGTATACCAGATGAGATTAATAATTTTTTTAGAACAATGATAAAACTTCTTTCATAAATGTAATGTGAGTCAGAAATATACTAATACATTAATAAGATTAGTTGAGTGGCTTATAAAGCATATGATGTAATTACCCAAAAAGCTTAAGACATTTGTGGGCCAGGCGCAGTGGCTCAAACCTGTAATCCCAGCACTTTGGGAGGCCAAGACGGGCAGATCATGAGGTCAGGAGATAGAGACCATCCTGGCTAACCCAGTGAAACCCCATCTCTACTAAAAAATACAAAAAACTAGCCGAGTGAGGTGGCGGGCGCCTGTAGTCCCAGCTACTTGGGAGGCTGAGGCAGGAGAATGGCATAAACCTGGGAGGCGGAGCTTGCAGTGAGCTGAGATCCGGCCACTACACTCCAGTCTGGGCGACAGAGCGAGACTCCATCTCAAAAAAAAAAAAAAAAAAAAAAAAGACATTTGTGACATGATGATGGTGCACTGGTGATTCATTCATTTGATTAGATTATTGATGACTCTATTCATCTAATAATGAACTTGTAGGTGTTAGCTGAGAAAAGGAGGAGTATGCTCAACAAATATTAGTTAAAAGAACGTGGAATCAATATGTGATTAAAATAAACTTGTGAATGTCTTATTGTTTATTTTAATAGTGGAGAGTCAGCTGTATTTTTAACATTAATCCAATTTGCCAAAAAAATTGTTAGGAGTTTTTGCCCTAATGACATGTTGGTTTTCTTAAATTCTTCTTATACCTGATTTAAGGAGTTGTAGATTCAATGCCATCCCCATCAAGCTACCAATGAGTTTCTTCACAGAATTGGAAAAAACCGCTTTAAAGTTCATGTGGAACCAAAAAAGAGCCCGCATTGCCAAGACAATCCTAAGTCAAAAGGACAAAGCTGGAGGCGTCACGCTACCTGACTTCAAACTATACTACAAGGCTACAGTAATCAAAACATCATGGTACTGGTACAAAAACAGAGATATAGACCAATGGAACAGAACAGAGCCCTCAGAAATAATGCCACACATCTACAACCATCTGATCTTTGACAAACCTGACAAAAACAAGAAATGGGGAAAGGATTCCCTATTTAATAAATGGTGCTGGGAAAATTGGCTAGCCATAAGTAGAAAACTGAAACTGGATCCTTTCCTTACTCCTTATACGAAGATTAATTCAAGATGGATTAGAGACTTAAATGTTAGACCTAATACCATAAAAACCCTAGAAGAAAATCTAGGTAGTACCATTCAGGACATAGGCATGGGCAAGGACTTCATGTCTAAAACACCAAAAGCAAC
>NC_045434.1:51928058-51940468 GCF_002776525.5 Piliocolobus tephrosceles | reverse complement strand
AAATAGGAACACTTTTACACTGTTGGTGGGATTGTAAACTAGTTCAACCATTATGGAAAACAGTATGGCAATTCCTCAAGGATCTAGAACTAGATGTACCATATGACCCAGCCATCCCACTACTGGGTATATACCCAAAGGATTATAAATTATTCTACTACAAAGACACATGCACACCTATGTTTATTGTGGCACTATTCACAATAGCAAAGACTTGGAATCAACCCAAATGTCCATCAGTGACAGACTGGATTAAGAAAATGTGGCACATATACACCATGGAATACTATGCAGCCATAAAAAAGGATGAGTTTGCGTCCTTTGTAGGGACATGGATGCAGCTGGAAACCATCATTCTTAGCAAACTATCATAAGAAGAGAAAACCAAACACCGTATGTTCTCACTCATAGGTGGGAACTGAACAATGAGTTCACTTGGACTCGGGAAGGGGAACATCACACACTGGGGCCTATCATGGGGAGGGGGGAGGGGGGAGGGATTACATTGGGAAGTTATACCTGATATAAATGATGAATTGATGGGTGCTGACGAGTTGATGGGTGCAGCACACCAACATGGCACAAGTATACATATGTAACAAACCTGCACTTTATGCACATGTACCCTAGAACTTAAAGTATAATAAAAAAAATAAATAAATAAAATAAAAGAAGTTGTACTGTCTTTAAAATTTGGTGATTTTTAAAAAAATAATTTGTATAAATTATGTAAAAATATCAAAATAAAGCCAACTGGGAGACTATCACTTTGTTAAATATGTAATACTCTAAACTTCTAACTGAAACTTACTAACCATGAATAGCATCAACTATCTGCTATTATGGATTTTGAGAGTAAAATTTCTTTATTTTTAAAATTATTTTTAAAATAAAAGAGTCACACATCTCTCAAAGAAAAAAGGCACAGTAAAACAGGCAATAAATTATTTAAGGCCATTATAATAAGGGGTCAAGACTATTGCAAGAAGAGAGAGATTAAACTCAACTCTGCTGAAACAGAAGTTTTCAGATTTGAGGAGGTTTTGAAGCAGGAGGATTTTTCTACACTGGACTGAGTTAATGAAAAAGCACTACAGGATGTAAATGAAGAGGTTGAGCAATGTGATTAGACCATTAGACCAATTTGAGTTTGCAAATTGTCACTTACGGAAGTGAGACTCCCACCCTCCCACAGAAACGCAGAGGGTAGGAGCCCTGCCTTTCCTAATGACTTGGGAGTCATTTCTTTGAGACTTGAGAAAGACCGTCTTGGTTATAGATGATGTACATCTCAGAAGATCACAGAAATAACTTAAATTGCTGGTTTCCTAAAGTATGTGCTGTAAGAAAAAAGTAAAGAGGAAAATTTTCTGAATTTTAGTCAAGCTAAGGAGAATGTTATGGCCTTCTCGGTCAAGTCCTTGTTTTTACTTACAGATATTTGTGAGAAAGGCAAAACCAAATGAAACAAATCTCATCTTGAGCTGATACAAAAACGTGCTGTTGATAATTTTACCTTATGTTTTAGCAACGAAGAAAACATGCATTAATGATATAGCAAAAATAATCCCTAGACATTCCCCATAAAATTTCCATGTTAAGCCAGGCATGGTGGCTCACGCCTGTAATCCCAGCCCTTTGGGAGGCCCAGGCAGGCGGATCACCTGAGGTTGAGAGTTCAAGACCAGTCTGACCAACATAGAGAAACCCTGTCTCTACTAAAAATACAAAATTACCTGGATGTGGTGGCACATGCCTGTAATCCCAGCTACCTGGGAGGCTGAGGCAGGAGAATCTCTTGAACCCGGGATACGGAGGTTGCAGTGAGTCGAGATTGCACCTTTGCACTCCAACCTGAGCAACAGGAGTGAAACTCCATCTCAAAAAACAAACAAACAAACAAACAAACAAACAAACAAACCTTTCATATTAATACACGACTTACAGTTCTCTACTTTTACAAAGTAAAATAGTGAAGAAAATAACAGCTAATAGTTTAGGATGTTAGAGCAATTATTCTTGTAATAGTGACAGCATGAGGAACTTGGAATAATATTTAGACATGTCAGACTATTTCTACTGGCTTTAGATTGCATCCAGACCAAGGATAATTATTCTTCAAACACGTATTCGTGTGTATCTATTCTCCTTATTTTCAAGACTATTGACCTAGTTAAACATTAAGAAAGGTTATTAAAATATAATTGTATATGTCATATGGCATTATGATTGTAACTTTTCTAAATCCAATAATAGAACTACTAAAAGTCATTTATTTTTCACAAATTTATTTGAATTTTTTAAAATTTTATTTTATTTCAGATTCAGGGGGTGGGTACAGGTGCATGTTTATTACATGTATGCTGACGGAGATTGAGCATCTAATTTACCTGGTTTATTTGGAGAATTACTATATGACATAATTTAGTTTACCTGGCTAATTTGGATAATTATTATATAACCTAATTTACTAGCTAGGAAAATTTAATAAAAAAAGCTGCTGGTCCTAGTTTCAGAGCCAACATAGTTAGTCACTATGTGATACTATATCAACTATTTAACCCTTCGATGCATGAATGTAAGTAAAATTGAATTAACCATATCACCTACTTTCATAAATGTTGTATTAAATGATATTTTGTACACATGCTAATAACAATGGCAAAGCATATTAGACATTCCTCAATATAAAAAAGTCAGTACTAGTTGAAATGACAGTGTTGAGCAGCAAAATACTTGTAGGAATAATATCTCAATAATGTTTCTTACATTACATTTTGATATTGGAATTAGCTAGCTAATTATTTGATTGCCTTGTTTTCAAAGAAGTTGTCTCCACATGTATTCTGGTGCAAATCTTTAAAATTTTGTCATATCTGTAACTTCCATAGATAATCTTTGTTAAGCTGAGGAAAGACTTGCATTTCCCTTCTTGATTAGCAAATAATATGCTATTTTTTAGACAGTTTGTGAATTCATTACCTTTTTTATAAGATATGAAATTAGAGAAAATTATTGTGAGAAATGTCAACATCAAATAACTCACTTGTAGATAAACATTACTGTCCTTTGGGGGCATGATTAATTAAAGTAATTTTGGAAGTATTTGGTATAAAGGAGGAAATGGGAATGCATAAAGCACAGAACTGGGATTATAAAAACACTTTAACTTATGACTTTGATGAGTTGAACTAGAAATAATTTACCGAATTATTTAATGGAATTGATGGGAAAAATAACATTATCAGGACCAAGGAAATCAACGTGGAGTAAATGCTACTAGCCAACTTAATATTATAGATTAACAGGCCAAAAAGACAGCATTTGATTTTCAAAATTAACTTACTATACAGAGAGAGTGAGAGAGAGAGAGAGAGAATTAAGTAGATGCATCAATAGATAGGTAAATATGAGTAAAGTTATAGGAATTTGGATCTATATCCTAAAGAAAACGGACACTTATTAAAGCATTTATATTAATAAAGTTGCATAAAAGTGTATGACTAATATTTAATTAGCTTCCCTTCTGCTTAACAGCTAGAAGACCATATCGTATTTTTAAAAAGTAAAACTAGCAGAAAATGAATCTTCAGCTTTATATTTAAATTTTCAAACATAAGATTTTACTATAGGTTTCTGCTTTTTTGCTTTTTCACCATCTGTCATTGGCTTGGTCAACATATTTATTCCCTAATACCAGGATAAAGAAATATACTTCAATCCAACACATTTACTGAGTCTGATATGATCTTTGCTCCTTGAAAAGAGTTAGTAATGAAAACAAAATGGAAAAGCATAGATTGTGAATTGACACAAATTTGAATAGTAACTCTATAGTAATAGTGGTAAAAACTTGGGCAAGTCTCTTAATTAGTCAGAGTCTAAATTTTCACATAAATGAATTTGAAATAACAACATGAAATGTAGTGTTGTTATTGGCATTGAATGTGAAAATTTTATAAATTGTGAAAACTTTCTATAGAAAAGCAAATAGGTTTATATTTTAATGAAAAAATAATAATCCTAATTTTAGTTAGTTTGTTTGATTTTTGGGTTTCTCTTTGTTTGTTTTGAGACAAGGTTTGGCTCCATCACGCAGCCTGGAGTGCAGTAGTATGATCTCGGCTCACTTCAACCTCTGCACCCACCAGGCTCAAGCGATCCTCCCATCTCAGCCTCCCGAGTAGCTGGGACCACAGGTGTGCACCATCATGCCAGTCTAATTTTTATATGTGTGTATATATATATGATATATATGTGTAAATTATATATATAAATTATATATATAATGTGTAGTTATATATATAAATTATATATATCATATATATATAAATTATATATATCATATATATACTTTTTTTTTTGTAGAGATGGGTTGCATCATGTTACTTAGGCTGGTCTAGAACTCATGACATCAAGCAATCTACCCATCTTGGCCTCCCAATGTGCTGGGATTATAAGTAAAAGCCATCACTCCTGGCTATTATTTATTTTTGAGGTAGATATTAGCTTGGTGACTTACATTTAGGGCATAAACAAGAAGGACCAAATGGCATCCACTGATATCTGTTACAGAAAGTTCTGTCATCAATTTATGCTAGTTATATTTTAAGGCTATGATATTTCAAAGCTAATGTAGTCCTTATTAGTATATATTCTTTCTAAGATATTTAAGAATCATCAAGATTTTTCTTTTCTTTTATCTATCATTAAACATTGCCAATCTATGAAGAGAAAAATAAAATATTTAATTAATAAGAATACCCAAATTCAACTTTTACACATAATAAATCACTATATACACTTAGTATAATTAATATTTTAATTCATTTAATGTTTTCACATTTGAGTTTTAAAATATAATGGTTGTGCCATTGGTAAAAATCAGTTAACAGAGGAAAATATTTATTATGATAGTATCTCAGTGTCATGTAAGTTAGTTACACATATTGAAGAGAAATTGATATAAATCTAGAGAAACCACAATCAACTTTACTTTTTTACAAAGAACTGTTGTTAGTTTGTGTTTGCCATTTCTTTGGTAATATAAAAAATTAATGGCAATATGTATATAATGGGAATATGTGGATTTATGCAGACAACTGTTGTTGATATAAACACTGGTTTGATTTATCCATTACTCTTATTTTTTCATTTAAACACACAAATATGTTTAAATATTGTGATATTCATAAAACTATGCAAAAAACATTAAAAAGAATATATAATCTAAATGTCAAATAACCTCTTACATCTAATTATTTTGCAGTATTTGCTAATGTTAAATTTAATCCAACAGAAATCATTCAACAGACAAAAAAGATGTGAATGAGATTTTTTCTTTTCGCTGCAAACATTATTATAACTTTACTATGAGAAAAATTAAGAAGACAGACTTTTAATTATGTGGATATAAAAAGTTCCAATTCTGAAACTGTATTCATGTTACTCAATGCAATTAACATAATTATAAACACACATTTATATTTAGAATGAGTAGAGGCTCAATATGTCTTTAATTTAGTAGACATATTTTAGGGAAATTTTATGATAATATACAATATTTTGTTTATTGCTACCACAAATACTCTAATACTTTCAGTAATATTTTATATACATAACTACTTAATAAAATATAGGCATACTGATGATACAAGTTTATCTCATCAATAACTAGGTATAATATTAAAATGGCATGGTAAAGTATAAAATTTACTAAATTGGTACTGAAATGGTAAGGTATAGTCATACTAAAATGATAAAGTATACGCATAGGTGTGGATTTTTTATTTGACATCATTTGTAAAATTTGAGGTTATTCCAAAAAAATCCTCAAAATATCTGTGACCCAAGTATAAAAAAATATTATTCAGAATTTAGGTTAAAGGCTTACAGTTCTGCAATGAGTAATTTTTAATGATACAAAAATACTCCCCAAAATTATAAGTACTGTCACAGAATCCTTCGGGTATCACTTCGCCAGCTGGAAACCTCTGTGGCTGGCGGTGCCTCTGCTTGAGTTTGGCTTGCTCCCACTGGGCTCATTCTGTCCACTCGGCCCAGCAGGCTGTACTGGGCTTGCGCTATCAGCCCAGATCCCATTCCTCCTGAGGATGATTCAGGCATGAAATGGCAAGGGGTGTGTAAGTGAGCGAGCTCGCCATGCTGGCTGCTGCAGTAGGGTGAGCAGTTCCAGGTGGCAGCACAGGTGCTGGCTTCCTGTGAGGCTGCAGCCAGACCACGCATACTGCATGTAACTTCTATGGGCGCTAGTTTCTGGACAAGAGGAATGCAAAGGTGCCCAAAAGCTCAGAGACACCAGCAATTGTAAAGTCCCAAGTGGGTGTGGGGTGTGCTACAGCACTCTCCTTCCGGCTACCCACTGCTTGGAGAACAGGGTGGGGGGCCATGTTTTCTTCTCATTCAGTCCCACTGCCTAGCCTGCCTGCAGCTCCGGGGCTGGCCCGTCCCTGCCCCTGCTTCTTGTCTTGTTTGATGGCCACCTCACACTGGTGGAGGGTTGGAGGGCTATAG
Organism: Piliocolobus tephrosceles; assembly: GCF_002776525.5. NCBI lineage: Eukaryota > Metazoa > Chordata > Mammalia > Primates > Cercopithecidae > Piliocolobus > Piliocolobus tephrosceles. The sequence continues at coordinate 51,933,934 of NC_045434.1, read as the reverse complement.
TGTTACTACTCTGGCTTGGGGAATCCCCAGGTCTGGGCCTCCAGAAGGGAATCTGATCTTTACTCCCACAGGCTGGCAAATGGGAGCATATTACCACCTGCAGTGTTACAGCCCCTTTTGTTCCCACCTGCAACTCAGTGAGTTGGTCAGGAAAGTGTTACAGTCCTTTTCTTGCTGCCATTTGGTGGGTCCCAAGTTCTTGTCCCACATCCAGGAAGAATGAGGTTACATGGACAACTGGAGGGTAAGCAAGGCAGAGAAGAGTTTTATTGTGGAACAAAGGAGCTCTCAGCACAGAGTCAACCAAAGTGTTTAGCTCCTACCTACAGATGTGGCTGAATCTGGGAATTGTATGAGCTCAGACTGGAGGAGGTGCATAGTGATTGGTCCATAGGCAGGAGTAAATGTGTGCTGATTAGTCCATAGGCAGGCCTGGAAAAAACACCATGTGATTGGCTGAAAGGAATCAAGGAAATTTTCACTCAGGGTCGTGGATTCTACCTAGAACTGGCAGCCTGGTTTTCAGGCTTCAGGCTGTCTTCTGCTAGAAGGTTAGGTTTTATTTGGAACATGTCCCTATCTGCCTAGGAATTTTTCTGCCTTCTGCTGCTATCAGTACCACTATAAAATGATGACACTGTCTTTTATCACTATATGTTATTTGCTGATTATTAGTAAAAGTTCCTATTTGTGGTTTAACTTTGGCTTCTGTATGGTCAAACTGAGAATGTATTTCTTATGTTTACATTTACCAGTGGCCATTTAAAGGGGCTTTTATTCATTTTTAATATTTTAATTATTTTTGTTTTGAGACAGGATCTCACTCTGTCACCAAGCCTGGAGTGCAATGGCACAATCTTGGCTCACTGCAGTGTAATCCTCTTAGGTTCCAGAGATACTCCTGCCTAAGACATCCAAGTAGCTGGGACTACAGGTGCGTGCCTGGACAATTTTTTGTGTTTTTTGTAGACATGGGGTTTCACCATGTTTTCTAGACTGGTCTCAAACTCCTGAGCTCAAGCGATCCTCAGCTTCCCAAAGTGCTGGGATTACAGGAATGAGCCACTGTGTTCTGCTATATTTTGATTTCATTCTATTTTATTATAATGTCAGAGAAATTGCACAATAATCCAGGACAGCTAGCATTTCCATAGTATTGAGCTTTTCAGGTTTAGGGAGAGACTAGACCTTGCAATGTGATGAGCTAGCTTCAGTATTGAACACTGCTCTTCTTTCTCTTGCACTGTTTCCTGAAGAATCTTCAAATCATGGCTGGTGGAATGCAACCAGAGTTGCCTTGATCATGTAAGCTTCAGCAAGATTTGTTTTTTGTTGTTGTTCTTTGGCCTTTTATTTTACACACATGGGGTATATGTGCAGCTTTGTTACATGGGTATACTGTACTCTAGTATACAATAGGTAGCTCTTCGACCCATGCCCCCCTCCCTCTCTCTCTCCTCTAGCAGCCTTCAGTGTCTATTTTTCCCATGACACTCAAAGTTTAGCTCCCACTTTTAAGTAAGAACTTGTGGTATTTGCTTTTCTGTTCCTATGTTAGTTTGCTTAGAATAATGGCCTCCAGCTCTACTCATGTTGCAGCAAAGAACAGGATTTTATTTTTTATATAGCTGCATAATACTCCATGTACTATATGTATTACAAACGTGTATGTATATATCACATTTTGTCTAATCCACCATTGATGGACACCTAGGCTGATCACTTGTCTTTGTTATTATGAATAGTGTGGTGGTAAACGTATGAGTGCATGTCTTTTTTTCTTTGGTATGTTGTTTTATTTTCGTTTGGAAAAATACCCAGTAATGGAATTGCCAGGTCAAATGGTAGCTTTGTTTTAAGTTCCTTGAAAAATCTCCGAACTGATTTACACAATGGCTGAACTAGTTTACATTTCCACCAGCAGTTTGTAAGCATTTCCTTTTCTCTACAGCCTTGACAACATCTATTGTTTTTTGATTTTTTAATGACAGCTATTCTGACTGGTGTGAGATAGTATCTCACTAGTTTTGCTTTGCATTTCTCTGATGATTAGTGATGATGGGTGATATGGCTTGGCTGTGTCCCCACCCCAGTCTCACCTGGTGGGAGATGTTTGAATCACACTGGGAAGGTTTTTCACATGTTGTTCTTGCGACAACGAATAAGTCTCACAAGATCTGATGGTTTTAAAACTGGGAGCATCCCTACACATCCTCTCCTCTCTTGTCTACTGCCATGTGAGATGTACCTTTCACCTACCATCAAGAGTGTGAGGCCTCCCCAACCACGTGGAATTGTGAGTCCAATAAACCTCTTTTGTAAATTGCTCATTCTCTGGTATGTCTTTATCAGCATCATGAAAACAAATTAATATTTCATGTCCATTTTCATGGACATTTTTTCATGTTTTCTTGCTTGCTAGATGCCTACATGTTTTTTTCGTTCGTTCCTTCCTTCCTTCTTGTGTCTTTCTTTCTGTTTTACCTGATCTGATATTGTGCTTGGTATGATTTGAATTTCTTTTGAATTTATTGCTACTTGCTTTATGGCTGATCATATGGCTGATCTTAAAATATGTTCCATGTGCAGCTGAGAGTAATGTATGTTTCGTGGTCGTTGGGTGAAGTGATCTGTAGATGTTTATTAGGTACAACTGGCCAAGTGTCAAATTTAAGTCTAGTTTCATTGTTAGTTTACTGCCTTGATGATCTAATGCTGTCAGTGTGATGTTTACATCTCCCACTATTATTATGTGGTTCTCTAAGTCTTTTTGTATGAAAAGAATAACTTGTTTCATAAATCTTGGTTCTCCAATGTAAGGTTTATACATATTTAGGACAGTTAAGACTTCTTGTTGGATTGTACCCTTTATCATTATGTAATGTTCTTCATTGTCTTTCTTAAATTGCATTGCTTAAAATATGTTTATCCAATATAAGAATAGCTATTCCTGCACTTTTTGGTTTTCCATTTGCATGCTATATCTTTCTCTATCCCTTTATTTTGAGCCTGTGGGTATCATTACATGTGACATGGGTATTTTGAAGACAGCAGATGGTTGAGTCTTGTCTTTTTTATCCAACTTGCCACTCTATGTCATTTAAGCAGAGCATTTAGCCCATTTACATTCAGGGTTACTATTGGTACATTAGATTTTCATTGTGTCATCATGTTGCTACCTAGTCGTTATGTAGACTTGACTGTGTGATTGCTTTAAAGTACCTGTGGGCTATTTGCTTGAGTGTATTTTTGTGGTAGCAGGTGTCCTTTTTTTCAATTCCATGTTTAGTACTCCTTTAAGGACCTCCATAAGGCTGGTCTGAATCTCACCTCTGATTTTTCCAGTGAATCACTCTGGCAGATTACAATTCTTCCAGTGATAGTTGTTGAGGAACTTTTTGTTTGTCCAACGTAAGTCGCTCAGGGATTTGCTAATTAGAAACCTAAGCTTGCCAAATGTGCAGTTGACAGCTTCAGTACAATCAATGTTTACAGAAGTATTGTAAGCTACAGACATAAAAAATTAATCATCATTTTAAAGATCCTGTTAATGTGTTTCACTGTAGTTTTTGAAAACTACAGTTTCCAATGAAACATAAATGTGTTAATACAAAGTATTCAGATACGGATATTTTTCTCATGTAATTCAATAACATATGCATAAAAGTGATCTAGATTATAGAAATATTATTGCCCCACATTCAGAATTTCACACTGTATCAATTGCTAGAGAAAAAGATTTTGGTTTAGTTAATGGTATACTGGCTACTTGCATCAATCAGTATTTACTCTGGAAAAGAGAAATAGTAAAGGTTTTTCAATAACGAAGGTATAAAACACAGGGAATCAAGCACTTATAAAATTGCTTAGGGACTAATGAAATGAAAGTCAAGAGGAGATATTGTAGCTTTCAGATTTTACTCATCAATTTTTGTTTAGAGAAGCAGACAATTGGTGATCCCCCTCTTGCATCAGATCAAGAGAGTGTAACCAATTGATAGTCTTTCCATGTAGCATCAAGGCAACTGAATGACAGATGAATGACCTCAGGTTGATTACCAAACAAATAACCATCATCAACAACAAAACATTAAATTTTACAAAAGCACACACTTCTGCTCACTACCAATGATGAAGATTAATATGGCATTCCCTCTTTACCACTTTCTGAAACTCATGCAAGTTTATCTCATTGGTGTACTTAGTGTAAGTTCCATCAAGAAACCAGGAGGCAAGGGAATTGAAATATCTAATTCCTAGACTCGCAATACTTATACCACTAGGGAGAGCACAGATAATTTAGGAATTGATGCTCATTGTAAAACAGCAATTCTCTCCAATAGTTCAACCCATAGATTATATTTAAATTTGTGAACAATGGCAAAATCAATAATAGCACACTTTGACCTAACATAATGCAAGTCATTACTTGTACAAGTGAAGACATTCTGAAGCTTTCTCTTCAAAGGAAAGATCTAAAGTATGATCAGTCCCTCTATCCATCTCTGAGTGATTATGCTTTTTTAATAGTCAAAATACATTCTTCCATGATGAAATATTTTTTATCCTTCCATATATATTCATTTGAAATGTAAGGATTTAACTCTTTCCTAATCAATGCCCTAAATGTCATAAGAGACTTAGCTGTGCTATGAATTAACGCACCCCTTAATTCTGGAACATACAGAATGAGGCATCTCTTGTTTGCAGCCAAAGCTATGCTCTATAAAATATAAGAATTCACATAAGCATAGACAGAGAAGCCTTTTGATTATACATGGGCTGAGAATTTAAAGCCCTGAGCTAGTTATTTTTAATCTGTAAGATATTTCATATACACAAACGTAGCCAGTCCACTATAAAATCTTGTAGTGACCAATTCTTCCATATTGTTTTTTTTTTTTTTAACAGCAGCTTTTTGTGGTTAAGCCTTGCTCCCAAAGAGTACTTTACTGAGGTACATATGATAATTTAAAGAATTATTTGTTATTCCATGCTACAGAATGTCAATACCTATTTTCCTCTTACAAAGAGACCCTTGGAACGAACCAAAACCACTTGAAGAGATAAACAATTCCCAGTAATCATTTTTGATGGTTTAGCTCTTGCTACCACTTATGGTACTATATTCTATTTCATTCAGAGTTGTGTAAGGAAAACAAAAGATACTTTAGGTACTTCAAACAAAAATGTATTAACATAGATATTTAATACTTATAAAACCAACAGAAGTTCTTCAGGAATGAAAGTCACTAGATCTCTCTCTCTCTCTCTCTGTATTTATAGTTGTGATCTAGATAATCAGAAATTTGTTCTCACCCCAAATATTATAAAATAATAGGAAAACCTTCATGATTATTAAAAGTATTCTGAATAGTCCTAGAATTATGATAAGGAAAGAAATATACAGTCCCTGTAATGTGTGTTTACAAAGATCACATAGGAGGGATGAAGTGGGGAATTAAATCCATTGAATTGAAAGAGAAAACAGACAGACAAACAAAAAAAAAGCCTCAACATAGACCCACTGATCTGTCAACCTCAGAGTTTTGATATAGAGTGACATAGAAAATGTGATGGAAATTGTAATTTGGATTCATATTTTTAGAAATATTTTCTAAATCATATAAGGTGATAGTCATTTTAGTTAACCCTAGGAACGTTACAGCTAACTAGCAAATTTTTTTTTTTTTTTTTAGATTATGGAATTTTTTTATTTTATTTTATTTTTTTATTATACTTTAAGTTCTAGGGTACATGTGCATAACGTGCAGGTTACATATGTATACATGTGCCATGTTGGTGTGCTGCACCCATCAACTCGTCAGCACCCATCAATTCATCATTTATATCAGGTATAACTCCCCAATGCAATC
>NC_045434.1:51858940-51927658 GCF_002776525.5 Piliocolobus tephrosceles | reverse complement strand
AATGATTGCCATTCTAACTGGTGTGAGATGGTATCTCATTGTGGTTTTGATTTGCATTTCTCTGATGGCCAGTGATGATGAGCATTTTTTCATGTGTCTGTTGGCTGTATGAATGTCTTCTTTTGAGAAATGTCTGTTCATATCCTTTCCCCACTTTTGGATGGGGTTGTTTGTTTTTTTCTTGTATATTTGTTTGAGTTCTTTGTAGATTCTGGAAATTAGCCCTTTGTCAGATGAGTAGATTGCAAAAATTTTCTCCCATTCTGTAGGTTGCCTGTTCACTCTGATGGTAGTTTCTTTTGCTGTGCAGAAGCTCTTTAGTTTAATTAGATCCCATTTGTCAATTTCCATACCACCCTGAATGCGCCCGATCTCGTCTGATCTCGGAAGCTAAGCAGGGTCGGGCCTGGTTAGTACTTGGATGAGAGATGTTGATGTTTCATTGCAGATATTCATCAACTGTAACAAATGTGCTACTTTAATGAGGAATGTTGACTGTGAGAAAGGCTATGCCTGTGTGACAGTGGTGGTATATAGGAACTCTGGACTTTCTGCTCAGTTTTGCAGTGGACATACAAATCCTCTGAAAATAAAGCCTTTTGTAACATAAATAAAAAATGCTTGAGGGAATGGATACCCAATTTTTAATTATGTGATCAGTATGCATTACAGGCCTGTACCAAAACATCTCATGCACCCTATAAATACATACACCTAAGTACTCATAAAAATTTAAAAAATTAGAAAAGATTATATGATTAGTAATGATTGTCCATGTGAAACCATTGTATCTTCACATCAAATACATGGTCTACCTCTAACTAGTAATAGGATGATTTGAAATTAACATTTATATAATATTGTATGCCACATATTGTTTCCTTTTATTTTTACTTAAGAATTTAATTTTAAAACATAATTCCTATACACTTATATCCATGTGTGATCCACCAGAATTCATTTTTAACATATGCTGGAATTAAAAAATGAAATATGACATTTATTAAATTATTTATAAAATTCCTTTAACAAAATGTAAATACTGTTTTTTGATTATGTAGTGTAGACTGAAATCTATAGTAATTTACATAGATTGCTGCAGGTAATATTAAGATTATTTTTGTACATTGTAAGTGTAGGTTTTTGAATGGTGCATTGCTTTTAAAAAATATTTTAAAATGAAAATATATATTAAAAACTTCAAATAAAAATTGTATAAATATGTGGTATCTTTATCACTGTAAAAAACATGAATTGAAATTTGAAGACAAAACACAAAGGACAGACGTATCAAAATTTAGTAATGTCAAATTATAAAGGCTAATAAAACTTGGTTTTACTAGATTACATAAATGGTAGTTTGCATGGATTTTAATTAAAATTTACATAAACTTTCTTATACCATTGAATATAAATGACAAGTTAGGTGCTATTTAAATGAGTTCACAGAGTGTGAAAAACATTAGAGTTTTACTAAAGACTTGCTATACTACTCAGTGTTGTTATAGACCAAGTCTCCTGATGTTAAGATTTTCATTTAGCCAGGTGTTCATGCCTAGAATTTTGGGAGGCAGAATTGGGAAGATCACTTGAACGCAAGAGTTCGAGACCAACCTACGCAACATAGCAATGCCCTTATCTTTACAAAATTATAAAAGGTTTGCCAGGCATGTGGCACTTGCTTGTAGTCCCAACTACTCAAAAAGCTGAGGTGGGAGGATCGCTTGAGCCTTGGAGGTTAAGCCAACAGCGAGCTATGATCCTGCTACCATACTGCAGTCTGGGTAACAGAACAAAATCTCATGTCAAAAAAAAAAAAAAGGGAAAAAATAATTCATTTAAAGTTCACTCAATTTATGAAACTGCACATAGAAAGTTAACTTACTCTATAATATTATCAAAATCTGGCTTATTTGTCTCTGTGTTTGTGTTTGTACAGATTTGTGTGTATGTATATAATTCAACTCTTTTCATCATTACATATTGTCTGACACATGCATAGCCACAAGGATGAGGGATAATAGCACCTCCCATAGAAAATTAGGCAAGTGTCAGTAAAGTTCTTCAGCCCATTTGTAGAATTTAAACGTTCCAAGGAAGTATATGATACTATGTTTGCAAGTCTTATTTCTCTGACGTCATTTCCCAATTCCATTCACTACATTGCAGCTGTGCTTACTCTTCTCTTCTTCCTCTTCTTCAAACACACCTGTGTGTTCCTGCCTCAAGAGCTTCTGAATCCAGTTCATTTTTCCTGGAACAATCTACATTTAATTTCATTCATGTCTCTCATCAAATGTCATATTCAGTGAGACAATTTGTTTTAAAACTTTGATAAAGATAGCCATTCTCCTTGGTCTTATCAGTTTCTCATCTTAATCCTATTTGAAGTTTCTTAATACCATTTGTTATAATTATTAAATACACTCTTTATTCATTTGCTAATTTTCTTATGTATTTGATATATATACTTCTTTTCTATATCTCTGCTTTCAGTAAGATTAATTTCTTAAAGTATGGTGGTATCATATTTTCCTCTAGTGTTTCTGGAAACACAGTTCCTTTTGAATATAGAATTTCTTTTATGTTTTTAATATGCTGTTTATAATCAAGAGACACAGAATTTTAAATCTATCCTTTGAAACACTCCTCATGATATTTTAATATTCTGTAGCACTCTCTACCTTAGTGAAAATCATTGACATAATAACAATTTTCCAGTGTTAGGATTATAATAAAAGATGCCTATTATGACTCTATCTTTGTGGTGCGACAAACCCTAAAAGTCCTATTTATTTTTACCACTAGATCTCAGACTCTAATTAAACTAGTATTTTTTTTTTCTTTTGGAAGAGGAATAAAAACAGATAACATAAGCATTCATTTGAATAGTGTAACAAAGGCAAAATATAAAATTAATGTATCACGTTTTCCTTCTTCTGCCTCTTTCTCGCTCTCTTTCTCTTTCTTTTCCTCTCTCCCTCATCGCCAACCTTCCTCCACACCATTAAACTGCATTCATCTCTCCACACATATTTTTCTTATAGTAATTCTAGTTTTTCACATTCTTTGTGCTCAATTACCATGCATTAAATCTCATTTGTAGTTGTTTCTTAATTATTTAGATATTCAATAAATGTGTACTCAAGTTTTAACAGTGTTACAGAGGTCCATAAATAGTTAAGTTATTTTTTAAAAGGAAGAATGAAGAGGGAATATTGCTTACTCTCAATTATTGGACACATTGAGAATCTATATAAAATAGTATTTTTGGTGCAAGATCAGAAGTGAGGACTAATGGAAGGGAACAGAGACCACAGTTGTAGAACAATAATAAACGGAAACTTAGTATACAAGGCAGAATAAACCAAAACTAAATGAGTAAACAATAGAGTTGTTTTGTAGGAGTTGAGAAAACTGTTTTTTACAAGAAAATAAAAAGGTACCTATATTTAAAAGGTAAAAAGGTAGACATTAAAAACATTAGAAATCTAGTAAAAAAATTGCATAATAAAATAAAATTTAAGAAGTTAATGTTGGGATATGGAACCTAGTAAAAATTTAGTAAAACTTCACAAAGTTATATTAAAAATTATTAAACAATATTTATTATTTGGTAAGAATAAAATTAAAGATTTTGTTTACTGTAAGAAAACTATAGGCAATGTTATCTGACTGTCTAAAATAAGAGATTAATAAATTATACAAGGATTTCTGGTAATTAAACCAGAAAAAGAGAACAATCTTCATATCTGAATTACTGAAGATGTCTAAAAAGCAGCAAGAACATAAAAAGATGCTATATAATATTGACAAATTAGATAAATAAAATTAAACACTTTTTTAACATTAGAGTGGCTAATATTAGAGAAGCAAGTGTTGTTGATGACTAAGAAGGATGTCCCTTCACCCATTTTGGAGACAATATTTAATCAGATTATGTAAGTGCACAAGTATTAGTAAGGATTTTTACTCACAATAGTCAATAATGGAACATATTAAAGGCTACTCATTTTAGTAAAGTTTGTGTTAGCAGAGACTTATAGGTGAACTGCTGCAAATAAATCTTAAATGGGGCTAGATTAAATGAAAACATTGCATAATAGTTCTTCAAAATATGTAAACGAAAAAAGTACGTAATGACAAATATAACCTATATAATAACATACAAATATAACATATAATATAGCAATAACTTAAAATAAATGTGCATGTAATATGCAATGTGCAATAAAACATACAATACGATTATAAAGTTTAAACCCATTAGAATAGTTGCCTCAGAGAAGTGTGGGAATGAGAGTGAGATATAAAGAATAATGAGAACGAATTAATTCAACTAACAAAAAAGGAAAATGATCTTGCATGGACTATTAAGGAAATTGTTTAGTAACCTGAAAAGTACTTTTGATAATTCTGTATTGAATCAATTTGACTAAACTGTAACCATAGTCTTCAGAATCCCCTTTCCTGTATGCTTTAAATTACGGTTGAAAAAAAAAAAAAAAGTGATAGATTCGAAGAAAAAATTGAAGCCATAGCTATTACTCTTTGGAGGTCATAGGAGTTATATGTGGGGTTGTTGGTGGAATGGGGAATGGAGACAGTGGAGGTGGATGTGGAGGACGGGTGATGTGGAGGTGGAGATGGGTTTCAGTTTGTCTTGCTCTCAATTAATTCCATTTGCAGCATTTATTCCCAGTATGTAACCTGGTGTCCAACAAATTCCAGTCCAACCACCCAAGATGCAGAGGCAATAGTGTTCCCTTTGCCTTTCCACCATTGCTGTCTCATGGTAAATGTTCTTGGCTTCAGGAGAATTGATTAGTGACTTTCCTCTGATACTCTTACTCCTTTTTCAGACCTTTAAATCTCTAGCTTCTTCAAAGCGGAGATCAGCAAACTGTGGCCTGTGAGCCAAATAAAGCACACTTGTTTTTGTAAATCCAGTTTAACTGGAACACAGCCAGTCATCTAAGTGTTATTATCTAATGCTGCTTTGGTACTACAACAGCAGAGTTGAGTAGTAGAGAGAGGGTCTACATGGCCTATATTTACTCTATATTTACTCTCTGACTCTTTATAGGAAATAAATTTTATCAACTTTATGTTACCCTTCTGGTGGTTCTTCTTTCTGGATTGATAAAGTGTGATTCACATAATCATCTATGCTTGAGGTGTTTACGTGTGCAAATGTGTGTGAGAGAAAGAGAATATGTATACATTAAAATCACGTTGTGCTGAGAATGATATTATCAGTTTATGAAGCATGAAACTTTGCATCAATACATTTTGAAATGATATTTTCCTCTCAAAATATTATCAAAACATATTTATAACATACAAAAGAAAGGCAAAAAATCTGCTATTCAGCACAAATAACCATGTTCTGTTTTTTCCTAGCTTCATGGAATTAGACTCCTGAAAAATACAACCTAAAGAAATTTATATTAAAATGTTTAATGTATAGAAGCAAAATTAAATGTCAGCCTATTAAATCCATTATATATATATTTAAAATTACTAAACTGTAAATAGTATCAAAATAAAAAAAAGAAAAAGTAATTCCATTTAAAATATGCTGCTCTAGGTAAGTAAGTGGACACTTTTCTACAAGTATCTGATACTTATTTATATTGTTGATACCTACCAATAAAACTTCACCTTGATTTCAAAGATGTAGATTCAATTTTAACAATCTTTTTTTCTTCTATCGCAAGAAACTCAAAATGTAGTTCTAGTGTAAGTCAAAGTTCCTCCATTTCTTTTGTCATTCCCAAGACTATAATTAAAAATTCTCAAATGTTGTAGAACCTTCTTACCAGACTTGCCTCTTTTAGACATCTACTTCTGTTTCTTTTATTATTATTTGTTGTGATTTTAAAATTACATATATTTAGACTCAATTTGTTTTCACATACAAAAAATGAAAATATATATATATATATATTTGTTTTTGAAATTTAGGAAAGGGAACATATTTGGAATGATGTAAAGTACATGAAGAAAACACTATGAAAATGTGCTATTGTGTTTGCTTGTGAATTAAAGGAACAGAGATAGAGCCAAATTAGTGATTAAGTCTATAATTTCCACATAGTCCAGTTCATAGAAAAGAGGCAAAAAATAAAGGATAACTATTTGATCTGACCAGATTTTTCTAATACTTCTCAATAACACTACAAATTTACATCAGTATTTGCATCTCTCTGCTAAAGGAAAAAAGGAAAAAAAATCCATAATATTGTTTTTTGTTCCATTCAAATTTCTTCATATTTATATTAAAGCTAAACAAACATGTTTGATTCCTCAGAAGGGGATGAATTTTTCTAAAAAACAGAAATTAAGGAATATTATAAGATTATATAAGGAGTTATTAAATTATAATACTAAACAAATTGTGAAACATATATTTTTTAAAAGCCTACTTTATAACATTTCACTATTGTGCAATATATAAGCTAAAAGGTGAAGGAGGCCACAAATAGTAGTTATAACCCATATTTGAAGTCAGCTCACTTAATGCAATCACAGCATGTTTCCTCCTAAGCTTTTGCTCTCTGTTGCAGAGTCACTGTCAGGTGTTAGAGGTCTTTTTCCAGCCAGATAATCCTTTTAATCTTTCTGGAATGCTTTTTGAGGATGTCTCTTTCTGTTGTTTCTTAAGATTTCATGATGATAGAAAATTACTGTTATGTTGCTTTAATGTTTCATCAATGATTGAAGAAAGTAGCCTTTTGCATTATACTAAGATGACCTAGTCTGTGTCACCCCTCTGTTCCTGCAATGCTCCTTTAACTTTTTGCTACCTTACTATTTTTCACATGCTCCTTAAGAAAAACTCATCTCTTTCTTCCATGAATCATATAGTTTGTACTACTTACCTTCACGGTAGGTAGGGTCTGCTCTTTCCTTTATTCTTCTGTAATTATGAACAATCAATTTATTTATGAACATATCAAATTATGTATAAGACACTCTGCTGTGTGCTAGACTCTGCATACATGTAACTACTCCCCATTATGTTTAGGTTCCTATTAGGAGACATGTCTGCTGCACATTTGCTATTTTCTGTAGCACCAACTCCCGAACTTTCAAAGTCCTAAAAGACCTACTGCTGTTTCTGACATTTGAAAGTCATTAAACAATATTTTTTTCAGAAACAAATACATAAAAGAATGTTGAGCTACATCAGTGAAACAAAGCTAATAGGAGATACTTATTTAGATTTTTTTTTTTGAAATTAAGAATAACCTACAATAAATTTTAACATTATTATACTAAATTGAATTAAAATACTATGCAAGTAGAAAATATTAGTTTTCAACCAAATAAGCATACTAGGATGAACTCTGACATGATAATGTTAGTACTTCTTAAATAAATTAAAGTGATCAAATATTTAAAAGTTGATGTTTGGACTGCTCCTATAATGAAAAGAGAATGTAAATACATGATTAAAATTATATGGAAAGGAACTTGAGGATATGTATATTAAGTAGGATATTAAGTGATATTCCAGATTGTATATCCTGAGGAGTATGGGAACTGTAATAAAAATTATTATTTTTAGATATAAAATAAAATTAGATGTCCAGCTAAAACATATGAAAGAAGTCAATAACTTGGCTATTAACACTAAATATAAGCAAATGTTTTTCTACCCTTGGATATAGCTTGAAAGGAATGTAATATGATGGATAATATTTTAAATAGATCAGAAATGCTATATTTACATTTATATAGTGCTTTCAATGGTAAGGATTAATAAATTAAGAAGAAGCCAAAGTGGGTTACTCAGGAATAGTAAGTAATAATAAATAGTTATTATTAAAGGGTAAGACATTTGTGTGTACAAGTGCTGTGTGGGTGTTAAAAAGATACCATCTTCAATATAAAAAGATTTAAAATATATTAAACATTCTCATGCAATGGTGCAATAGCAACAGCAATAAGAATAAATGTAATGTCAATAAAATTGATCATTATGGTTAGATTCTTATAAAAAATAAATATGATATAATAGGAGAGCGAGAAATTTCCTAGGCTTTTGGATCCATCTAAGTCTTCAAATCATAGTCACTATGTAAAAATCATTTTGACAGAGGCTCTGGACGTACCAATTGAGAACTCATTAAATGAGAACAAATATGATCCTTCATTCCTTACCCAATCACCTACATCCAGCCTACAGAAAAAAGATACATTAATTGGTAAGATATACAGAGAAAACATAGCTGTAGAGAATTCTATGTTAAAATTAAGAGGGCATGTTGTGAGAACTATTTGTAGAGTAGTTGTAATAGAATCTACCTTGTAACATTCCTTCTTATCTCTCTCATTGGACACAGTTTGCCACTATACTGCTGAGTCTCCTTATCTGGCCCATTTGGGCTATCACTGTGGAAGCCAATAATGTCCAGCTTCCATTAAAGGTGGAACAGGATATTATAATTGTCTTGTGACAAAATGATGGAATAGACCTAGCCCCTGTGTCTGTTGAAATAGAGATAAGCTCATGGGGGTGATGTCTGGAATGAAGCTAAGGTGTTACCTAAGATTCTTCACGGAGAAAACAGTCAAGAAGTAGAGAGTGGACAGGCACTGTTGCTTATGCCTGTAATACCAGCAGTTTGGGAGGCTGAGTCAGGAAATTTGCTTGAGCCCAGGAGTTCAAGACAAGCCCAGGCAACACAGGGAGACCCCGTCTTTACTAAAAATTTAAAAATTATCCAGGGTTGGTAGTAAACACCTGTAGTCCCAGATACTCTGCAGTCTGAGGCGGAAGGATCACTGAGCTGGGGACGTCCAAATGTCAGTGAGTCATGAGTGCACCACTGCACTCCAGCCTGGGTGACACAGCAAGACCCTTTCTCAAAAAAAAAAAAAAAAAAAAAAAAAAAAAAAAAAATCTTGGGAGCTAGTGGTGTTGAGTAAATCTAGGGAGGTACCTATTATAGATAGGATATAATGATATTATTCATGAGCAGACTTTCGGTGATGAGAGGTTAATCTTAAGAAGTGAGATGCAATGTGTATCCCCTGTATCAAGGTACTATGATACTAATTATTCCCACTGTGGAAGACCTGAACAACTCAATAGTGACCTTTTTGAAAAAGAATTAAATATGGGGCTCTCTGTCACATAGAGGGCATCAATGCCAGATTACAAAAGACCTAGTAAACTGAAATATCTTTTCTTTAATCCCTTGAGAACACTTCGTCATGACCTGGGAGGAACCAGTAGCTGCAGAGTGAGATTAGAGGTAAAACAATGAGAAAACATGAACAGCCTTGGTCACCATTGCCTGCACAGCTCACAACTACCCATTTTATCGTTATTTCCAGAGCCATAAGGTAGGCTTGTTAGATTAGACGAATTATTGGAAGTCAACTTCACATGTACATGTAGCACTTCTGTCCCAGTTCAAGAGCTTAGCAATTCCACTAACAACTTTTCCCACAGATGAAATTCCTTTGCAGGTGCTGGCAAACCTATGGAGGCCTTCTCAATGTATCGTACAAAGAGCAAGTGCTGACTCTATTGAAAGAGAAATTGCAGATCTTTGAGGCTTGGACCTGATCAAGGAGCAACTGAGTCCAGAAACTATTTTCAGGCCTCTTCAAAGTTGATCTTTCTGCATGATTCTTCATCTCTGCTCTTTCCTCTAGGGATCCCAGCACAGTGACTGGCCAAAAGTGCTCATATTAAAGCTTGCTTTTCTATTTTTCCTGAAAGATAACAGATATTAATGCTGACTAGAATAACTTAGTGTTTCTCTCTATTGTTATTTGGCAGAGTCATTTCAGAAAGAGCCGTAAATGTGGCACTACCTACAAAGAATAAGAAAAACAAAAACTAATATGAAGTCAATTTATACACACACACACACACACACATATATATATATATATATAGGATAAAAAGCATAATCAACAAAAGCTCATAAAAGTACACATGGTATGAATTTTGGTAGAAAAATAAAATTATTTTAAAAGTAGTTTTGTTATTTTATCCTTTGAAAACACAATTGTAATATGTGAAACTAAAATTCAAATAAGAGATATGGGAGTCAAAACAGAGATAAGACTTCCTGGCATAAATAAGAACGATAAAATTTGCAATTTAAAAAATTCTAAGAAGCCATACGAGAAGCAGAAATAATTAGCATATATGCTGGTCAAAACATTGTGGCAGGTGTGACAGGCATGAGAAACCTGGAAAATAAAATTACAAAAGAATAAAGATATACTAAAATAGGTAGATAAAATATGCAAAAAGGGATTTTAAAAATGGATTCAAAAATATTTAAAAAGAAACATTTACTTGATTTGTTCAATAAAAAAATTGTAGCCTACAAGGAAAAATTTGACAGGTAAATTTAAAAACAGAAACAGACATGCTGTGTCAACATTAACAGAATTTGTAATTTACAAATAATCAGTAAACAATGAAACTAGAATTCATTGATATACCTAAGAAAAGCATTCTATATTTAAATAATGTTGCTAACAATGAAAAGAAGAACAATGAGTTATTTTCAGTAGAGAATGACATAGAATTAAAATACTGTATAACAATATATGCCAATTGAGATGGAAGGCTTGAAATTTCTAAATTCTTTATGTTTGGGGAAGAAGAAAGGTATAGCGATCAACTTAATATGTTTCTTTATGAAGTATTTATTGCATAATAAAATAGGTACTAAGGAAATGCCACATGAAATGCCACATAAAATAAGCTATAGTTTTCCAAAGCCATATGAAGATAAAAGGACTAATTGTGCCTCAAAAATTCAAAGAGGGTTTACATATAGGGAAAATGACATGGAAAACATTACAGTAAATAGTATAAATAGATAATAAAAATAGACCATAGTATATTAAAAGTTATAATAAAAAAGTTAGTTAGACAAAGCTATCCAGTTTAAATTAATTAGCCGTGGAAGAAAATCTACTGTTTAGAAAACAATAAAAAAATTATAAACACTAAAGTTGAAAAAAAATAACTAGAGTCTCCACTTCCACTTAAGATGTAGAAACTTTCAAGAGATCATTACTCCCCATTTAACAATGAGAAAGAAAGAGCTGAGTAACTTATGCAATCATAACTTTTTGTGAACTCATTAGAAAAGTGAGTTCACAAGGCAATTAGGTGCACTTAATTCCAAATAATGAAAGCATGACCCAAATAAGTATGAGACACACATTGTTTCACTTTTGGCAAGGAAAAAAAAATGAGATCTACAAAAATGGTTAAACAGAAAACAAATTGTTTTTAAAAAATAGTTTCAAAGTTTAAGTTTGGACTAACATGATAGCCTGGAATCCATCCGTCCCCCAAACACATGGGAAGTTCACTAGGGAATAATTGATAACAAGTCTGGAAATATTAGGGATTTTCATTTGTTTATAGGCATAGAACCCAGATCACTACTAAGACCTCAGACTCTTTTTAAATATGAAGAAAAACTATCTGCCTGGAGACTAGCAGGAAAAGCACTTGGGACCAGGACTCTGACTTCATATTAAGCAGTGGTCTACTATAATTTGAGTGTTAGGAGTCTTAATCATGTGCCTACCCAAGACTATCCAAAAATATTAAAGCAGGGTTTAGCTGTCACGGGGGAAAGAGGAGCAATGCTATTAAGACCTCATGCCTAAGTTTTAGGTTCCATGGCTTGTCTAAAAGTAATTTTATGATGGTAAACCAATAAATCTTCCAATTCCTACTATGAAACTTATGCTGAATAACAAGTGACAGCAGTGTGTTGTTGGGTGAAAGGCAAGTGCATCAAGAAATATTCATTTCTGAAAGCTGGTGGTGCACCTCAAACACTAAGAAAAAGTCTGAAACTACATGATACTCAACATAAAGCAGCAAAAAACCATCAATGGAAGACGTTGCAGTCTGTAACGCAGTGAAAGCTATAGAAACTACAAAACTGAGATTGAGCTCAACTACTGGCTAGACTGACTTAGCTTTCCACAATTATTGACAGAATATTCACACTTCTATCTATTAACTTTTCATTTAATTTTTTAAAAATGCATGTTTCACATTTAAACATAAAATTACTACTCACACACAGAAACACACAGAAGCACACACATACACACACACACAAACACACACCTGTTCTCTAGAGGTAAAGCAGCTAATAAACCAGATAAAATATGGCACAAATGTTGGAATCACCAAGCGGAAACTTTAAAGTACCTGTAACTATTATTTCAAAGGATCTAGTAGATATAATGAACATTATGTATAAAAAGGTAGAAGGGAATTTTAGCAATGAGAAGAAAATTATGAAAAGGAGTCAAAAGAAGTATTAGAAATACAAAATTCATTAGATATAAAACATTTTAATGAATGTATTAATAAATTACAACCAGAGGATAAATAATTTACCCAAATTAAATTAGAAAAACTAGAACACACACAGACACACACACACATATATATAGATAGATATAGATATAGATATAGATATAGATATAGATATAGATATAGATATAGATAGATATAGATATTTTTTGAGACAGAATTTCACTCTTATTGCCCAGGCTGGAGTAGAGTGGCATAGTCTCAGCTCACTGCAACCTCTGTATCCTGGGTTCAAGCAATTCTCTTGCCTCAGCCTCCTGAGTAACTGGGATTACAGGCACACACCACCACGCCCGGCTAATTTTGTATTTTTAGTAGAAA
Organism: Piliocolobus tephrosceles; assembly: GCF_002776525.5. Lineage (NCBI taxonomy): Eukaryota > Metazoa > Chordata > Mammalia > Primates > Cercopithecidae > Piliocolobus > Piliocolobus tephrosceles. The sequence goes on along the minus strand of NC_045434.1, from coordinate 51,914,949 downwards.
CGGAATTTCTCCATGTTGGTCAGGCTGGTCTCGAACTCCTGACCTCATGTGATCCACCAGCCTCGGCCTCCCAAATTGCTGGGATTACAGGCATGAGCCACTGCACCCGGCCCATACACACACACACACACACACACACACACACACACACATATACACACACACATATATATATATTTTTTTTTCTTAAGTTGAGAAAAAAATGGAATTGAGTTACAGAAGGAGAAGAGATAGAATGGAGCAGAAGTATTTGAAGAGACAATAGCAAACAATTTTCTAAAATATTGAAAGCCAAACAAACACATGAACAAAAAAGATCCACAAAGAGCCAGGAAACCTAAGCATAATCAATATAAGGATTAACATATTGGAAAAGTCAGAATCAGCTCTAAAATCCAAAGAGTAAGACAGTATTTTGAAGCTTGCCAGAATTAGGGGAAGAGAAGGAGTATGGAGAGAGAGAAAAGAGAAAGAAAAAGAAAATGAGAGAAAGAAAAAGAATAAAGGAAAGGGAGAGATAAATATCACATACCAAGGAAAACAACAATAACAGAATTTTGTCAGAAACTATGCAAGCTAGAAGGCAAATGGGTGACTTCTTTAAAGTACTGGAAGAGAAACAATCCTGCAGTCTATAAACAGTAAAATAATTTTTCAAAACTTGAAGATAAAATATTTTTGTTTTCCAGATGTACTGAAGCTGAACGAATTTATTGCTAGCCGTCTACAGCACAAGAGATGCTAAAGAAACTTTGTCACACTGAAATAACATAATACCAGATGTAAATATGAGTTTACAAAAAGGAATAAAGTGCACTGGAAATAGCAATAATGTGGCTAAATAGAAAATAAATTATAAATTTTTAATTTCTTTAAATGATAGTTCTCAAAATAAAAAATAGTTTTAATATATAATGGGATGCATTATATAGTAGAAAATGTATGGAAGCAACAAAGTTACTAAAAAGTATCATAAAATCAAAGAGTAGTTAGCTTTATTATATGCTGAGGACAATGCAATATTTACAGCCATACAACTATGAAAAAAGTTGAGATTTTAAAAATATCTACAATAATCCTGAAATTGTCAAGTCTAATAACTATCCTATCAACTATTGTTTATATCTTCTGTAAAAACCTGTGAATCTGAGCAAAAAAGTACTAAATTCTAAAAAATTTAAATTTTCCTAAAATTGTCAAGTCTAATAACTATCCTATCAACTATTGTTTATATCTTCTGTAAAAACCTGTGAATCTGAGCAAAAAAGTACTAAATTCTAAAAAATTTAAATTTTAAAACAAACCTTGCTTATGGAAATTGGTGAATTACCTTTCTATTATCTCCATTGAAAATGATACTAAAACTTTTGTCATATGAAGAACCTCACAAAGTTATACATCCACTAGTAACCCTGAGACTCAAGTATTATAAAGCAGTGTTAGATTCAAGCAGTTAATTTATAAATATCTTGTCAATTTGTGATGATTATAGCTTAATATTGTGGATTTTAAAATTACTACTATAATTTGTAAATTCTGAATACATATTTCCTTTCATTCTTCGTGTTATATTTATTATTTCACATTCTTTTCATAAAGAGACCCTTCAAAAGTTATGATCTTCAGGTGCCATAAAATAAGACCTCACATCCCCATACCATGCTCCAGCTATTGTGTAATTTATGCTCCTTCAATAGAATATTCAAGAGAACTCTCTATCCCATTTCACCCTTCATATTTTCTCATGAATACACCTCTGTTCAATCATTTTATTCAGTATTTGATAGAAACTACTCTTGTTGAGATTATTAATAAGCTACTTGTTGACAAATGTATATTGTGTTGTTTTTGCAGATATTTATCAGATCTATTTAGTCCAATGTTGAGTTCAGTTCCTGAATATCTTTATTTTCTGCCTTGATGATCTGTTTAATACTGTCAGTGGAGTGTTGAAGTCTCCTACTATTGTTGTATGGGAATCTGCATCTCTTTGTAGGTCTCTAAAAACTTGCTTTATGAATCTGCGTGCTCCACTGTTCAGTGCATATATATTTAGGATAGTTAAGTCTTCTAGTTGAATTGAATCCTTTACCATTATGTAATGCCTTTATTTTTTTTATTTTTTTTAATCTCTGTTGGTTTAAAGTCTGTTTTATCTGAAATGAGTATTGCAACCTCTGCTTTTTTCTGTTTTCCATTTGCTTGATAGATTTTCCTCCATCCCTTTATTTTGAGCCTATGGATGACATTACATGTGAGATGTGTATCTTGAAGATAGCATACAATTTAGTCTTGATGTTTTATCCAGTTTGCCACTCTGTGACTTTTAGTTAGGGGTATGTAGGCCTTTTACACTTAAGTTTAGTATCAATATATGTAGATGTAATCCTGTCATTGTGTTGTTAGCTGGTTATTATACTGGCTTGTTTATATGATTGTTTAATAGTGTCACTAGTGTGTTTTTGTATTAGCTGGTAGCAGTCTTTCTGTATTTAGTGTTCCTTTCAAGTTCTCTTTTAAGGCAGGTCTGGTGGTAATGAACTTTATCAATATTTGCTTATGTTAGAAGAATGATATTTTTCATTTGCTTGGAAAGCTTAGTTTGGCTGGATATATAATTCTTGGTTGAAGATTTTTCTCTTTAAGAATGTTGAATATAGACCCCCAATCTCTTCTGGCTTGAAGGGTTTCCACTGAGAGTTCTGCTATTAGTCTGAGGAGGTTTCCTTTTTAGGTGAACCTCCCTGTCTCTTTAGCCGCATTTAGCATTCTTTCTTTAATTTTGACCTTGAAGAATCTGTTGTTTATGTGTCTTGGGATAATCTTCTTGTGTAGGATCTCGCAGGCATTCCCTGTATTTCCTGAATTTGACACTTGACCTCTCTAGCAAATTTGGGGACATTTTCATGGACAATATCCTAAAATATGTTTTCCAAGTTTTTGCTCTTTTCCCTTCTCTTTCAGGGATGCCAGCGATTAATGATTCTTTGTATACTCCGATACTTCTTAGAGATTTTTTTCATTATTTTTCATTGTTTTTTAAATTTATTTTTGCCTGTCTGTCTTATTTCAGAGATCTAGTCTTCAAGTTCTGAGATTCTTTCCTTAGTTTGTTGTATTCTGCTGTAAATACTTGGGATTGCATTGTGAAATTCTTGCATTGTGTTTTTCAACTCCTGTATTGCAATTTTTAGTTCGGTTCTTTTTTATAGGAGCTATTTCATTTTTCTGTTATGTATCATTTTATTATGATTCTTTATTTCTTTGAATGGGATTTTGCCATTCTCCTGAATATCCATGATCTTCTTTCCTCTCCATATTCTGAATTTTATTTCTGTGATTTAAGCCAGCTCAGCCCAGTTAAGAACTCTTGTTGGAGAACTGGTGCAATCATATGAAGGACACATAACACTCTGGCCATTTGAGTTGCTGGAGTTCTTTCATTGGTTCTTTCTCATCTCTGCATGTGGGAGTTTCCTTAACTGCAGTATATGCTGAGTACAGTAAACAGACATCTTTTCTGGATGTTTTCACAGGGCCAAGGCATTGTGCAGGGTCTTTATTTGAAGGTGACTTATTGTCTTTGGTTTTACAAAGGGGTATGTTAGCAAGGTATTTTGGGGGGACTGTTGAAGTTTTGTGGTGTGTCCAGTAGGTGGTACTTAGGCATATTTGTCAGCTGATAGACTCTTGGACCATTGTGTGCATTGTGTGGCTCCCCTGTGTTTCCTCACATTTGCAGCCATGTTCCCCCTCAGGGCTCTGAAGTGTGGGCTCCTCTCCCCCTTGAGTACTGGCTATAGATTATGGCTTAGAACTCCTGGACTGCTCACTGCAGCTCTGGAATCTAAGGGATTTTTTTCCTTTCCCAAGTTGGATGCAGCAAACGAAGGGACTTCAGTGGTGGTTGTGGCCAAGGGTCTGTTGTTTGTCTTCTGAGGGCTCCACCCAGAAGAGATGCATGTCAGCAATTGCTCAGTGCAATCACCTCAAGATGGAGGGTCTATACTTTATGGCCCAAGCCAGGGTTTCCCTGTCTGGAGATGATCAGGGACAGTGAATGGGACCTATGGGAGATGTACTGGCCTCCAGTCAAATGTGGCTTGTTGAAAGTATGGATGAGGCACTTAAGGTCTTTTCTCGTTCATCAGTCTGAGAGTAGCAAAGGCAGTGGCAGAGAGGCTTTCAGTTCCCCGTAGGAGCTCTCTCCAGGGAGTTGCAGATATCCTACTGGCTTGATGGCCCTGGCAAGGGGTGGCTGAATGCCCAGGCCTGGAGAACATCCCCAGTGTGGAGATATGGGAACAGCCACCCACGTAACAGTCTGGCACTTTTGTGTAAGACTGCTGCAGTATGCTTGGAGTTCGCTCCAGTCCATAGACACCTTGGATTTTCCAGTACCTTCAGATATCAACAGTGAAGGCCGTGAAGCAGCAAAGATGGCAGTCTGTCTCTACCTCTGGGAGTTCTGTCCCAGGGAGTTATGGACCAGTTGCTAGCATGAACGAACCTGTAGGAGGTGGCTGAACACCCTGGTTGGGAAGTCCTGCCCAGTGAGGTGGAATGGGGTCTGGAATCAGCTTAATAAAGAAGTCTGGCCACATTTGGATAGAGCAGCTGTGCTTCACTGGGGGTACGTTTTAGCCCCTGTCACCTTAGACTCTTCCAAGCCCTGAAGTGGAAGAGCTAAGTTTCCCAAACAGCAAAAATGGTAGCCTGCCTTTCCCTCTGGGAGCTCCATCCCAGGGTGGTTTGAAACCTCTTTTGGCCAGAAAACCCTGGTGGTAATAGCTGCACATTTTCTTTCTTCACTTAGGTTCTGGTTATAAGTCACCTCCTTAAAAACACATTTTGAGAATTCCCAATATCCCTCTACATTTCAGTAACTATTTATATTTTTCTCTAAAGTACTTATAACTAACCATGTTACTTAAATGTTAATTCATTTTTAGTGTCTGCCTCCCTCCGACCTCCCAGGTAATAATGTTGATGAAATCAGGAACTTTGTATTTCTTAGTGAACAAGTAGTCCCCAATACCTAGAGCAGTCTTAGATTGATAGTAGGCACTGAAAAGTAGCTGTTGGATGAATAAACGAATTAGTGAATGTACACATTCCCAGGAAATAAGCAAGGATAGCAATTCCTTCAATATGTACTATGATGAAAAATTGGAAATATCTTCATTTTATCTAAAAGGGGAAATGATTAAAAAAAGCAAAAACATGAACACTCTGCCATCAAATACTACACAATAAATGTAATATACTAAATAAATACTGTGTTTAATATTATAGAAGTTTTCTAAAAAATATTCTGTGACACAAAGAAAGTCCCACTAAAAGTCTTATGTGAGTATACCGGAAATAAAATTTCTAAATATATTCACCAATCTGAAAAACGTGGTTAGCTCTAGCAAGAAAAGTACTAATGATATGAGTGAGGTTGCTTGTTTTAATGTTTGTGTTAATTGTTATATTTAACTCCTATAAAATATTATTTTAACTTTTTTAGAATTCATATTTTCATATTTAACATGTTAATAAATTACTCACTTATTGCCTTTGTTAAAATAATCTGAAACTTCAGAATAACTAGAAATAGTTTATTAGACCACAACTGGCCAGAACCTGTTAAACAATGTTACAGCTTATGTATGTATGAATCGAAAGTCAACCATTTGCCATGGAAACCATGAAATGTTTGTTAAAGAACTATACTGTCTCTTGCTATACTCAATGAGACATTGGTTCTATTTTCTCAGTCTATTTTCCATACATTTCAGCTAATATTCTGGGTGTGCTTGTAAATTCAACTTAAATATTTTGTACTATAAGGCACCCCTCCCTTTTAGTCATTTAAATCAGAAATATTATCTTTCTTTCCAATATTTGTGGCATTTTTATATCACCATTATAGCAATTATATAAAGTTTTGGACAAGAACATTTGTATACACATTATTTTCCTAGGTATTTATTAGACTCCTAAAAATAGGTCACCTATTACTGTTAGCCTGTGCCCTCGGCATAACATGATTTCATGCATAGTTCCTTGAAACACATTGTTTTTCACACTGGAAAGCTTTTACTGAGAACTTATTTAGACCAAACCCAAAGATCACTTAGTATTATAATTTGTACAGTTGTTATACTAAGCTTTTTCATCCATGTGTGTTAAATTCTTTGAAAAAATAGGGTGGTAAAGTTTTCCTGCTACTATCTAGTGTTCCAAGCCTTTTCATTAGGCTTAGAAGAAACTCAAACTTCTGTGGAAAGATACACTCCAGAGACAACATAGTAATATAACTTCACAAATTCTATTTTTATTTTAAGTTTAAATCCATCTGTCATAAGTTGATTCAGGGTAAGACATAATGAAGAATGTTTACATTAGTTACCAGACCGCCATTTGCACTTAACTCTAAAATAAACTTGAGCAGTTTGACCCTAACAAAACAAAGATTTAAAATGTGTTCATACCCTTTATGTCAGTGAAACTACAACATAACTTTTCTAATCTGAGTAAACTTAACCATATGTCTTGTAGGCAAAATTTCACAATAGCCCTCACAATTCCTAGAGCCTGGTATACACATAGCTTCTTTCAGTTATTCCATCAAACACAATTTAGGTATAAGGGTAAAGGTATTTTGTCGATGTAATTAAGCTTCTAAACCAGTTCACATTAAAATAGGTAAATTTTCCTGGGCGGATAAACCAACAAGACGTGGCTGTCAGATCTAAATCAGCAAAGAACAAAAATCTACCATAACTACATGTGTTTAGAAGTAGACTCCAAGTTTTAGATGAGAATATAAACTTGTCAGTATCTTGGTTTTAGATTTGTAAGAAACTAAGTAGAGAACCCATGACCTAAAATTCTGAACTATGGAAATGTGAAATAATACATGAGAGTTAGTTAAATCACTGTGTGGCAATTTGCTATGCAACAGTTAACAAAAAGCTATTACCAAGAAAAAAAGAATTAAAAAGAGAAAAAACCATTATATGTATTGTGCATAGGGGAACAGAGAATCAGGGAAAGGAAAAGAGGGATAGAGAGAGGGAAGCAGGGAGCAAAACAGAGACAGAGGTACAGACAGACATTATTTTAAGTAGTATAAATAGGAATGAATAGACTAATTTCTTCTGCTTCTATTCAGGGAGGTGAGTAATCATATGATGAAAGATAGGAATCCACTCTGTTCAGAAGTTGTAGTTTCTTCACAATGTTCGCAGAATAAATTTCACACAATACTGACAGAGATTTTGTGCTTGAGGAAGGTCATTTCCCACAAAACATTGCTGGTAAACAAGCCAGTACCATCATTTAATGTTCAAGCTCAGCCAAATTGATCTGTTTCAATAATAAAGAAAAATAGAACTGAGTTGACTTTATTGGAAAATGCATATAAGTTATTAATGTGTGGCAGAATTATAGACATTTATTCAGTATAGGCAATGAAACTCTCTGGGTAATTTTTACCTAAGCATAATTATTATTTTATATGCTGAATGTGTAATCTGTATAATAAATTAGATCTACCTCCATAATGATCCCACTTCTTTTTATTATTATGAATTCAATAGAGGAAAAAGTTGCTCTAATCAATTAAAATAATTCATTTCAACAGAATATAGGAAATAGGAAAAATATGTCAAATCGTTTTCATATAGAAATATTAATAACAATTTTCTGGATAGCAGTGCTTTTGCAAATTAATTTATTACTCCATCTAATATGAATGTTGTTTTCTTGTTTAATTTCTACTTATTATTTTACTTAAATGTAAAATGTGTCAGGAAACCTTTTCTAGCTCCTGACTCTTGCTTTGGTATTCAATGCGTGTATGCAACACATGAACTTGCCCTGTCTTTGAACATCCCCCAATGAATTGAAACTACCTATTTTCTTGACTCTCTCTCTCATCAAGCCATAAGTGTCTTGAGGTCAAGCATATGGCCTTGTTCAGCCCTGAATTTTTGGCACAAATATTTGCACAATACTGTTTTTAAACAAATATTGTTTAACATTTAAATAATAATTATTATGACTTACTTTTGGTTTTATTTGCATTTATTAATTCAGATATATTCAGTGCAAGAAATATAATGGTGGTGGGGTTGTGAGAAGGAATGCCGCACCACTTTTGCATTTAAGGTGTACGCATTGTAGTGTCATTAAACTATAAATCAAATCTAGAGCACAATTGTGATAATGAGCTCATCTTTGCTGACTTACAACATCCACTGCAGTGTACTCACCTCTGATTTTCTGTTTCATGTGATTCCCAAATTATGCTAAATAGAAACAAGTAAATGATTTCAAATCCATTAGACAACAAGCTTGATAAAAAAAAAAAAAGAAATAGTAAAATAAAGGATATTGCTACAAAATAGTATGCATCCCTTGACTTATAAAACAGTTAAGCTTGAAATAACATTCTGACATTTTATCCTGTTTGTCACTCCCTTTTACAAATATAAGGAGTTCACTTGGAATGATTTTGATTCCTACAGGGTTTAAAAACTTCAATTAAGTGACAACCATTCTATTTCCTATGAGAACTACTTAACTTCTTTAATTTTTCTTCATAATTTGCATCTCTGAGGGGAGGATATATTGGTTGGAATAATTTTGTATCCCAGTAGGAGCAATTACATATTTTCTCATGTGACTAATATTGCATGCAAGCCCATTGATGAGCAGTAACCTGTGCCTTGTAATGTTTTAAACTTCATTTATATTCATCTGGGAGAGGTGCCAGATTTTTCCTGGCTTCAGCATGCTCATTGATGGCTAGACAGTAGAGAGATTTTTTTTTTTTCTTCTTACTTGCAGTTTGGGCCAGCTTTAACACCTTTTCATTTTGCAGCATTTTCTGTCACTATTATTTACCAGTAATACATTTTCTTCATTTATCATATTTACACAGGAAACTTTCAAATTCCATTACTTTGGAATGTTAGTTCATTTGTATCCTTTAAAAATAGCATAGATTTAGAGCAACAAATTAAAATTTTGGAAGATAAAAACTTGCCGAGAGGCCGTATTTTGGAAACAATGTGTTCACTATGTTTGTCAAAAATTTACATACTCTTGATATGCTCCATTTATCTTGGCATCTGTTCCCCAATTTCTTAACCATAAATGAACACATTTTAACTTTTGCTGACTGTTCTCACTAGCAAACAGTGTGATAGCTGGCATTGTGTTCTTTATAGAGAGACATGCCATTTTCATTTTTAAGTCAGGTAGGTCTGGGGTGTAATTGGTATTTGTGAGTTTTCAATGTATCTTTTGTAAGAGAGTAGTAAGTTTGAGAAGCTCTGTATTTATAAAAAGAATGAAGAGAATCACTATGAAAAGATGCCACACTTACCAAAGTCAATGGATTTCAAAAATCCAAAATATTTCTTTTATAAATGGCCTTCTCCTAATATTCCATGCAGGTAACAATAAGAAAGGGTGTAGTATATAATCTTGTTCTTCCCTTTAATTTGACTGTCTATCCAGTGGACCTTCTTCCAGTGCCGGTTCATAGAGTATAAATTATTTATAGAGAGAATGGTTGCATATAAGCTGGTAATTATGGATTTCAAAAATCATCTTATTGCCTAGTTTGTATTTATCTCATTTTAAACTAAATTAAATCATGATGATATTTTTGGCACATCTTTTGTTATATCTGCTACACGATCATGTCCAGTGTTTCTGATGTTATAATTGTAAAGCTTTCTAAATAGATTGTGAGACATTTTCTTTCTTAGAACGAAGCCTTTGGTGAAACAAGGCTCTGTAATAATCTCCATTGGCTTAAAAAATGTTCTCTGCTAAAATTAGTCCAACAATGCTTATCCAAAAACTGCATACAACTAATAAGTGAACACAACTATAAAAGTATGATTTTTCAGAGTATTGTTAGTCAATGCCCTGAAAAACATTTTCTTAAGAAATGCAGAATAAATGGGCAAATAATATAACTAATATATTAAATGTACTGCCATATATATACATATATGTTTATATGTGTAATATGGATATTTTAATGAAAAAGAAAACATTAATTTACCCAGAACTACCTATTTAACAGATGGAAGAATATCAGTATTTTAAGATCATTTGTGACCTTAAGTGATTGCATTTTTCTGACAATAATTATCTACTTTCTTAATAATTTATTAAATCATTCACTTTTGTCTATATTTTTTATCAGGCAGGTATATGTATCTAAATAACAGGATTGAAATATAGTGTGTATTTATGCCTTAATTTCATTGTTTACCCAAAAGTCATTCAGGAGCAATTTGTTTAATTTTCATGTAATTATATGGTTTTGAAGGAACTTCCTTATACTGATGTCTACTTTTATTGCACTGTGGTCTGAGAGTGTGCTTGGTATGATATATATATTTTAATTTATACAGACTTGTTTTATGACAGAGCATGTGGTCCACCTTAGGGTATGTTCTGTGTGTTGACGAGAAGAAGGTATATTCTGTGGTTGTTAGGTGGAGTATTCTGTAGGTGTTCACTATGTTCAATTGATCCAGTGTCAAGTTGAAGTCCAGGTTTCTTTGTTAGTTTTCTGCTTGATGATATGTCATTAGGGTGTTGAACTCTATCACTATTATCGTGTGGCTCTCTAAGTCTTTTTGTAGGACTAGAAAAAATTGTTTTATAAATCTTAGTGCTCCAATATTGTGTGTGTATGTTTAGAATAGTTAAGTTTTTTTGGTGAATTGAACCCTTTATCTTTATGTAATGCCCTTATTTGTCTATTCTGACTGTTGTTGAAACTCTGTTTTATCTGACATAAGAATGAAAACAGAGACACAACATACCAAATCTTTGGGATGCAGCTAAAACAATGTTAAGAGGAAAGTTTATGGCATTAAATACCTACATTAAAAAGTTAAAAAAATCTCAAATTACCAATGTAACCTCACATCTAGAGTAACTGGAAAAAATAAGAACTAACTAACCCCAAAAATAGCAAAAGAAAATAAATAACAAAAATCAGAGAAGAGCTGAATGAAATTGGGACACAAAAATCCATACAAAAGATCAACAAAACCAAAAGCTCGTTATTTGAAAGAATAAACAAGATTGAGAGATCACTAGATAGATTAACAAGGGAAAAAAAAGCATATCCAAAATCAAAAATGACAAAGACGACAGTACAATTGATCACACAGAAATACAAAGATCATCAGTGACTATTATGAACTATTCTACGCACATAAATGAGAAAATCCAGAAAAATGGTTAAGTTCCTGGAAATACCCAACCTCCCAAGATTGAACTGGGAAGAAATAGAATACCCAAACAGACCACTGAAATTGGTCTGTACTAAAATTGACTTAGTAATTTTTAAAAAATCAACAACCAAAAAATGAAGTCCTGGACCAGATGGATCCATTGTAGAATTCTACCACACATACAAAGAATAGCTAGCATAAATTCTACTGAAACTATTTCAAAAACTTAAAGAGGAATGACTTTTACCTAACTGTATGAACCCAGTATCACCCTGATACCGAAATTTAGCAGAGAAACATGAAAAGAGAAAACTACAGGCCAATATCCCTGATAAACAGAGAAGCAAAAGTCCCCAGCAAAATACTAGCAAACCAAATCCAGGAGTACATCAAAAAGTTAATTCACCACAATCAAGTATGCTGTATTCCTGGAATGTGATGTTGTTTCAACATATGCAAGTTAATAAGTATGAGTCATCACATAAATATCATTAAAAACTAAAACCATATAATCGTCTCAATAGATACGGGAAAAGCTTTCAATAAAATCCAACATCTCTTCGGGATAAAAACCATCAAAAAACTAGGCACCACAGAAACATACCTCTAAATAGTAAAAGTTGCATATCACAAACATACAGCCAATATCAAACAAGCAAAAGCTGGAACTATTTCCCTGGAGAAATAAAACAAGGTAATAATGCCCACTCTCACCACTCCTATTCAACATAGTACTGGAAGTTCTAGTCAAAGCAATCAGGCAAGAGAGAAGAAGAAAAGGCATCCAAATAGTAAACGAAGAAGTTACACCATTTCTCTTCACCTACAACATAATTGTATACTTAGAAGACCCTGAAGACTCTTCCAACAGATGTCTAGAGCTGATAAATGACTTCAGAAAAGTCCTAGGATACAAAATCAATGTTCAAAAACTAATGGCATTTCTATACATCAATAATGATCAAGCTGGGATCTAAATCAAGAAAGCAATAGGCCAGGCGCAGAGGCTCACGCCTGTATTCCCGGCACTTTGGGAGGCTGAGGCAGGCAGATCACCTGAGATCGAGAGTTTGAAACCAGCCTGACCAACATGGATAAATCCCATCTCTACTAAAAATACAAAATTAGCTGGTCGTGGTGGCACATGCCTGTAATCCCAACTACTCGGGAGGCTGAGGCAGGAGAATCACTTGAACCCGGGAGGTGAAGGTTGCGATGAGCCGAGATCGAGCCATTGCAATCTAACTTAGTATAGCCACAAAAATAATATATCAAGAAATACAGCTAACTAAATGGGTAAAATATTTCTACAAAAATACAAAAGTCTGCTTCAGTAAATCAGAGGTAACACAAATAAGTAGAAAAACATTTCATGCTCATGGATTGGAAGAATCAATGTCATTAAAATGGACACATTCCTGAAGCAATTTACAGATTCAACAGTATTTCTATCAAACTATTACTTCTCAAATAATTAGAAAAAACTATTCCAAAGTTCATATGGAAGCAAAAGGATTTCTAATAGCCAAAGCCATCCTAAACATGAATAACAAAACCAGAGATGTCACATTACCCAAATTCAAACTGCACTACAAGATGATATTTACCACAACAGCATGGTACTGGTATAAAAACAGATGCATACACCAATGCAACAGAGTAGAAAACCCAGAAATAAAGCTGCACATTTACAATCATCTGATTTTTGACAAAGTTGGCAAAAGTAAGCGATGGGGAAAAGACTCCCTGTTCAATAAATTGTGCTTGGGATAACTAGCCAGCCATATGCAAGAAAACAAACAAACAAACAAAAAATTGGATTTCTACCTATCACCATTCATAAAAATTAATTTAGGATGCATTAAAAAGGCTTAAATGTAAGTATAAAAAGTATAAAAATCAGAGAAAAATCTTTGAGAAGATAACACTTCTTGATATAAGCTTTGATGAAGAATGTATAGCTAAGTCCTCAAACGCAATTGCAACAAAAATAAAAATTGATAAGTGGAACCTAATTAAACTAAAGAACTTCTGCACAGCAAGAGAAAATATTGGAGCAAACAGACAACTTTCAGAATGAGAGAAAATATTTACAAACTATGCATCCAAGAAAGGCTAATTTCCAGAATCTATATGGAACTTAAACAGAAATTAACAAGCAAAAAATAAATAAACCCATTAAAATATGACCAAAGGGCATGAACAGACAGTTCTCAAAAGAAGACATACAAGCAGACAGCAAACAAATGAAAAAATTCTCATCATCACTAATTACCAGAGAAATGCAAATCAAAACCACAATGAGATACCATCTCACACCAGTCAGTCAGAATGACTTTTGTTGAAAATTCAAAAAGTAACAGATGTTTGTGAGGATGCAGAAAGAAGAGAACACATATACTGTTGATGGAAATGAAAATAAGTTCATCCACTGTGGAAAGCAGTTTGGAGAGTTCTCAAAGAACTAAGAGTTGTATTGCCATTTGATCCAGCAATCCCATTATTGTAGATATAACCACAAGAAAGTAAATTGTTATACCAAAAAGACACATGAACCCATATGTTAATTTATCACTATTTACAACACCAAAGAATCAATCCAGGTACCCATCAACAGTGGGTTAGTAGATTGGATAAAGGGAATGTACATATACACCATGGAGTACTACATAGCCATAAAAAGAATGAAATCACGCTCTTTGCAGCAACATGGATGCAGATGGAAGCCATTCTCCTAAGCAAACTAATGCAAAAATAGATAACCAAATACTGCATATTCTCACTCATAAGTGGAAACTAAACATTGGGTACACATGAACATATAGATGAGAATAATAGATACTGTGATATTCAAGAGTGGGGAGGGAAGAAAGAGCGTAAGGCTTGAAAAAATACCTATTGGGTACTATGCTCCATACCTGGGGGACAGATTCATTTGTACTCCAAACGTTAGCATCATGCTACACTCCTTTCTATCAAACTTGCACATATGCCCCCTGATCCTAAGATAAAAGTTGAGAGAGAGAGAGAGAGAGAGAGAGAGAGAGAGAGAGAGGATGTTGTGTATAGATTCATTTGTTGCCATTGTCTCCTAATGTTTGTATTTGATATCAAGTGTGTTTTTTATATTACTGTAATTACTCTAATGGTATTACTATGCGATATTTTACAATTTTTTTAATCTTGGGCATTCAATTTATTTCGATTGTTGCTATGACAAATAATGCAGATATAAAAATCCCTGCCTTTGTACATAGGTAAGGGGCTATTCCTCATACTAAAATGGTTGTACCATAACTAATGTGTACATTCATTTACACTCTGTAACAAAAAACTATTTTAAAAACATTTTATATCAGTTTACATTTTCATTAGCACTCTATAAAAGTTTGTGTTCTTTCTCATCTTCATCATCATATTTTCAGCCTTTGTTTTGCCAGTGCAGGCACTGTGAACATTTATTTATTTATTTATTTATTTATTTATTTATTTATTTATTTATTTATTTATTTTGAGATAGACTCTCACTATGTCACTGAGGCTGAACTGCAGTGGCACTGTGTTGGCTCACTGCAACCTCTGTCTCCTTGGTTCAAGCAATTCTCCTGCCTCAGTCTCCTGAGTAGCTGGGATTATGGGCACCCAACAGCATGCCCAGTTAATTTTTATGTATTTTTTTAGTAGAGATGGGGTTTCACCATGTTGGCCAGGCTGGAATCAAACTCCTGACCTCAAGTGATCCACTCACTTCGGCCTCCCAAAGTGCTGAGATTACAGGTATGAGCCACCATGCCCAGCTGACAATTTTTAAATTATGATTTTAGTTTTGTTTATCTGAATTACAAATGGTGTAATCTTATTTTCTAAATAACTGTGTTTCATTTTCTGTGAAAACTTTATTATATATGTTACCTAATTTTCTTGTCTTTCTTTTAATTTATGAGTTCTTCAGATGTGTTGGTTATATATTTCACAAATATCTTCTCCTTTTTCCGCAGATTATTTTTTATTCTGGTTTACTTGTCTTTTATTGAACAAAAGTTCTTATTTTTCTGGTTAGTATTCCATGTGTCTTTAAAAAGAAACTTTTATTTACTCTGAGGTCAGAAAATCATTCTCATATATTTCCTTCTCAAGGCTTTGAAAGTGTTCCTTTTATATTTAAATATTTAATTTATCAATAATTCATTTTTAGTGTATGGCAAGGCAAAGAGAAAAATACATTTTTATTGATGTCCTAATCCATTTTCTCACTTTTCAATAGTCTATACAATTTCCAGTTATGTTCAGTGCAATACTTGCCATTTTATAATCTGTATCTTGGCTTACTATTCTGTTACTTGAATGTGTTATTCCTACCCTAAGTAAATATTCTAAATATATATTTATAGTTATCTTATTATATTCCTTTATAATTCAGCCTGGCTCTGTATCCCCACCCAAATCTTATCTTGAAATGTAATACAAATTGCAGTCTTCACATATTAAGGGAGGGACCTCATAGGAGGTTATTAGATTATGGGGCAGTGCCCCCATGTTGTTCTCATGAGAGTGAGTGAGTTCTCACAAGATGATGGTTTTATAAGAGGCTTTTCCCCTCTTTGCTCTGCGCTTCTCTTTCCTGTTGCCATGTGAAGAGGGGCGTGATTGCGTCCCCTTTGGTTATGATTGTCAGCTTCCTGAGGCCTCACTAACCATGTGGAACTGTGAGTCAATTAAATATCTTTCATTTTTAAATTACTTAATCTTGGGCAGTTCTCTAGAGCAGTGTGAGAACGGACTAATAAACTTTATAAAATGCATTAGTATCCATATGATTCCCTAAAAAGTTTATTCTTCTTTTTTATGTCATAGTTTCTTTATCTTCAGTACATATTTGAGTAAGCTTTTCATTTTGTTTTCATGATGTATATTTAGAAATAAATTTTATTTAATTTTCTGTATCAATCTATCCATTAGGGAGAGTAGACATAATAATGTTACTCAATCTTCCTATTCATGACTATATAAACCTCTTGATTTATATGGATATTCTTTAATTTTTCAAAGTGAATTTTATCATTTTCTACATAGATGTCATGCATATCTACTTTTAGATTTACTCCTAAATAAGACTTTTTTTACATTTTGTGTAGTATTTTTTAATGTTGCTAGTGCATATAGATGCAATTCCTATCATATTTGGCTACATCGTTTAACATTTCATTAATTTGTCAAATGATGTCTGTATATTCTTTTTTCTGCATTAGCAATTATATTTTCTGCAAACCATTATGAGTTCATTTTTTTTTCTTTCAGCTGCATTTATTTGCTCACCATATTGCATTGAATACAATCTCCAGTAAAATTATGAATAGAACTGATGGTAGTTTGCATTTTGGCATTGCAGTTGATCTTAAAGCAAAAGTTTCAACATTTCAGCTTTGAGCATATTGTTTGCTAATTCTTTTGTAGATACTTATTTTTTTCAGTTTATATGTTTATTTCATTCCTAGTTTGGTACAAGTATGCAATACAATATATACATTTTAATACTTCTGAATCTATTTCTCCTTTTTCCCTCCTTTACTCTGTTAATGTGGTAAGTAATATTTAGCAATTGTGTAATGTCAAACTAACTTAGCATTTCTAGAACACACCCAACTTTTTTATAACAAAGTATTTATATGGGTAATATTACATTAGTTTTGCTGATATGTTTTGTTTAAAAATTTGATGTTGATTATTGTGAAAGGTCTTTGTTTTTTATGTAATATATTTATTTGCTATGAATATTGAGTTTATTTTGGAATTATAAAATAATGAACTTTTTTCTACTTTAAAAAAAAATTTGTATAGTATCAGAAATATTTGTTCTTTGATTATTACAATTCTCCAATGATGAAAAGTGTGCCTTTAGCTTTCTTTATATAAAGATATTTTAAAAACTACTATTTTCATTCTATTAATTTTTCTGGGAATTTAGTTACTTCACTGTTTGCATAACACTCTTTGCATCATCCTCATATTATCGCTGCCACATGTGCCTCTATGTTTTCTTTTCCAGGAACCAAATTTTGCTTACCGATTCTATCTATTGTATTGCAATAGTGTTTTTATTGTTTTCTCTTCATACGGTTAAATATTTTCTTACTTTTCTTTCATTTAGTGTTTTCTCTTCTGACTTTTAAATTTTCTCAACTGATTTCTCTCTTTTTTAATTACATAAATATATTTTGTGCAAAATACCACCTTAACTTCAACACACAAGTTTCACTAAATATAGTACCAACTAGTCATATTATTTTATATGTATACATTATACATTTGTTGGGGGTGGTGTTTTGTCTATAGTCATTAAATCAAGATTTTGTTTAGTTTACATTGTATATCTTTTTATTGTTTTTAAACGTTTGTTGATATTGTCGACTTGGAAAAGTGGATTTATCATTTTTATCTGGCATTTCTATATTACTGGGTTTTTATTAAATGTTTGCATAGTTACAATTATTTGATCATCCTGATGAGATGAACACTTAATTCTTAATGTTATTTTGTAAAAGTATGAATTGTTCAACATTAATGCAAATATTGACTATAAACACCATCAATATTTTTAATATTTGGCTTTCTTATATTTTATATCCTTTTAATTTCAAATTCTAATGTTTTCTTGTTCATGAAAAAAAGTTTTTTGCAGAAAGCATATATCTTTTTTTTTTAATTGAGCTTAACAATAGTTGTTTATACTGTGTCCCGACCCGCAGGACAGTCGAAGGGGCCCTGGAAGGGGGAGTGGGAATGGAGGAGACAAGAAAACACGAGAAATGGAGACAAGACAAATAGCCTGATCAAGTCTCATTTAATAATGGTGGTGCGATGCCTTATATAGGCTGGCAGGGGAAGAAGTTGGGCCAGGGCGGTGACGGCGGCGGCGTCTTCTCAAATTACAATTGCGCATGCGCCATGGGTTTGTAATTTTCTGGGGCGCTGGATCGCACCTGCGCCCTAGGCGGCATATCTTTCTGGGCGCGAAAAGGTTTGCGCGGGCGGGAAAGGTTTGGGCGCGCGCCTGAAAGGTTTTAGGCGCGCGCGGGAAAGGTTTTAGGCGCGCGCGGGAAAGGTTTTAGGCGCGCGCGGGAAAGGTTTTAGGCGCGCGCCGGAAAGGTTTTAGGCGCGTGCGGGAACAGGTTATAATGAAGAACCCGGAAATGTGCCATTTTGTCTCCGCTTTGCGGAGATCAAGCAACAGAGGTCGGCTAACTCCGGGCCTCATGGCTCCGGACAATACTGGGTTATTTTAATCCTTTTAAATATTTGATTTCAAACATATTCATTACCACAATATTTTTACTATCTGCTTCAGTTTCTATTAATCCTAATTTTCAGTGTTTCTCTTGTTAGCTAGCGTGTGTGTCTTTGTGTGTTTTGTTGTATGTATGCTTGTGCATGTACATATAAGTATGTTTAATGATGTCTTGTTATATTTTGGATTCATTTCATATATATATTACTCTAAATCTATTTCAGACTACCTACACCTACACTCTACTTTGTGTCTTACTGTGGCCATCTTAGAAAATGTAACGTGCATTTTAACATAAAATAATATAATGTAATTATTTTCTAATTTAATTAGAAACCTAGCCTTCCTTAATTCCAGTATGCCCTCATGACTTGATAAAACTATGTTATTTTAGATATTTCTTTAGTGAAAGTCTACTGTTGTTAATTTCTCAGCTTTTTAATGTAAAATATGCTTAATCTGACCTCAATTTTGAAAGGTAATTTCACCTGGAAGACAATTCTAGACAGTTATATTTCCAAATATCTTAGCATCTCCATTTACCTCTAGATCCAAGGTATCATTATGCCTCACTTGGTCTCCTATGATACAATGCTAATTGGTCTCACTTTAGCTCCCGCTGTACTCCACACACATATATACAGTATCTAATATTACATAAAGCTAGATTAATTCCTTTTAGGTATATAAACACTCCCCTACTTGAAACTCTCCAGAGAGCTCTCATCTTAATGTTGAGTCAGGCCAAAATCATCATAAAAGTCTGTCCCTCCATGGCCTTATTCTCTTCACTCTCTGAGCTTATCTCTTCTCTTCTTGCTTTTGGTAACTTTGGTTCAGACACTGTCCTTTTTGTTTTTCCTTAACCAAGCGAGGCACCCTCCAAAGTTTGTGTCTTTTTACTCATTCTTATTTCTTGTAGCACATTTTTTTTTTCCAGACATTCAATGCTTAACTTTTTCATTGCTTTCAAGGTTTTACTCAAATGTTAACTTTACATAGATTACTGTCCTGAAAAACATATTTGGATTTTCAGACATGATTCTTAGAATTCCCACTGGACCTGATCCTGCTCCAATCTTATAACACTTATAGCAAAATACATACTTATTTATTATGCATGTTATAGATTTTCTGACTCTCTTCCTATGCAATATAAGCTCCATGAAAATAATTTTTGTTTTATAATGTTGCCATGGGTCCCGAGCAATACGGTCATTAGTTTGTTACATAAATTAATTTTGTTACATAAATTAATGTTGAGCTACAATATTTATTAGTTTTGTTCACAATTAGAATCACTTAAGATGCTTTTGCCAAACATTGAATCTTGAATCATGATTGAATAACCCACGTCAAGAAATTCTTCCCAATACAGCCTTACATCCCATCCACCTCTCCAGTCAGACACCAACACAATAGATGCTCACAGATGCAACCCCAGTTCTTTATGGTAACTATTACCAATGACACACACTTTCTTTAGTTTTTTAAGGTATTTATTTCTGGAACAGACATTGCACTGCTTTGCTTGGACTTCAGTTAAAAATTCCCTCATTATTGGCCTGTAGAAAGCAGGATTGGTAGAGGAGGAAAGAAAATGCAGATGTCGTGTGTCTTGTTTTTCTAAGACCATCAGAGCGAGCACAAAAGAACCAGCAAGTAGGCAAGGGTCAGGCGCAAAACTGCTAGTTTATTTTAGTAACCTAAGGTGTGGAGAAGAAGTCTGTCGGCCTCCGGCAAAGAAGGCCGGCAGAGTTCCCCTCCCCCAAGCTCTCCGACGGAGTTCTGACATCCGGACAGGACTGGGAAGCTGGGAAGTCCGCGTGGCTCAATGGCGGAGAGCGGCTTTTCTAGGAGTGGGAGGGCAATAGGTGGGGCATGGGCGTGTCAGGGGTGTTCCGCAGGTGCGACCAGGTAAATCTTGGTCTCTTCAGATTGACGTCACCTGGCGCATGCCCAGTTGATCTGCACCTTCCCGGGCGCCGGCTGCATTTTCGCGCGTGCCGGAAGAGTTGGTGGTGAAGAAGAACCCAGAAGTGCACCATCTTGCCTCTGTTCGTCCAAACAGTCCAACCTTTTATTGATAATAGTATAAAGGGGCGCCGTGGTCTGTCTGGCTACTTCCTGCTGTTAAGGGGCGTCGTTAAGGTCAGGGCCCATGGTTGGTATTTGGCGCACGGATGAAAAATAAAATAAGGCACAGTATTAGTATAGGAATGAGGAATGGAAGCATTTGTTGGAATATGAGCAAAACCCAGAAGGATGGTCCTGGCAAGGTTGGGGAGTATGAGATAGTTAAGAAAATTTAGTAAGTTTGAGGCGAGTGGGGGAAAGCCAAACTGATTTCCACTGATTGCTTTCGGTAGGGGCCCTTTTTAGTTGGGAATGAGGAACGAGTGCGCAAAGTACTTGTTGGCCAGGCAGCAATTAAGGATTGGAGTTTTTCATGGAGTGGATGGCTTTCCACTTACTCCTACTACAGAGATATTGGATGGAAGGCTAGGTCCAGAGAAGGACGGCAAAACAGAATAGGTAGCCTCGCTGTTGATTAAAAAATTGTCTTACCCGCTACCAGGAGAGTTACCCGCGTCTTGGCGAGGGTGATGGGGGTCCCCGAGTCTCGGCACCTTCAGTTGTCATCGTCATCCAGATGTAGGAGCTGGAAGGAGCTCCCAGGATCCTGGGAAAGGGGGTCACGTAGAGGCGCGGCACCTGTTCTCAGGGTGGGGCAATCAGACTTCCAGTTTCCTCCCTGCTGGCAAGCAGGGCAGGGGGTTGCTGGTGGACGAGGGTTAGGACATTCACTGGCCTAATGTCCTGATGCCTTGCACTTATAGCAAGGCTGCGTTGGGGCTCGGGGACCTTGCGGACACCTGTTGGCATAGTGTCCTGCCTTGCCGCACTTATAGCAGGCAGGCTCCTTTTGTAGCTTTGGAGTCTGCGGGGTGTGTGCTCTCTGGTCTGGGGTTACGACTGGGCTGTAAAGCCGCTGCTAGGAGCTGTAACTTCTGTTCAAGGCAAGCCTGCCGTCTCCTCTCTGGAGTTATAGACCTTAAGGGCTAATTTAACTAGGTCTTGTATTGGTGTCTGAGGACCATCCTCTACCTTTTGAAGTTTTTTACGAATGTCAGGAGCTGATTGAGAAATGAAATAAGACGCCAAAATAGTGGCCCCTGTGGGGGAGGCCGGATCTAACCAGGTATACTGGGTTAGAACCTCAGTCAGTTTAGGGTAGAGGTTAGGATAACCTGGAGGTCATGCCAAGTTAAGTCATAGGCCTGACAAAGGTATCTAAATTCCTTTATGTAGATGGTGGGATTAGCTGAGAAATCACCTAAACGCTTCTCAATTTTGGAAAGATCGGCCAATGAAAAAGGGACATGTACTCTGACTACCCCCCCGCCCCAGCCACCTCTTGCAAAGGTGCTAACACTGTAGGAGGATGTGGGCAGAGATAGGGGACTCAAGACAGCCAGTTGGGGGCCCCGAAGGAGGCACAGGACCGAGTGGATTACTAGTAGATAAGGAGGAGGAAGGAGGAGTCTGGATGGGGGGAGGAGGAGGAGTCTGGGCAGGAAGGGAGGGGGTGGGGAGAGTGGGGAGAGAAGGAGTATAGGGGCGAGAGCCTAAGGCCCAAAAGCCTTGTATGTAAATTAATTTCGGACCACTTGCCTAGCCGCTGGCAGAAATTGCTGAGGTCGATCACGCCACAGTGGAAAGGAAAATTAACCGCTTCCTCCTAAGGTCTTGTTCGAGCTGTAAAGTTTTTAAATTGGCTAGGAGGCACCCTAAGGGGGTGCTCTTTAGAAATTTGGACTGGGGGTTTCCCATTTGTTTCCTCTTTACCGACACACAATGGACACAATGGAAATGGAAGTGGATCTCTGCCTGGCTTCAAAGCGTCCTTTGGAACCAGCAGAGACAGACTGGAGGCTTTTGAAGCCAAGGTGGAGATTACCTTCAGGTGGACGTCTCCGTCCTGAACGGGTCTCCGAGCCACATGGTGGCTCCCAAGCCACTTGGTGGCTCCAAATGGACCTCGGACCTGCACAGGATTTTGGCTGAGGGACACAATGGACACAATGGAAATGGAAGTGGATCTCTGCCTGGCTTCAAAGCATCCTTTGGAACCAGCAGAGACAGACTGGAGGCTCATGGAGCCAAAGTGGAGATTACCTTCAGGCGGACATCTCCGTCCTGAACGGGTCTCCCAAGCCACTTGGTGGCTCAAAATGGACCTCGGACCTGCACAGGATTTCTGGCTGAGGGAGGTAAAGAGGAGACAAGGGCACTTACCCCAGAGAGGCCGTGAGAGTGAGTGAAGCGGGTCTCAGGTCCTGGTCCATCTGCGGCGTGGAACGAGGAGGAGGAGGCTCCCCGGACCCTGGGGGCCCTGAGGAGGGGTCTCCTCCCGGGTTTGGCACCATCTGTCTTGTTTTTCTAAGACCACCAGAGTGGGCACAAAAGAACCAGCGAGTAGGCAAGGCTAAAAGCAAAACTGCAAATTTATTCTTTGGTCATCTAGCTTCAGGGACCGGAGCTGGGGGTGGGGGGGCGGAGTTTCTAATACAGTCCCGACAAGAGTGGGGGCTGAGAAAGCCCGCCCCCGGGCGCATCTGCTGGGAGCGACTTTTCTAGGAGTGGAAGGGCAATAGGCGGGGCACGGGCATGTTGGGGGAGGGGGGGGCTCCGCAGGTGCCACCAGGTAAATCTTGGTCTCCTCGGATTGACATCACCTGGTGCATGCCTGATTAATCTTCACCTTCCCGGGCGTCAGCTGCATTCTCGCACACACGGGAAGTGTTGGTGGTGAAGAAGAACCCGGAAGTGCACCATCTTGCCTCCGTTCGTCCAAACATCGTGTACCATCTTGGCTTTATGTTTCTCTCAGCAATAGATGTCTCTTTTCCTCTGTAAAGGCAAATGGATGCTTCCTGTCAGTTGAGAAATTTAAAGACTAAAACTTCTTTTGATCATTGCCATTCCATTTCTCAGTGACCTACAAATCCCATATGAAGGTTCAGATTTTGACATAAGATATGAGTGAGTGTGAACATTTTGTTTCATTTGCAGTTCTGTCACTCTCATTATTCATTTCTAAACCAGATTTTTGGCCAAGAAACTCCACAGCTGCAAGAGATGACAGTCTCCTTTAATGTTTTCATAGCGATATGCTGACATTTACAATGTTATGTAACCAGACAATTGTCTTGAACCAGTCTTTTAATTTTTTTTAATTGTAACATGCTGAAATCTCAGAAAAGGAGGATTAAGAAGAAAGTGGATGAGAAGCAAAGAAAGAGAGATTGAAACCAAGAAAGCAACCAACATGGCACCCATCAATGGTACACTGGATAAAGAAAATGTGGTACATACACACCATGGTATACTATGCAGCCACAAAAAAATAAGATCATGTCCTTTGCAACAATATGGATGCAGTTGGAGGACACTATCCTAAGCAAATTAATATGGGAACAGAAATCCAAACATCACAATGTTCTCACTTATAAGTGGGAGCTAAACATTGGATAGTCATAAACATAAAGATGGTAACAATAGAAACTGGGGATTACTAGAGCAGTATGGGAGCAAAAGAAGCAAGGATTACAAAACTATTTGAGTACTATGCTCAGTTACTGGGTAATTGGTTCATTTGTACTCCAAACTTCAGCATCATGTAACATATAGAGGTAACAAACCTGCAAGTATATCTCCTAAATCTAAAATAAAAGTAGAAAAAAAAAAATCCAAGAAGGAAATGAACTGGCCACAGCTACTTAACAGGTACCATTGATTGCTTCACTTCAAGTGGATTCTTTAATAAACACAATAGCTCACTTTGTCCTAGGGCAGACCAATAGGAAAGATGGTGAATAAATTATGTGATAGGTCCTTCCCATTCATTGTCAGGTGGAAATTGTGACTTGCTTCTAACTGAAGGTGAAAAGATTTTTGCTTGCTTGTTTAGGTTTCACTCTATCACAACCATGATCAGATGTCACCTGCATCATAAAATGGGATGATAAAAATAATCATTAAGGTGATTATGTCTCACTAGTTATGAATTTTTCTTAGTGGACTACAGAAACATATTTTTCTGATGTCCTTAAAGAAGCAAAGTGCTATATTATAAACTGCTATAATAAGGGTCACTGGGTAGGGAAATAAGAACAGTCCCTAGAACCTGAGGGTGGCCTCTAGCCAATAACCATGGGAGTGAGGACCCTGAGTCACAGAGCTGCAAGGGAGTAAACTATGCCGAAAGCCTAAATGAGTTGGAAGCAGATTCTTCCCCAGCCAGACCTGCAGATGGAAAAGCAGTCCAGGGACACTTTGATTGCAACCCTGTGAGAACCTGAACAGAGGATCTAACTAAACTGTGCTGAGGCTCCTGGATCATCACAACTGTGAAAAACAGGTTTATCTTTCTTTAAGCCAGTATGTTTGTGAAAATTTGTTATAGAGCAACACAAACTAATACAATATTTGACTGAAAAAGTCCACCCCCGTGCTCCTTAACTCTTAACTCCTTCACATATCTGGTTGTGTCATCTGACCTCTATAGGCAGGCACTGGGAATCTACAACATTAGCTCTTCATCAATTTTTCTTGCATAGTCAGTACATAGGTCCAGAACTCTCTGAAAATCATTGCTTTGCATAGAGCTCCATGATACAGGAGCAGCCCAGATTTATATTTCATGAATTTATATAAGACTATGTTTTATATTCCCAAGTCATTCAGTTTCTAAATGTTAAAACAATTTCAGAAAAGATCATGACAAAGACAAATAATACATGGTTTAATTTATTAATTGACTAGACATTTAATATGAACTTTTTTCAGTGCTATGTGCAGTAAGGAAATTATGACCAAGAACATGCATAGTACCTGACCTTATGGAGGCTAAAGACTGGTGAGTGAGTAGAAATAAATCAAATTATCCAATAATAACAGTTTAGTTATTACTACAGTAATAGTCTTATCTTGGTGAGACAAGGATGATACAATTGTCCTATAAGAGAATAAAGATTTTTGATATGTTGTAAGTATTAAAACTATGATTCAACTTTAACTATGTTTCCAACACTATTCAAAGTATTTTATATACCTTAACTCTTTTATCCTCAAACAACCATATTGTGAGGAAAACTAAAATATAGAAATGGTAACTTATTTACCCACAGCCATATAGCTATTAAGTGGCTGAAATAGGAATAATTCCAGACACTGTGGGCCAGAACTTGAGTTCTAAACAACTACCCAAAACTGTCTCAAATATGTTTGATGTCATCAGTGAAAGTTTCACTGAAAAATAATAGGTCTGAGATATGAGAAAAGTATTTAGTAAAATAATAGAGTAATATATTTTAGGCAGTCAAATATGTATAAGGCTTAGGATGAGAGAACATATGGTATTTTGGAAGAAATAAAAGGAAAGAACAGTGGGATTTTGAAAGTCAATAGGGAGTGACTCAAGATACAGCTGGAGAAATACAGGATCCACAAGAGTATTTCTTGTAAAATGCACTGTTCTTAAAAGGCTTTTCCTTCAATTACTCCTTCCAATCCTGTTTTACTCTTATAGGATATATATTTATATATTTTTAAACGACAGCTTATAAGTTATCATCATCATCATCATCATCATCATCATCATCATTTTTTTTGTCTACATATCTGCCCCTGCTTTCTTCTCAACATCACTAATTGCATTCAATTACTACATTTTGTTCTTCATGAAGGTTATCCTTTAATTATTTTTTACATGTAAAAATTGTGAACATTAAACACTATTTAGCTTTTGTTAAAGTGACTTTATATCCTCTCACCCTAGAATATTTTAGCACTATATATAATGTTAGTTTGAGTCTCAAAACCTTTGCCCAGGCCATATGTAGGCAGTAAAGCCCAAGTTGTTAGTTCATGGATCCAATAATTCCACAGAGTAGCTGCAGGAACATTAGCTTCTGAGTCAATGCTATGTCATTCAGCTCTTAATTTTCTTGTGAAATATAAAATTTCCTTTTATTTTGTGACTCCAGCATACATTTCAACAGATATTTTTGTTCTATTTCATCTAGCACTATTTTTTGTGAGTATTATAACATAGTCTACTACTGCTTCACATTACAAGCACAAGTTGCAGTAATAGGGTTTTCTTGACGCTAAAGCTAATAGTTATACCTACTAAATAGCTAGAACAACATGATTTAGAGTATACTTTTTTATAAATAGATGTTTGAAAATATAAAAGGTATAAAAATCATACCTTGATCTATTTTAAAAAATTTTCTCTTCTAGATATTAGGAATAGAAAACAGAAAGACAATTTCAGAAGGATTATAATTGTAGTCTAAATCCTGCCTATCAATTTTATACTGACCCGTAATTTTAACAAGTCACACTTTACACTACATTTGCTTTAACAACTTAAGATCACAGTTTGAATAAATTATAAAATGTAGATATTATCAGATATTATAATTTTTCCAAGTGAGTGGGTGAAATATGCTACCTTATTATATAGTCTTACTTTATGTTTTTTTTTTTAATCACATCTCTTTCTAATGATATTAGTCATACCACTTTCTTCATTAAAATGACTGTTCATAGTTTGGTCAGTCATTTAAGTGGGTTATTTATATGTACATTGATGTGTAGAACTTCTTCAGATAATTTATATATAGTAAACAATTGTACTGTTTGTCTTGTCTGATTGTTTTGTGTTTGGAGAATTGAATTTTATGTGTGGCATAAGTTACAAACATTATTTCATTTTGACATTTCTGCTATGCATAAGTCTTTGCCTTAACTTCACTTATTGAATATTCTTTCTTATTGATCTGTGATGTTTCATGTTTCTATATGGCCTGGGGTCTACTTCTGGTTACTCTGTTCCCTTTAACTCATTGGCAATCACTATATTAATATAACACTCTCTTACATATCAGGGCATGGTCTAAGTTTTTATTCCTGATAGAAAAAGTCTCCCAACCATACTGATTTGTCTCATCCTTGTTGAACCAGTGAGATCTGTTATTTAATGGAAATTTTTGAATAATGCTGCCCTGTTTTTCAAAATATCCTACTGCAATTATTTTTATTTCATTCAGAAACAATACCTTTAATTTATATGGGAATAAATCCCCAATTAAGTATAGATAGTCTAACAACTCACTGTGAACATAATTTTTTGCATACCACTTATGCACATTGTTTGGAAAATTTACTACTAGGAAACTTATAAATGGTATATTTTTATAACACTAAGAGGTGTTTTAAATGTTGGTCTTATTCTTTAAAAAAACATATGTCTTGGTTATTTTATTAGAGATTCTGACTGAATTTTGGACAATTTTAATTATCTCTATTTATTTTTATTTGAAGAACAGAAGACAAATTGTATAAGCTTACCTAATAAAAATGTAGTCAATTCCTTATAGATAATAATCCCTTTAGAGTAACCTAGGTATTTGACCTTATTAATTGTTTAAAATCAATTAGCTTTTTAAAGTCAGTGCTATTCCATTGCTTAAAAGATTGTTATCTTCTCTTTACATTTTATTTTATATCTAAATTATGGCATTTATGAAAAAAGCAGTTTTCAAATATATTCAAAGCATACATGAGATCCCTTATTTATCTTATTTTCCTGCATATGTTTTCTCCTATATTCTGAACTTTAATCTTTAATACATACAAAACAGACATAGCCATATTGACAAATAATCTTTATATTTCTTGTTAAAATAATTAATAACTTTATTTCAATGAAAACAATCCACAATGTTTTAACATTTTATTTGGTGCCGTCAATATAGTCAATCTCAAACTAACATCACTTTATGTAAATAAACTAATGTATTTACTGTGGTATTTAGCAAATATCATATTCATTTACTGAAGTGATATTAATAATATAGCACAAAATAAACGTCACTGTCTCCTTAATATCATTTATTGCAGGTTAAAAGAATTTGACCGTCCAAAAAATATGTTCACAAATATATACAATTTATTTGTGATTTATATAATTGAGTCCTATAACATTATTTTACAACATAACCTACTTTTTAAAAAAGCAAGAAAAAAAAGGAAAACATTACTTAGCAATTAGAAGTTCCATGATGTAAACATCACCTTTTCAGAATAAATTATTAAAGTTTGTCATAAGATACAGGTATAAATTTGCTATAAATTTTAGACATTGGGATGTGCTGCTTTAATAAAGAGGAGTACTGTACAGGGTGAAGTGAATAATGTTTGTATCAAACTCCAATTCTTCACTGTAAAGAGATAACCCATGTTAATGGTCATCAAATGACACTAATTCCACAAAATCAAAATGTGTCTACCATCCCTCATTCCTTCTAGACATTTTTTCTAGATATTTTTTTCTAGACTTTTTTTTTTTGAGACGGAGTCTTGCTCTGTCGCCCAGGCTGGAGTGCAGTGGCCGGATCTCAGCTCACTGCAAGCTCCACCTCCCGGGTTTACGCCATTCTCCTGCCTCAGCCTCCCGAGTAGCTGGGACTACAGGCGCCCGCCACCTCGCCCGGCTAGTTTTTTGTATTTTTTAGTAGAGACGGGGTTTCACCGTGTTAGCCAGGATGGTCTCGATCTCCTGACCTCGTGATCCGCCCGTCTCGGCCTCCCAAAGTGCTGAGATTACAGGCTTGAGCCCCCGCGCCCGGCCCCATCCCTCATTCCTACATCTCTTATTTTAGCATAATAAAGGAAGCCTATAGCATCCCCTAATTCTCATTAAAAAAATGCTCTAGAAACACATCTATACAATTCTCCCAGTAATTACGTTGATCGGGTAATAAATGTGCCATAATTTTATATCAACTTAAGCATCAATTGACTTAACATATTCCCATCATGACAACTGTTGAAACATTTTCAGAGAAAAACAGTTTCTTAATCCACATGTCACCAACTAATTTTACTCTAAAATGCAGATAACTTTTTAATTATCTCAAGTATCATAACTAAAAATAAATAGATTTCATTATAGGAAATCTCTAAATAATTGGCTCTAAGTTGTACCCATTATAAAATCATCCAGTATGTAGAAGAGAGAAATATTCTCATCAATTGTTATAATTCATGTTCAGAAGTTTGAACCAATGTAACTCAATTACCATATAGAGTATAACCTTTAAACATAAATAGCCATAGTTCATCTTGTATTGCTCAATTTATGGCATAAAACAAATTTTTCTAGGTTCATAAGTGGGGTGATGCCTTAAGAATTATAATTATTACAGATTAATTCAAAAACAGTGTACAAAGCCATTTCAGCGAAACAATCCTGAAATTTGTTCTTAGAAAACCTGCATTTCCAAAAAACTTGCATTAACAACTACATTCTTAATATCAGTGCAAAAATAACCAAAACTTAGAGAACAGATTTTTAATTTAGGAATGATCTTCTAAAATTCTATTACATTGCTAAACACATTTTTTAATAGGAAGAAGCTAAGCACCATTTATAAGGGTACTTAACTCACTTTATTTATTAATTAAATAATTATTGTTTATTTTATGTGTTTATTTTTATTTTGAATTTGAAAAATCTAGCATAGCATAGAGTTGACACTATTATTTCATTTTAAACTTAAAGTAAAACCAAGAATTAATTATTGCTAATCCACTTTTGTATATTGGGAAACCAACCCAAGTGAATTTCCAAAGTCACATAGCTAATAAATAGCTAATCTGGCCATCACATACCAGCCAACTGATGTGAATGTGCAGGTTCTTAATTATGTCACTTTACTGCCTTTTTGAAAATAGTGCATTATTGGTATAATAACCTAAAATTATCCGTTTATATATGTAATATATAAAGATACGTATATATACGTGTGTGTATATATATTTGTGTAGCAATAGACATTGTGTTGCAGAAAGAACATTAAAGCTAAAAAGACAACACTACAATTATTGCTCAGTAATTTACTGGGTGTGAAAAACAGGTTAAACCATATCATTCTTCTAATTCATTTTTTTAACATAAATATAAGTTCATGCTGGACATGCTTTTATCTGACTTTAATATGTTGGAGAGAATGTATCTTTATTCACACTCTTTCACACAATAATGGCTATAAGTAAAGCAATTTATATCTAATATTAAAATGTATTACTTTAATCTTGATTTGATCCTTGAGCTCTAAATCTAACTACTAAGCCTATGCATCTACTCGGATGTCTATACAAGCATGTGAAACTTCATGTTCCCAAAACAGGCCATATCTTTTACAATCCCTTCCAAACATGCTCCAGTTCCAGAATTACCAGCCTCAATTTAGAATACATGTTATCTATATATTTACTAAAGACGCAAACTTCAAAGGTATCTAGATTCCATTAACTCCTTCAGCTTATTTAGTCAGTCTTCTGGTCTGTGAGTGTGCAACTCATTATTTCAAAACCTTACCCCAATCCAAGCCACTATATACTTTTCTCTATATAATTCAAAAGGCTCCTAATTCATCTACCTCTTTCCACTCTATGTCCCAAGTCAATTTCCAGTAGAGTGGTATTTTAAAACTAAATCATTTTTAAAGTATCCTTTTACAAAAAGATAATTAAAAGACATACAAAAATATTTTTAAAAAATAGGGCAGTAATATATTGAGTAACTTACCCTAAGTAAAATCCAAAGTTTTACTGTGACATGAAAAATTCTGAAGGGTCTGAGCATCCTGTCTATCACAGCAGTCACATCACCCAGCAAAGAGGAATCAGTCCTTCAGATTGAACCATAAGAACTGTCCTGTTTTCCTAATTATTTTAACACACCAAATGCATTCCCATCTCAAGTCATTTGTCTTTGCTGTTCAAGATTTCTACAAAGCAATTATTGAAAGGATTTTAGTAGTTCATTCCTATGTATTTGTGTGGTCACAGCTCAGGTCGGTCAGATGTTCCCATACACTTAGGAACATATTTTTTATATTTTTTATTTCTCTCTCTCTCTCTCTCTCTCTCTCTCTCTCTCTTTCTCTCTCTCTCTCTGTCTCTCTCCTCTGTCTTCCTCTACTTTTTATCTGGCCAAAATCTGGAATTGTTTCATGATTTTTGAAGCTCCTCTGTCTAGATGGGAGATAGAGCCTGATTCCTAATATAATAGCTGGAAACCCCGAACATTATGTCCTCAATTTCCCATGTACCCTGCACTGACATAATCTTAGCTCATCAGATGCATTCGTTTTGAATAAAGTTTCCTAGTGACTCTCAAGAGAATACAAAATCTGTTCTGAGAGACATAGTAGAAGCAGCAACTATATTAAGTTTCCAGGGTAGGCAGCATCAGCAGTGCTGGTGCTGTGATTCTGCAGTCACACCAGCAGCACCAGGGCCAGGTGCTAATTCAACATCTTTGCCGTTGCTGTGTTTCTGGCTGCATAGTCTCACTCTTCATTTCTGTGCTATTTTCTGAACTTAATTCACCAGACTTCTCAAAGATTCTTTGAGTATTCCCACATCTACATAAATTTTCCATTTAAATGAGAAACAGCTTCAGTTGCTCACAGAGACCCCCAGACATTGTCTAATCCATTATTCAATTTTACATTTTTTTCTGACAATGTATTAATATATAAAATCCTCTTATTTATTGATTTGTTTGTTTTTTTCATGAATTTTCAATGTTTTATTCTAAATCTGCCATGGTTAAGCAGACTGTCATAAACTTCTGAACACCAAGATGAGAGTGATGCTGCATGTTTTTACCACATAGCCTCTTCCTTCCTTAGTACAACCTTTGGTTTAAAAAAAACATGTGCTTCTCTTGAGAAATCAGTATATTTTTAAACATTGATTTAAAAACGTACAATTGCACATTCTGTTTGTTTTGTCTGCTTTTTAATTAATTGATGTTATTCAGGAACACTGAAGCTGAACTGTGGGTAAGTAATAGTACAAGGTATTCAATATTACTACTGAAATGGATCAGCAGAATTAGGCAGGGAATATAGTGTTTTTGAATTACATGAAATAATTATACAGAAAAGCAAGTGAAATTTGAACTTCAGAAAAACAACACTTGTTTTTTCTTATAATGCAGGTATTCCCTGTGAATACTGGGGGAACATACTTGTACTAAAAAACTTTTTTGTTGTTTACTGAAATTGAAATGTAACTAGATATTTTACGTTTCATCTGGCAACCTTAGAAGGGAACCACAATATTTTTACCAAGAGAACATGAAGTTCAAATGAAGTCAAAATTTATTTTCAACATATATACGAATCAGTAGTTTATGCACTATTTTGCATTTTCAATCTTTATCTTATTTTGTGATACAGTGGAATTTATATCAACTTCTTTCCTAAGATACTAACTTATTTTCTCTTGATTTAGACTATATTTATTTTCAAAACTTGTGTATTGCCAGAGAATGTCACAGGATGCCCTCTTTTTTAAAATTTTCTTTTGAGACAGAATTTCCCTCTTGTTGCCCAGGCTGGAGTGCAGTGGCGCGATCTAGGTTCGCTGCACTCTCCGCCTCCCGGGGTCAAGCAATTCTCCTGTCTTAGCCTCCCGAGTAGCTGGGATTACTGGCACTTGCCCACATGCCCCACTAAGCGTCTGTATTTTTAGTAGAGACAGTGTTTCATCATATTGACCAGGCTGGTCTCAAACTCTTGACCTCAGGTGATCCACCCACCTCAGCCTCCCAAAGTGCTGGGATTACAGGCGTGAGCCACTGCATCTGGCCACAATGCCCTCCTGTGTATCAATCTATTTATTATTTAACCAGGAAGAAAAAAAAAAACTAATGTGAATCTTTTGTTGCTAATGTTCTAAAATGATTTATACAGTTTGAAGAAAATAAAATGAAAAACTGTATATTCATATTAAACTTTCTTTAATCGTTATTTAAATTCAAAAGTATGTATGGAATCTGGCTTTTTGCTCTACATGTTTCTGAGAAGTTTCCGAACTGGTTGTGAAAATTATTCACAAATTGTTCATCTTCCAAAAAATGTAGCACTTAAACCTATTACCTAGCCATAAATTAAGGTTTTATTATTTTCTTTTTTCTCTTAGTGACTATTTGTGTTTCTTTTATGAGACTGTGTGTTTAGACAAATTCAGTTTCATCCTAATGATTTCATATAATCTTTGAGATACTTGAACTTTTCGACTATTAACTTCGTATACTGGATATGTTAATTAGCCTCAATGGCCTTTTCTTCCCCACTTCTGACACTCCACTTGCCACTCTGGACTGATTCATAAGTCATGCCTTTTATGAGACTTAATCTGTTGTAGAGTAGTAAAACAAATAACTAAATGAACAAAACCACCTGAACAGTGTTATATCTCTCATGCATTATTAAAGAGACAACAATTTTTTTTTTTTTTTTTTTTTGCTTTTCTATAAAAAAAAAAGCCTTTCACTTATGTCCTTGGATGATTTCCATTTTCTTTAGATATACTAAAGGAACAAAGCACAACAATAACAAGTCTTAATCAAAATTTCTGTAAATGTACTTTTAATTCATCGTCAGGGAACCTCTGATTTTACTATTCAATTCACAGTCCTACATAATGAAGTCTGTTGACAAGTATCTTAACCTTTGTCTAAGTCTCAATATCATTTTATATAATTTTTTACAGACATTTCTTAAATGTTCTTTATGAGAAATAAATTAAACTGTATCTATAAATTACTTAGTAATTATCTATAAATTAATATGTGCATGGAGCACATATTAATTAATTTTTGGTAATTGAAAATAAATGTTTCTAGACATTAAATGTAAAGTTATTGTAAAGTCATTTTTATATGATTATAGTTATACTCAATTTTTAAAACAATTGACTTCTTGTGCAAATAACTAGTGCAAATAAATTTAGTACTTGTTAAATAGATGAATGTGTACCCATAGATGGCTTTATATTATCACTTTTGACATATGTGTAGGACTAGTCAAAATGCATAGCTCAGTAGCACAGTTGAGGGCTAAAAATACTAAGGAAATTAGGAAACCCGGGAGTAGTTATTAAGGCAAAAGCTGGAACTTGACGATTAGAAAGTGAATACACACTAAAACAAAATGAAAGCATCTATCATACATAAAGTTAACTGTAAAAGCTCCACTATCTTAGTCTGTTTTCTGTTGCTCTAACAAAATACCTGAGATTATGTAATTTACGAGGAAAATAAGTTTATTTGGCTCACAATTACAGAGACTAGAAAGTCCAATATCGGGCTATCTATCTGTGGAGGGCCTCTTACTGCTTTGACAGTAGGGGAGGGGGTTTATGCAAAAACAAGAAAAAAGAAGGAAAAAAAAAGGAGACCAAATACCTGCTCTTGAGGTATATCTCCTGAGAGGTAAAACTCACTCACTCCCTCTAGAAACTGCATTAATGCCTTCATGAAGACAGATGCCTCATAACCCAAATGCCTCTTAAAGCTCCCACCACCTCTCAAGGCAGTCATATTGACAATTAAATTTCAACATAAGTTTCGGCAAGGACTAACAATATCCAGACCACAGTATTCCATATGAATATGCTTGTTAACCATGAACCTAAGCTATCATGTTTTTTCATTGAATATTTGTAGCATGTAAACATGAGGAAATCAGTCATTTTGTCCATGTCAATTTTTCTTACCTAACTCCAGTCAGAGATGCCAAAATCACTTTCATCAAGAAACTGTTAGTGATGAATCTTATTTATTTAGAAATGAACCGTAAACTGCCGGGTGCGGTGGCTCAAGCCTGTAATCCAAGCACTTTGGGAGGCCGAGGTGGGGGGACCTGAGGTCAGGAGTTTGAGACCAGCCTGGGTAACACGGTGAAACCCTGTCTCTACTAAAAATACAAAAATTAGCAGGGCATGGTGGCACACACTTGTGGTCCCAGCGACTCCGCAGGCCGAGGCAGGAGAACCCTTTGAAACCGGGCGACGGAAGTTGCGGAAAGAGGAGCCGGCGCCACTGCATTCCAGCCTGGGAGACAGAGCAAGACTGTCTCCCTCTCCACCCCCACTCCCCCACCCCCGCCCACCAAAAACAAAACAAAACAAAAAAAAAGAAATTAACCATAAGCAATTTAGATCCTTTAAATTTGTTGGATCTTGTGATATTGGGTATATTCCTGACGACTTTTCAACGTCTAGATAGAAAAGGAAGCTAATGTACCTGTTGTTGATTTAAACAATTTACATCAGTGAAACGTTATACACATCACACATATATTCCAACTCTAAAATATGATACAAAACTAGTAATAGAGACTAACAATATTAGACATATTTTTACATATTTTCCTTCTTCATGTAATGATTTAAAAATTAGCTTAGAGATCCTAAATAAAATTAAATTGTAGATAATACAACTTTTATAACAATGAAGCTTAAAAGAAAATTGTTGAATAACTCATGAGTCATACA
The DNA here is from genome assembly GCF_002776525.5 of Piliocolobus tephrosceles. Classification (NCBI taxonomy): domain Eukaryota; kingdom Metazoa; phylum Chordata; class Mammalia; order Primates; family Cercopithecidae; genus Piliocolobus; species Piliocolobus tephrosceles. Next base: position 51,878,970 of record NC_045434.1, on the reverse strand, counting down.
GAATACAACGCAGTTGATTATATTTTTTTAGAAACTCAGAATTTCATTATATTTTTTAGAATGGCACATTAAATTTAATGCACAAACATTTTATACACATCATGAATATTTATCTATGTAAGCTCAGCTGTTAAGGGCATGAGTAAGTTGCTTATTTTTTTTTTCTGTTTATTAATTCTGTAAAGCATAGTGGAATGATTAAAATGCAGCAGGAAAATGACATATAAAAGAGAGAAGAAAATTTAATAACATTTGATCCAAACAATAGGTTGGAGCATATTACTTTCAATTGATAAACTGACAAATTAAGGACAATTTAAGAATAAAGAACAGTAAGTTTAACATTTATATGTGTTCCAAAATTAAGTCAAGAAGAATGAAGGAAGTAAATCAAATATGCAGAAAAACTAGCACTTTTTTTTTTTTTACTGAATGTGATATGGTCAATTAAAGGTTTGTATGAAAACTATAATCAAAGTTTAGTTTTACCTGAAAACATTATAAAATATATAGAAGGAAAGTCATTGGCACAAAACAAAACAACACACTTTATAGAGATTTTAAGTGAATCACTGAAGTCTTTATTGACAAAAATAGTGAAGTATCAAATTATAACACCTTAAAATAAATAGATAAGATGGATATGAATACACTTATGGAAACATAATTTAAAAGCTTGTTTGAAATAAATAGCTAACGTAAGCAGAACTATAAAGATTGTTAGGCAAACATTTTATAGTAAATAACTAATTTTTTTTTTTTTTTTTTTTTTGAGATGGAATCTTGCTCTGTCACCAGGCTGGAGTGCAGTGATGCCATCTCAGCTCACTGTAACCTCCGCCTACCCTGTTAAAGTGATTCTCCTGCTTCAGTCTCCCAAGTAGCTGAGACTACAAGTAAATACCTAATTTTTAAAATATTAATGAGAAAGTTATTATGCGGTACCTTATTGTTATATCTAATGACCACGGAAGACGTAATGTTTCCCTCAACTTGACCACATTTAGACAAGTTTCTTTTTATTTCTAAGTCCCTGACCTCTGTTTTCCTGGAGTATGTACTGCTGAAAACTTGGAATTGTTAAGTTCTTTCTTTCTTTGAAATGTAAATCTTTGAAAAGACTCTTGCTGGCTTTAAAACCCAAGTGTGTCTTCTGTAAGGATGTGGGGGCCATGCCTTTCAAAGGTCATCACCAAGAAACAGAATGGACATATTTTAGTCTCTGTGGAAGGCAAGCCTCTACCTAAATTTAGTGGGTGTCTTGCTCCATGTTGTAAAATTACCTTCTTAATGAAGACTTGAGAAAGTTTACTTTTCCTTTGAGTAAGGCCAGTTAGAAATGCAGAGGGTCTATTTTCCACCTCAGTGCAAAGCTCTCCCACCCTTTGTTTTAATGCAGTTCAGTTCTAGTCTCTCAGCTGTTGCAATAGTCTTGAATACAGTCGTTTTTCAAACCTGTTTAACTTTGCCCAGTGCACTTTTTACTATGTAGTAGCGTGTCTACTAAGTAAATGTAAATAAAAGAAGTCATCTTGCTAATTAGAATAAAAAAACTGCTTTTCTTAATTATCTAGGTAGACAAAGCAAAATTGCTAGGCAGAATTATTTCAAAAATTACCTATTTTTTTAACTTGATTTTGCTTGAAGGTAAAATGGTTAAGTGCTTGTTCATAATGTAAACTACAGAAATAGTCTGTGATAAAAAGTTCCAGTGAAAAGAACCAATTGATTTACTTCATCAATTGTATATCCAATATTTTTATCATTTATCAATGTAAGTTGTGACTAGGAGTTAATTATTCTCAACAACTTTTTTAGTAATAATAAAATAAACATTTAATGAGAAAATATATATATTGCATATTATATATATATATATGTGTGTGTGTGTGTGTGTGTACATACAGTTGTTTATTTTCTCTGAGATTCCCTTTTACTGGCTTACGGATTTCTTCTAAGTTACTTGAGCACTATATTCCATGTTGTATAAGTTTATGTTAAGTAAACTAATACATTTAGATGTCGATTTTCAGAATTCATGTATTCCAAGATAATGGCAATATTTATTTGTATATTGATGCTGTTACCACAAAGGGGTATGGATCCAGACCCTAGAGAGAGTTTTTGGATCTTACTTAAGAAAGAATTCAGGGCAAGTCCACAGTGTAAAGTGAAAGCAAGTTTATTAACAAAGTAAAGTAATTAAAGAATGGCTACTCCATAAACAAAGCAGCCCCGAGGGCTGCTGGTTGCCCACTTTTATTGCTATTTCTTGGGGTGGATTATTCATTTTTCCCCCTTTTAGACCATATAGGGCTACTTCCTGATGTTGCCAGCCATTTGTAAACTGTCAAGGTGCTGGTGAGAGTGCAGCTGTGATGAAGTCCAGAGGTCACTCTCATCACCATCTTGGTTTTGGTGGGTTTTGGCTGGCTTCTTTACTGCAACCTGTTTTATCAGCAAGATTTTTATGACCTGTATCTTCTGCTGACCTCCTACCTCATCCTGTGACTTAGAATGCCTAACCATCTGGTAATGCAGCCCTGTAGTTTTCAGCCTTATTTTACCAAGCCTCTACTCTAGATGGAATTGCTCAGCTTCAAAGGCCTCTGAGAATGCCATGACAAATTGTAATTAGCTGAAACATAAAATATATGGAAGTACAGAACCATATTAGTTAATTACAGGGGCTGGCAGTGTCACAGGAATGTGCTATGGAATGAGAAACAAAATTATTAATTAGAAAACCCCAAGGAAGACAAAAAAGGCATATTAGAAAGCAAAAGGAAAAGGTGAATGAGATGAAAAAGTAAATCAAGAAGTAAAGAACAGGAAAGTTGAAGAAAATTGGAAGTTTCCATATACATCTTGAAAAAAAAAGATAATGTGGGATAGGACTTGAAAACAATAGAGCAGAGATTAGTCATTGCGTTTATACTTCTGTCTTTTCCAGCAATTTACCTAAACACATAATTTAACTTCAGATAGAAAGTTAAGTTGCTATCTTTGGAATAGTGAATCGTATGTATATTATGTATGAATTATATTATTTTAAACAACTGTCATTGTAGGCCACACGTCCATGGCTATCAAATCCTGTTGATTGGAATGGATGTGTTCAGTTTTAGAAAGTGACTAGAATGTAGTACTCAAAAGAACTATATAAATAAGGAATGAAGTGAAATGGAACAAATGTATTTTTAATAACTCTGATAAAATAAATATTAATTTGAAAATCTCACTGTGCCATCTTTCTGTTCTGTCAATGGACATTGTATTAAATATCTTATACAAAATAAACAGTAAATTTTCATGGGAAGGTCAGATATTACATTGTACAGCATATTACTGTGTACTTCTGTAATTCTACTGTTATATTTTTGAGATTGCCTGATTTAAAATGGCTAATGTATTACATTAACAGAAATGAACTATCTTCTTTTATGTTAATCATTGCAAATATTAATTAATAAAACCTGATTCCATAACAGTGGTTGTACAGCAAAATAAACAAACAAAAAAAAATCAGTCCTTTGAAGATTTACATTGTCAGTTGCAATAATTTTCTTTCTCCCACAATTAAAAACTCTTAATTAATATTTTACAATACCTTGTGATTTATGCTGACATATTAAGATGGGATAAAATGCAGTACCTTGAGCTTCTTTCTCAATAAACATTCAGGATGTCCACAAACATATTTCTTTATTGTAATTATTGATTTATAAAAAGGAAATCTTGTTATTGAAGATATTATTATGAAAATTATAATAACTTCCTTCGCATTCACATGCTTTTTCTACTTGTGTTAATGCTAATGAAGGTCAAGGGATTTATTTTCACAGCACTATATTAAAAACATGTCTTGATTTGAATTTACTATACAAAAACTCTACCAACTGAAATAAGCTGTTTAATGTGATTAGCAGTTACATAGGCCTTTCTTTGTCAATAAAGGTGAGACAGCCAGGTGCGAGGGGCTCCCTGGAGAAACTCCAATCAGTCTATCCACTGAGGTGGAGCCTTGGGAACTTATCAACATTTGCAGCAGGGAGGAGACTGGCCCCTCCTCTTCCTGTGTGGAACCTGGTATTCCAATTCCCAGGCAGGAAGCACTCTAGCAGGGCAGTCTGGCCTTGGAGAGGATTCCTATTTCCCCTGTTCTCCCCTTTTCACCCAACAAAATCCTGCTTTACTCACACTTTAAACCATCTGTGAGTCTAAATTGTCATGGCCCTGGATGGACAAGAATGCCGTCTTTAGCTGAACTAAGAAAAAGTCCTGCAACAAAGGGTTAATATGTCTAGCTTTATGATCTTAGCATATCTAGAACTATATTTCATAAGTAAGTTGTAAATTAATATGTTTTAATAGAATTTTGTTTTATGCACTACGATATCAATTATTTATCAAAGTATATTCCTTAGTTAATTGTGGGAATTGGAGTAAACAACAGCTAACCCAACAAAATAATATTTACTTCCAAAGAACATGTTTCATTTGCTTACTTATATATGATTTTATAACTATGTGGCAAAACCACAGTATATTACACACATATATGAAAGCAATAATCTACCTGAATGACATATATAATTGTTATACATATATAACACTATATATAAACAAAATATCCATATAAATATATATACATATTGTTTTGTTTTTTGAGTTACTTGTATTTAGTGTTGTTTATAGACAGATAGTTTTGGAGGATAAGAAGTCTCTCTTACATTCAGCACTGTCATTGAACTTTCACAGAAGATGCTAAGTAAATGTGTGTCAAATTAATGAATGTGCATTACCTTAGAAAAGAACATTAATGAAACTGATCATTAATATGCAAGTGTATTCTCAAAAAAATTATATGTCTTTTCCCATCTCATTTTCTTAAGAAGGACTTATGTGCTCTTGAAAATGTGAAAAAATTAGAGAAGCACATACACACACACACACACACACACACACACACACACTTATGATCCTCTTGCCTCTGAAAACAGATAATTTGTTAAAAAATAAAAATGTAACTCTATAATTAATCTTAAACTGCCTAGCTGATGATAGAAAATTACTCTTCTAACATTTTATTAATGATGGAGAATTATTCCAACCAAGTACTGCATAGAATATTTGCACATTTAATTTATAGGAAAGGTTAATTGCATTGCTCTGTTAGTATGACCTGCTTCAATGCTGAATCAAGGGAACATAAATGATTTTTAAGTACACAGCAAGAAAGTGGATTTTCCCTTAGGGTTACTCCTAACACTTTTGTGCTCAGTGAAGCAATAAGAGATGTTACATATCTCTATTGTGATTGTTCTCAACATCCCTGAAGTTTAAGACCTAAAGATCAGGAGACAAAAATTAATAAATGGATTCTCATGCAAGCATCTAAACAAAGAAGTAATATTAGTGGCTTTCTTCTTTAAAAAAAAAAAAATTGTGTTTGTGTGTGTGCACGTGTAAATCACCTGTAACCTGAACATACTGTGATAATGCCTTGGGTCACGAGCTGAAAGTGATACCTTACACTTTTCTATCAAATTGTCAAGATTCTACTCTATTCAAGGTAATTTTTCTTATAATTATACTTTCTTTTTTAAAGAAGAGTAACTCTAGCAAAAATGTTCAATATTGGAGTAAATGTAATTTAAAATAATATGTGTTACATAGCTGCTTCTAAGATTTAAACACACAGTTGCTGACAGTGATGTAAATGATACTTGATATCATTTAAAAGCTTGTGTTGATATTTGTTAGGAGATTTTCTTTTTTCTTTTTCTTTTTTTTTTTTTTTTTTTTTTGAGACAGAGTTTCACTCCTGTTTCCCAGGCTGGAGTGCAATGGCATGATCTCGGCTCACCGCAAACTCTGCCTCCCAGGTTCAAGCGATTCTCCGGCCTCAGCTTCCCAAGTAGCTGGGATTACAGGCCTGTGCCACCACACCTGGCTAATTTTGTATTTTTAGTAGAGATGGGGTTTCCACATGTTGGTCAGGCTGGCGTTGAACTCCTGACCTCAGGTAATCCACCCACCTGAGCCTCCCAATGTACTGAGATTACAGGCGTGAGCCACCACTCCCAGCCCAATGCCTTTTTTCTTGCCTATTGATTTCCCAGTTCAATTCTGGCAAGTGACTTATTATTAAAAACGTTGGATTTGAAACTTTGAAAATGTGTGAATGTGATGTATATACTTGAAGACAGAAATGAAAACCAAATACCTCATGTTCTCACTTATAAGTGGGAGCTAAACATTGGGTACACATGATCATAAAGTCGGGAACAAAGGTCACTTGCTACCACTAAAAGAAAGAGGGAGGGAGGAAAAGGGGCAGTGGTTGAAGAACTAATTATCTATTGGGTACTATGCTCACTACTTGGAAAATGAGATCAATCACACCTCAAGCCTCAGCATTACACAACATACTCATGTAACAAAACTGCACATTTAGCCCCTGAATCTACAATAATTTGAAATTTATAAAAAAGTAAACTACAATAAATTAACAAAGGAAATGACACTAAGTTTATTCCTTTACTATGAATCACTTTTATTTTAATGACTCCTTAGTTCATATACAAAGAAATTATGAGTATAAGGGAATTGGTTATGCTACTCTTATGACTACATATAGTATTAAAGAGTAGCATCAGGATGCTAACAAACATTACTATTGCAGTTTTAATTAGTGTGTGTATGTGTATGTGTGTGTGTGTGTGAAGTCCTCATTCATGAATACTTTCAGAAAATAAAAATCAACAATCAAACCCACTTATTTTTTTTTTTACAAGGAGCTTCGGCATACCAATTATTCCCACCTTGAACTTCGTTTCTTTTCTTTTTTTTTTTTTTTTTACATAAAAACACAGAACAACTATTCTATTGATTTTAAAATGATTGCATCCCTTCAGTAATATGTAGGAGCTGGTTCAAAATATATAAAGTCTGCTTAATTTTATCCAATTTTAGTAAAGGTTTTGTGATACCATATTGAGATTGTAATTATTTCATTAATGAGACTGAACATTTTTTCATTTGGTTATTTGCCATACATTCATCTTCATTAATTATAATTCTTATTCTCATTATTGTCACCATTAATGAGATTATAATCAAACCAATACAACAGTGGATGAAAGATTTGAACTAGCATTTCACTAAAATATTTTGGATAATGTGAAATAATTTGAAAACAAATGAATATTTGCATTTCAAGTATTTCTAACATAATGACTCTGCAATTTGCAAAGATAATTTAGAGCAATTGTCTTACTTGTAGTTTAGAAGACTTACTGAATTATCAAATGCCGGCGAAAACAGAGATAAGTGACTATACTGACAACTTTTTTCCTCCTGCTTCTCTAGCTTTAATCCTCCTACCCAGTTGTATACCATGCACTTTTCCTTTTTTTTTTTTTTTTTTTTTTTTTTCAGATGGAGTATTGCTCTGTTGCCAGGCTGAAGTACAGTGACGTGATCTTGACTTGCCGTAACCTCTGACTCCCTGGTTCGAGTGATTCTCCTGCCTCAGCCTCCTGAGTAGCTGGGGTTACAGGCACACGCCACCACACCCAGCTAATTTTTGTATTTTTAGTAGAGATGGAGTTTCACCATGTTGGCCAGAATGGTCTCGATCTCCTGACCTCGTGATCTCCCCACCTTGGCTTCCAAAAGTGCTGAGATTACAGACATGAGTCACTGTGCCTGGCCGCACTATTCTCTTTTTCAATGAATGGAACATAAATTCATCCAGCCTACCAGAAATTCATTTTCTATGGTGAACTACTGTTCTGCAGTTGTCTGCTGAAGTAGATATCCAGGTTGTGGGGTGTGTTGCTAGTCATACATAGAGTTATCATCGAATAAACAATGCTAGACCTGGATACTTGTGTTTACTCTGCCTTGGGACTGTATGACATCATCATTGTTGCTCTGCTTAGCCCATTCTCTTAAAGAGCCTCAGAGCAGACTGTTCAGATAATATAGGTACTGTGGTTCCAACTGGATCCCCTAATTGCTGAGAAGATCATTATATCAAAACAATGGTTGAGACATTTTGATTCACAACCATGGCTATGGATGGTAATGTGTATGAGAAGATCTACTAAAAATAGGTTAAGGAACTGAGAAGCCCAGGTATCGATAAGGATGTTGAAATAGTCAAGATAATTGTCAGGGTGTTTGTTGTGGAAATATTACTGAGAGAACAAAAAGTATTTCTACAAGGGTATCTGTAGATCAACAGTTAAAGAGTGATATGGTTAGATGGCATGATTTTAATGTTGCCAAGTTGAAAGGAGAATATATAAGATAATAAGAATATATGAGAAGAAAACCAACAACCCAATAGAAAAGGTATGTTATTGGTATAAATCTGTAAAAAGCTTCTTAAACATAGTTATTGTAAAAGAAAACTATTGAATTTAATCTAAAATGAACTATTGTATATGAAATCAGAATTGGAGAACCAAAAACTTTATAACAACATATTTCAAATTATTAATTACAGCAAAAATTTCACAGAAGGCTGCTTATAAAATAAATTTGCATACTATTTATGGAGGTAAATTCAATGAACTTTTTCAATTTAAAGATAAATGCTTACACATTTGACCCAGCAATCATAAAATTTAATCCTAAAATAATGCACACATATATGTGTATAATGAATATAGAAAATATTCCAGCCAACTAAAAATCTAAGAAAGAGATTGATTAAACATATTATGTTACACCCACATAATGGAATGCAATGTCATAATTTTTTTAAATTAATTACTTTTAAGTGTGCTGAAATGATATAACCATCAAGCCATACTGATAAGGAATAAAATAAATCTACCAATGAGACATAGATTAAGCTTCCATTAGTTTATAAAAATATATATATGTATATAAGAAAGTATGTATACTTACATATTTATATATAAGTATAAATGTATGTATACATATATGTATATATGATAATACATGTGTATATAAGAAAGTATACAAATATATAAAAAAGTATATTATAAAGTATACAAGTATATGTATATATACTGTCTTATAAAGTAATGATAGCTTAATCTATATCTCCTTGGTAGCTTTATTTTTTATTTTTTATTTTTTTTGAGATGGAGTCTCTCTCTGTCATCAGGCTTGAGTGCAGTGGCACGATCTCGGCTCACTGCAACCTCTGACTCCCGGGTTCAAGCAATTCTCCTGCCTCAACCTCCCGAGTAGCTGAGATTACAGCCACATGCCACCACAGCCAGATAATTTTTTTTTTTTTTTTTGTATTTTTATTAGAGACGGGGTTTCTCCATGTTGACCAGGATGGTCTTAATCTCCTAACCTCGTGATCCACCCACCTCAGTCTACCAAAGTGCTAAGATTATAGGCATGAGCCACTGCATCCAGCCAGTGGCTTTATTTTATTGCTACCAGTATGTAACAATAAAATATATCCCATATTCCATCACATTTCCCATACTCTGAAATTATCAATCTATAAAATTTATTACATTATAAAATATTGTACATTTATTGCATAAAATTTTATTGTATAAATTTATTATGTTAAAAAGTTAATTTACATTAAAAATATTGGATAAAATTTATTACATTAACAATTATTATAAATTTATCATATTATTATTACATTGTGCTAATTTATAAATAGTTTATTAGAAATTATTTGCTAATAAGAATTGTCAGCTGGGTGCAATGGCTCATGCCTGTAATCCTAGCTACTCAGGAGACTGAGGCGAGAAGATGGCTTAAAGCCAAGACACTTGAGAACAGCCTGGGCAAAATAGAGAGATACAGTCTCCAAAGATAAAAATAAAAATTAGTCAGACATGGTGGTGAGTGCCTATTGTCCTAGTTACTCCTGAAGTTGAGATGGGAGGATCATTTGAGCCCAGAAGTTCAAGGATTCGGTGAACTATGATCCCACCACTGCACTCGAGCCTGGGTGAGTTGTCCCTAACTTAAAAAAGAGAAAAAAAGAAGAATTGTTCTCTGCATTTCATAGAAATAAGGTAATTATTTAGACATCATACTGGTCCTCAATTAAACAAACATATTCGTCTGAAGAGATGTAAGTATTCTAATAGGTTTATGATCAAACTGAACCTGAACCTTAGCAAGCAAAAAGAAAAAGAAGAATAAACTATCTCTGAGAAGCTGCGAAAAATGTTCCCAGAGATGACTGTCAAAATAATTAACAAGCAGCAATTTTTCAGACAGAGAAAATAAAAATTCAATCCAGGTTAAGCTGAAAAGTTACCAGCAGAAAGACCTGGTGGAAATGTGAACAACTGTGGTGATTTGAAAAGACCGGAATCACTTCAGCATCATTTAAAAATGATAATATTATTCATATAAGATGTGGAGCTGAGAAAATATCAGACTGAAAAAAGCAGTAGAGTATAAATGGTATTATATCCCTTATTATTACACCCAGTCTTTATTTAAAAGGCTATTGAAAATGGTTTAAATGTAAAATATTAAAAATTCTTAATTTGGTGTTTGATATAGAAAGATTAAGGTAACAGTATGGTGGATGATTTCTAAGGGATTAAACTAAAAAAAAGGGGATATCCACTAAAATGTCACTATAAAATTTCAGGGAAATAGAATAATGGGAGAGCCATATGAAATAAAGTAATAATGCAAGATTTAGAGTGATTGATGAATATGAACAACTAGTGGCATATGACAGTTGAAATATTCTCACTTGATCTGATGGCTGTGGGTTAATTCTGTAAGTATAAGGGAATGAGAAAGATTGGAAGAACAACATTTGCAATTTTTAAACTTCAAGTACTAGATAGTATCCAGTGATAGACATGCATCACATAGATCTTGCAAACTTCTTGAAGGGTCTTTTACAATAATGCTTTTATGTTTCATCTAAATAACTTCATCAATAACTGTCCCAGTCAGATTTCTGAATGAAACATTGTTAGACAATTTTGCATTTTATACCAAAACATATTATTCACTTTCTAGCTATAAGTAATAAAGTGAATATACTGAATACTTTTTAAAAAATTGTTTAAATATCCTGGTTTTATCCTTTTTAAATTAAATGGTATCCAAATATACCTGTAGATTAACTGAAATTCATTTTCTATAAAATAAATTCTAATATCAGAATTGACATTTATCAAAATATTTAATAAAGTATTTAGAAATTTCCAATTTTCATCAGTGCCTAACATCAGAACTTTAAAAAATAATATTATACAGTTGACATTGTAATACCGAAAATTTTATCTTATTGCAAATAGTTCTCTGGAAGCAGGCATTTATGTTTAAATAAGGTATTCTGGGCATTAAACATGTTTTATATTTTCATTTTAATATTTACAATGACTTGAAATACAGTTTTTTTAAAAAGGATAAATGTGTATGTTATTAAAGCTATAAAATTATAACAGATATCTGAACTTAGGAATGCTAATGATAATATAATATAAATGGTAAGAAGTTAGCCCAGCCTATACATATGCTTATCATAGTCCAGGCAATAACATATATGCTTATTCATAACATTCTTACGGCAACCCAAAAGGCATATTAGTATTTTTTTTAATTTGTAAATGAGAAAAGTAATATACAAGGAGATAAAGAAGTTTGCGTAAATTTACAGAGTAGCAAGTAGTTGGTCTAAGAATCAAACAGTCCCTAGAGTTTATGTGTTACTTCTTATGCCAAACTGCATTACTAATGTGGAAATCTGATAAGGCCTGACGGAAGCATTCTTGTAATCTGTAATTATTTTGAATATTTGAAATATTAAAAATGCAGAAAGAATATTGTAGCTATGGATTTATTGTTTTTAAAATTTTTCCATTCAATTTGACAATATGATTTCCTCTGAATTATGTAAAAACTAATTACTAAGGCAATCCTTTGGTTTTTCATACTGACATTACACACTCCCCACTCTCATTTCATTTTTTTTCTTCTTCCATAGTAAAAGAAATTTAGCATGACAAATTGCTATTTGGTGGCAACTAAATTTTCTCATTTTCTTCTTTGTGGCTAAATATGCTTATAGAACTGAGTTCTGGTCTTTGAGGCATGTGGCTAGCAACAACTGGTGCTTAATACAGATCTTGTCCTTAAAGTCATTAACTTTTTGTTTTCTTGGTCCCTTGCATCTTGACTCTTGGCTGGGGAATGAAAGGAAGTGAGGCAGCCATCATGTTCATCCATACAGTCATTATTAGTATATGCAGTGAAAAAATCTCATCTATGAAATGTTTTTCTATTTCTCACAATAAAAATAGTAAAGAAAATCTTTATAAAATTAACTGTAACTAGCAATATTTCACTGAAATTTGATGTATTCCTAAAAGCCAGGCCTTACAGTCAAAAATATATCAGAATCAATCACTCAGTTCTGCATTTGAAACATACCTCTAAAAAAGGCAATAATCATAGTCATAATTTTACGAATATAGTCATAATTCATAAAATTATAGTCATAATTTTATGTCTTGTTAAGAGGTATATCTTTAGTAAATACAGTGAAGTTGTGCCATTCAAAGATTACTTTTGCATATTATTTAGTTTTTTAAAGAGTATTTTTGTTATCACCTTAAAATTATTTTTCATATTATCTCAGTTCTATAAAATTATGGACCATTAAGAAATATTTTAATTAATTTTAATGACATTTAATTATGCATATTTATGGGGTATATTTTGGTGATTCCTTACATATCTATATTGTATAAAGAGCCAATCAGGGTAGTTAGTGTATCTCTGATTCCATGTATGTATCGTTTTTTTGTAGTAAGAACAGTCAAAGCCTCTCTTCTAGCTATTTTGTAACAGACAATATTTTACTATGAACCATAGTCACCCTACTATGCAGTAGAATGCCAGAATTTATTCCTCCTATCTAATCGCAACTTTTTCCCTTTTGACCAACCTCTCCTCATCTTCCTTCCTGCTCTCCAGTCCCCATTAACTATTGTTCTAATCTGCATTGATGATATTAACTTTTCTTTTTTATTGGATTCTTCATGAGTGAGGTCATACAGTATTTGCCTTTCCAGGCTTGGCTGGTTTCACTTAACATGATGTTCTCCAGGTTCATCCTTGTTGTTGCAAATGACAGAATTCCATCCTTTTTGTGGATGAACAGTATTCCATTACTATATGTATGGGATACATGAGATATTTTAGTATATACATTGTGTAATATTCACATCATAGTAAATGAGGTATCCATCATCTAAAGCATTCATCGTTTATTTGTATTATGAACATTCTAATTGTATTACCTCAGTTATTCTAAATTGTGTAACAAATTATTTCTGACTGTAGTCACTCAGTTTTGCTATCAAATACTAGATCATATTTGTTGTATCTAACTATATTTTTGTACCCATTCACCATCCCCATTCCCCTCTCCCACCACCCTTTAGAACCACTGGTAACCATCATTCTCTTTTTTATCTTCTGTACAAGTTTACAATTTCACCAACAGTGTGTACAGTGTTCTATTTTTTCCAAATACTTGTCAATACTTGCTTTCTTTTGTGGTTTTGATAATAACTATTCTATCTGGAATGAGGTCTATCTCACTCTGGTTTTAATTTGCATTTTCCTGAGGATTAGTGATGTCAAACATTTTTTCATATACCTGTTGGCCATTTGTTTGTTTTGTATTGAGAAATGTGTATTAAGGTCTTTTCCCTGTTTTCTTTGGATTATTGGGGTTTTGCAAAGTTTTAAAGTTCCTTATATTCTGGATATTATACCCTTCTCAGATGTATAGTTTGCAAATTTTTTTTCCATTCTGTAGATTGTCCCTTAACTCTGTTAATAGTTTTCTTTACTATGCAAAAGCATATTGGTTTAATATAATCCAATTTATAAGCTTTTGTTGCCTGTGCTTTTGTGGTCTTATTTGAAATAAATAAATAAATAAATCCTTGCCAGTCCAACGTTGTGAAGCATTGTCTATATATTTACTTCTAGCAGTTTCATAGTTTCAGGTTTTACATTTAAGTCTTTAATCGATTTTGTGTTGATTTTTATACAGAGTGAGCAGTAGGAGTATCTACTTTTGTATTATCTTCATTTATTTGTATTATCTTCAACTTCTTTCATCAATTTTTGTAGTTTTCAGTGTAGAGATTTTTCACCTCATTGGTTAAGTTTATTCCTAGATATATTATTTTTTGGAACTATTATAATACATTTTTAATTTTTTTTCTGTTAACTATCACTGCCTAGAAATGCTACTGATTTTTTATTGTGGATTTTGTGTCCTGTGATTTAACTGAATGTTTCTCTTAGTTCTAATAGCTATTCAGTGGAGTCTTTAGAGATTTCCATATTTAAGATTATGTTGTCTGCAAGACATCTTAAGAATCATGTTTTGATTACAATAAATCAAACACTCCATAGCAGCAATGAATAAATGCAATTTGCTATTTACCCAAATAAGTTTCATTATGCTATATTCACCACATTAGTTTAAAAAAAATCAGACCAGGAGACTACAAATTTCAAAAGCATACAAAAATACATAAGTTTTATTTCAATCAACTATATTATGGCAATGTAGCATGGTCAGATATTTCAAGATCATTGTGTCATGTTCGAATGTAGGCACTATTGATTAATGAGTTACGTCCTTGTTTTGTCAAGTAATGATTTGGTTTATCCAGAAAGAGGGACAAATTATTCAAATAGCTCTTCTGGATTCCAAGTTATTAGACACATACACAAAAATAAAGGAAGTAAGGGTGAGATGCATCACTTATACCTACAATTACAAAGTGAAATGAAAGACATAATATGCAAGGTATTTGGCTGATGATAGTCAAGTGATTCTTCAAATATTTTTTCTTTTTTAAATTGCAGATAGATGCACACTCTATATCCAGGATGGCAGAAAAGCTAGTCTAATCTTTACACAGCAACCCAATTAGGTCAGTTTAATGGCTCTTAAGTAATTGTCATGCATCATTTCAATATCTATATGATTTCAGTATTCTATACCCAAAGCAGATGCTGACTAGTAATGGGATTAATATACATTTTATTGCAGACAAAAAGCTATTTCTATAAGTTTGCTACATGACTAAAATGTTTCCTTATGTTATACAAAGGATTAAAAAAAATGTTAAAATGGAATTTGTCGCAAATTCTGCTTACTCTTTCTAAAATTATGCTGAGAAAGTTAACAAAGGCCCCAATGTAGTGCATTGTTGGTGAAATATACTTTGGATTGTAAAATTTCCTTTATATTTTTGTGCCATCCCTTCCTTTATTCCTATATTTTGTAGAATAAAAATGTTATATAATTTTTATAATGGATATGGCATTGTCTTAACAATTAATTGCTGCCAACACATTCACATAGTCATGATTAATTCTCCAAGTAAATGATTAAAAACAATGACTTCTCATTTGGGTGCCTTTATCCTCCAAACATTATAATTATTGTAAAAACTCTCAAAGTATGTTCTGACATGTATAATAAGAATTTAAATAACTGTATTCTGATTATAACAAAAGAGAGAGAATACAACAGATATGGTTGGAATTATGAAAACTCAGTTTTCAGCTGAATCCTAGGTTTTAGATGAACACAGTGAATTCTAAAAAAAAAAGACTGTTTAGCCCAAAATCACTCCACTAAGAAGTAACAGACTTAAAAGCTATAATTTCAACTCTTTATTTCATAGCAGTTTCATACATATAATAGATTATTATGTATACATAATAGAATACATACATATAATAGTTCTTTTACTGAAACCATAACCTCCAAAATATTTGCCACATTGTCTGAAGTTCTCCAAATAAGATGAAGAAATATCATAGGAAAATATTTTATTGAAAATCAATGGGAAGGAAAAATTCATTGTTTTCTAAATGTTGACTTTGTGAACAGCTGACTCCAGGGGCTTGACAGTTTCCATGTCAGCATTTTATCAACAGAAACTTACAAGCAAATACTAGTTATGTCTTTGCTGAAAGAAATACTAAAAAATGTAATCAGAGATTTTTGTTGTCATTAAATAATGAAAACATTTTCTGAAGACCTCCAGTATATGTTATTGATCTTCTCTAAATCTTTTAAAGGATTCAAAATATTAAATATTCATTAAACACATAATGTAGATTTCACATAAAACTTTATGTGCAAGTTTAACGATTTAAACTTTTAAATTAAGGGATAATTTTAATACGTTATTTTAAAACAGTAAATATGAAGTCACTGTTTAAGTACAAGTGAAAAAATCTCATAATTTAAACATGAACAAACATCTATCTAGCAAGTTGATATACAAGGCATTGTATGCTAAGCACAGAGAAGAATAGATCAATACATTTCATATATTTGAGGATACAATCCACTATTAAGATGCAAAGTTATTTTATAAACAAACTTAGAAGGAAAACACATGCAATTAAAGTATGATACAATACTTTGAAAAGAACCCTGCACAACTCATGAACTCTTCCTGTCTTTTATTTCTGTTCTTTTTAAATTTTTTTATTTATTCCATGAACTTTCTCATTCTTTTTGCACCATTGCCTGTCTTAGCATATGATAGGAAATTCCTGTGTATGTATCTCGGCAATAAAACATAATGCAACTTTATCTACCTATAAGTGTATTTTTTTGTTAGTAATTATAAAATCCTTGTTTGCTTTTCAAGGAAATGTAGAATTATAGGCATTCTTCAGAGACAAATATTTGTCTCAATTATAACAAATTATACCTCTCTGCTCTGTTGTCCTGACTTTCTTTACAATAACTTTTCCTAGTAATGCTGAATTAACCCAATCTCCTTGAAGACTTAAAAAGCAATCCAATTTAACACATTGACTGACCACAGTGCATGCAATTCAATTGAAGTGAGATTTACATTAAAAGCTATAACCAAATTCACCCTTGAATCACATGATTTTCTAAGATATAACAAAACTAAATGGAAATGCATAAAACATTCTTTCTGCTATATCTTTTTTCCAAATTTTGATATTCTTCAATCATCTGAGATAATCATAACACCAGCAGCCAATATTTAAAAAAAATGATAATTGAAACAATTTCCTAGTAAGCATGTAACATTAATTTAATTATAAATTGGAATATTTATTTAAAAATATCTCTTGAGAGGCCGAGGTGAGCAGATCATGAGGTCAAGAGATCGACAGCATCCTGACCAACATGGTGAAACCCCCTCTCTACTAAAAATACAAAAATTAGCTGGCTGTGGTGGTGCATGCTTCTAGTCCCATCTACTCAGGAGGCTGAGGCAGGAGAATGACTTGAACCCGGCAGGCGGAAATTGCAGTGAGCCAAGGTCGCACCACTGCACTCCAGCCTGGCAAGAGAGTGAGACTCTCTCAAAAAAAAAAAAAAAAAAAAAAAAGGAAATCTCTGTGCCAAAAATTATAGGTACATTAATGCAGTTAACATGACATACTTCAGATACTTATCTATAAAAATGCTTCAAGGTGCATTTTTTAAATTTAAGAATGTTTAGATAGAAGCAAACACTGCCTATGACTGATTTGCACAGAAACACAATAAATGCAACTCTAAAAACTATATGAAATCCAAAAATGCTGACATATGAAGGTGTTGAAAAGCATCCAAGACAGTTGAGATTTAAGGGTCAATGTAGCACAGAGAAGAGAAAAGCAGCAAAATGAACATGATATTCTCTGTTGCTTGTTTTTTTGAGACACTGCTGATTCTTAATTGGTATTCAGCTTAGAGGTCAGGCAGAAAGAAGATCAAAACTATAGCAGCCTTATGTGGCTGGACAAACATTGGAGATCAGGGATATGAAAGTGTGCTAGACTTCAGAGGTCAAGACGCCAAAAAAAAACCCTGAAGCTTCTGACAGGTGTGTTTGACATTGTGTCTCTACTTTTTCCGTAAGGTTTTTGCCATTTTCTTATCTTTGGTGGTCAAGAGTCTCAAAAAAAAAAAAAAAAAAAAAAAAAAAAAGAACAAAGAAAAAACTAGGGAACTAAAGAGATACACAATAGTTCAGCATTGCAGTAAAAAAGAACAAAGATTTCTGAAATGGCAGCTTGGCATACCTTCTCTACTGAAATACACATTTAACAGGTGTATGTACAAACAGAAGTTTCTGGAAATAGTCCTAAGACTTACAACAGATAAACACATATTCATAGAAAATGACAAAATCTCAGTATTAAAGATGAGAGTCTACAACATTTGAACCACAACATATTCCTACCCTTTCTCCTCCAGATTAGCATAACAGAAGCTTTAGTCCAGGATGTTACATCTAAGAATACAAGGCTTCCTCTTCCTCAAGGTTCCCAACTAAAGTTAAATTTTCACCCCAAGACTGGCAGTTCACCGATATTTCTTATGACACCCACAGTTTTATGCTGCATAAACTATTCCAGGTAGAAATAATCAAGAGGACTGGGCTCCCTTTCCACCACCCTGAACCAACTCAAAAGAACAAAAAGTACTCCAGACCAGGAGACAGAGAACAGTGGGCCCTGATCAGTCTTGTCTCAGCTTGCTCGGAGGTCAGAGGTTCCACACAAGAAAGAGAGAGCTGAGAAAATCCCTACTCAGCATCCCACATGTAGAGTATGACTCTTTGAATGTGGGCTGCTTTCCCTTGAAATAGCTTTGAGACATTGGCAAAGTGGCTTTTCCAAAAAGAAATAAACATCATAGAAAAGGTTTTATTGATCAGCAATAAAAAGGAAGAGCAGGTAGCTCCATGATACTAGTAGCAACAGATGAAATAGTAGCCTAGCTTAAAATATCACATAGCTTACCAGGGAAAGAGAAGGCTAAGAGGAGCCCTCTTCACATCTTCAAATTAGAGCAAACTTTGATGCCTGGCAATATCCTGCCACTGCAAAAGAAGTACAAATTTTATTGGATCAAAGTGTGGAGGATTTATACCGAGAGCATTTTTGAAAACAGTAGGGCCATTATTTAACAATTAAGGTAGGCTAAGAGTTTGGGATGATAACAATAAAGATAGACATGCTGGAAGCTTGATGAAGGAAGAAGAGATCAGAGAAGGAGATAATCAAAGCCAGTCTAGCTAAAGCCACAGTTATCTTTGGTGGTGTATATATTATTGTGCATATAACAAACAGAAATGTAATATAGTTGACATCAACAGCACAAAGCGGGTGACTAAACATGCATTTGTATTGAGTTAGGAAATAACAAAGGATGGTAATTAAGAACCTTAGGAGAAAATCATAAGATTTACAGAAAGATAAATATAAAAAATTATATAGTATATGCTTGATCCTCTTTCTTCTCTCAACTTATTTTAAGGACACAGAATTATATAAAATAATAAATATGAGAGAGAGAGCAGAGCAAGATGACAGAATAGAAGCCTACACCATTCACCCCAAACATTAGAACACCAAATTTTAACAACTCTCTGTACACAGAACAGCGCTGTCAAAAGAACCAAAGATCAAGAGAGCAATCACAGTACCTGATTTTAATTTCATATCATGGAAAGAGGCATTGAGAAGGGCAGGAGAGACAGTCTTAAATTGCAGACACCACCTGTCCTCCATTTTCTGACAGTAGCCATGTGGCATAGAAAGAGAATCTGGCAGTTTGGGGCAGGAAAGCACAGGGACTGGAGGACTTTGTGTTGAATTCAGTACCTCCCTGTCAAAGTAGACAATAAAACTGTTCTGGGCTCATTTAGCACCTCATTTAGTTTGCAGTGGTGGAAACTTTAGTTTTATTCCTCTTTCTTTCTTTCCTTCCTTCCTTCCCCTTCCTTCCTCCCCTTCCTTTCTTCCTTCCGTTTTTCCTTCCTTTCCTTTCTCTTCTTTCTTTTCTTTTCTCCTCCCTCCCTCCCTCCCTCCCTCCTTCCCTCCCTCCCTCCCTCCCTCCCTTCCTTCCTTCCTTCCTTCCTTCCTTCCTTCCTTCCTTCCTTCCTTCCTTCCTCTCTCTCTCTTCTTTCTTTCTTTCTTTCTTTCTTTCTTTCTTTCTTTCTTTCTTTCTTTCT
>NC_045434.1:51858261-51858930 GCF_002776525.5 Piliocolobus tephrosceles | reverse complement strand
TCTTTCTTTCTTTCTTTCTTTCTTTCTTTCTTTCTTTCTTTCTTTCTGACAGGTTTTCACTGTGTAACACAGGATGGAGTGCGATGGCATGATCCTGGTGCACTGTAACCTCCACCTCAAGGGTTCAAGAGGTACTCATGCCTCAGCCTCCCAAGTAGCTGGGACTACAGGTGCATGCCACCATGCTGAGCTAATTTTTATATTTTTAGTAGAGATAGGATTTCACCATGTTGGCCTGCTCTGAAACTCCTAGCCTCAAGTGATCCACCTGCCTCAGCCTCCCAAAGTGCTAGGATTGCATTCATGAACCACCATGCCCATGCTGAACTTCATTTTCTTGGCAAGCCTCATCAATGTGGGCTGAAGTGGTCTGGGGTCCTATGTAAATTTGAAAGGCAGTCTAGGACACAAGGATTGCAATTCCTGGGAAAACTTTCCACCCTGAAGGAAAGGGCCTTGGGCAAGGCCTAGTGCTGTACTAGCTTCAGTTCTAACCCAGTGTAGTACCAGTGGTGGTGGCCACAGACCACACCCCCAGTTTCAGGTGGTTCAGGAGAGAGAGAGAGAGAGAGAGAGAGAGAGAGAAAGAGAGACAGAGAGAGACAAAGAGAGAGACAGAGAGAGAAGAAGAAGAAGAAGAAGAAGAAGAAGAAGAAGAAGAAGAAGAAG